>NC_035163.2:8791510-9391510 GCF_001659605.2 Manihot esculenta
AAGATGTCCTTGGAGTCTAATTGTGTAATAAACTTTAGGTATGCCAAATCCTAGGCCAGATATTAAACATGAAGCAAAGTTTGAAATTTAGTTTGCATAAAGTTACAAACTCCAACTCTAACTAAAATACTAATGACCAAGACCTTTTGAAGTCACAAGGAACTCCTCCTCCACCATTATAATTTGAATTACCCAGATTCTCTATCCATATTCAATTTAATTAATCTAGGTCCTAATGATTCTTAAGACATAGAGACAATATATAGCTATAAAAGTGGAAACAATAGAAAATTTGTGTAACGAAGCTCTAATATTAAATTTGAAGAAAATATAACTTTGAAGCAATAGGCCGTTACTGTGTACAACTTTACCATGCCACATGCAAAAAATCCTTTTAAAACTTTAAAAGTGGAAACAATAGCATAGACTTTACAATTACCACTCCATCTCCACCCAAAGATCCTTTTAAAACTAGTAAACATACCATTGCAAACTACCACGTACAACCTTATTGCAGCATTAGGAAACTTGTAATTATCCTTCTCTAAACATTTGAGGCACTCTATTTTTGCATAACATCTTTCATGGTTGATTGATTCATAACATATTTCTCTTTAGAACAATAGCCCAAAGGACCATATCGTTCTTTATGAGCCTTTAGCCAATCTTAGACATAAAAGTAGAATTAATCTCCTTATAGGCTCACACCTAAACCTCCCTTATCAAATAAAAAAAGTAATATGTTTCCTGCCCAACAAGTGAAACCTTTTGTTTACCACATTGGTCACTTAAAAGAAATATGTACTTTTTGTCAACTCATTAAAAAAAAACATGGAAGTTAAAAACTTCTATATCACATGGTTAGAGAGTTTTATAAGAACTTATTTGGCTATATTGACATAACTAGTAAATAGAAACATATTAAACTTTTTTTTCTACTATAAGTATTTGTTAAATATGCATTGAAGGTTACTTTTCATGATGAGAATTGGCTTTGCCATCATAGATATTGGCATTTAAGTTTTAAAAGGTTAGGAATGCTGTATGAACAAAATTTAGTAATTGGTTTACCTTTGATAAAGAATGTTGATGGTGTTTGTGAAAGTTGCCCAACTGGAAAACAACACAGGGATTCTTTTCCTAAAGAGAATTCAAGAAAAGCCAGACAACTAGCCAAATTGATACATGTTGATGCCTGAGGATCAATGCACACTTGTTCATTAAATGGCAATAGATATTTCATTGTCTTTGTTGATGACTTTAGTCGAATGACTTAGTCTTTTTTGTTAACAAGAAGTAAAAAACTTAAGTCATTTATTAAAAAGCAAGGTGGGTAACCCATGAAAGTGTTGCAGACAGATCAAGGAGGTGAATTTGTGTTAGAGGAATTTAACAAATTCTGTATTGAATATGGCATTCAAAGATAATTGACAGCTAGCTACACTCCACAACAAAATGGAGATGCAGAGTGGAATATTAGGAGCTTGGTGGAGATGGAAAAAAACATGCCTAAATCCAAAAATCTGCCAAAGAATTTCTAGGCAGAAGCAATATACACAACTTATATACTTAACAGGAGTCCCACAATAGTGTTGCCTCACCAAACTCCTTTTGAAGCTTGGTATGGATGGAAGCCTAAGGTAACTCATTTCAAGGTTTTTTTGTTCTATTGCTTATGCGCACATTCATTCTAAAAGAAAAACAAAGCTTGATGAAAATAATTTGAAGTGCATTTTTTTGGGATATAGCAATATAGCATTGAAACTAAAAGCTATTGATTTTATGATTCTCTCACTAAGAAGTTACTAATCATTCGTAATGTTGTATTTGACAAGCAAAGTACTTAGAAATGAGATGAGAAATGTGCTCCAAGTTCTTTTTTGGAGAAAGCTACTTTAGTGAGTGATGATGCAAACGAGGAAGATCCCAGTCCTTCCTCATTATCCACCCCAGTTAGCCCTCTCAATTCATCAAGCGCAACATCTTCTAACTATCTTTCCTATATAAAAACTCTGTAGTGAAAATAGAGGAGTCGGCTGAATTTTATACTACTAAGAGATATGTCAAATTGCACAGTACAAAAGCCAAGTTCCTTTGATGAAGCTACAAAATTCAAAGAGTAGCTTATTATAATGGATGAAGAGATGAAGGCCTTAGAGAAAAACAAGACATGAAAGTTATCCGCTCTTCCAAATGGAGCAAAAATGGTTATTTTGAAGTAGATCTACAAGATAAAGTTTAGATTATTTATATACGCTACCTTCATACTAATAGAATTATACAAATATAATATAAATTACTACAATAATTATATATGGATATGTATGTATATATTTACTTAATAAAATTATATTAATAGAATATAAATTACTAAAATAATTATATATATTTAGATATGTGTATATACTTATTATTGTTATTATTAACTATATAATAATAATAATGATATATTTTAATCACTAATCGATTATTGAAGGTTTATAATAATATAATTTAACTAATTTAATTCGTTAATTATAGTTTGTCTTTTGAAATTCTTTTTTATTTTTATCTTCTTTTAAGAGTTTGATTATATTATATTTAATTTTAGTATCTTGATATATTATACGTAGACATACTATATGATATTGTTGATATTTGATATTGAAATGTGAGATTATTAGTTTAATAATAATATTAGTATTATGTTAAAAATATTTAATTATTTTGATGAAATTTAAATTTCATTATAACAATCGACAACTGTACCTAAACCAGAACCAAGATAAGAATCCAGAGTAGAATCAAATTAAAATTGAAAATATATAATCCATACTCAAGTTTAGTTCTGATTCTGATTTTAAAAAATTCAACAAATTAATTTTTAATTTTAATTTTAATTTTAATTTTATAAATAAATCATTTCAAAACTGGAATCGACACACCCCTAGTTTATATCATACTAAGGTAAATATCACTTATAGCCTTCAACCCGCTGGCATATTTGAATTATAAGAATTTTGTATAGGTCAACTTCCACACATAATATATTGAATTATGAATATGTGAACAGATTCTTAAGTTTTCAAGTACACAACCATTTAATTTTCTTATATTGAATTATGAATGTGTGAATTTTCAACTGCAAATATTTAATTTTTATTTCAACCCTTGGTTGTTGCATTCTTGCTAAGTTTCCATTTGGATGTTATTTTCATATTTGATGTCAAACTTTCTTAGTTGAACACTCAATCTTATACAATTATTTTTCAATAAAAATAATTTATGTGTGAATCACTTGTGTTGTAATTTCTATTTGGTACAGACAGTGGCGGAGCTAGGAGCTTCCCTTTAGTAGGGGGCATCGGCTGCGCCGCTACGGTACTACCGATTGCGCCAATGCGGCACCTTTATCCCCTTCAAAGCATTTTCCGGTCGCCGGTACGGCACGTGCCCCTTGCCGTATCTTCCCTCCGCCCCTGGATACAGGTAATATTTTTTTATTAATTAATTTTTAATATTAATTTTTAATTTATTAAAATATATTATTATATAATCCGCTTGTAACCAAATAATTATTTTGAATATCAAGAAAGCTTTTTATTATGTGGAATGATAAATATAGAAATATGAAAAGTCCATATTTTATTATACAAATATTCAATCTTGTTAGGATAGCACATACAAGAATGATTATAAAATTGAAATTTAAACACAAATAAAGTTATGAACAATTACTATTTGGTCCAATCATTTGGTGAAACTAATTATTTAGTCCCTCTCGTTAATTATAAAAATTATATAGTTAATTTAACCAAAAGACAGGAAATAAAAATCAATAAAAAAGGTGAAAAACATCTCTCCTTTCAAATGTTACTTACAATTTAAAATTTAAATCATAATAAAAAAGAAAGTTCCTATCATAATTTTATTTTTTACATAATAAAATTTATTTTTACTAATAAGTGATGTGACTGAAATAAAACTGTATTGTAATTAGTCAATTTGCAAATAAGAGAATGTAAGGTAATTGGCGTTTACGACAATTACTCCAATGTTCAGGTCAATAAATTGAAGAGAATGATGAGTGTAATGTAATGCTTAGAACTCTAGTATAGTTGTGTAAAAATTGCGTCATTTATTTCTGCAATCATTAATTTTTATATTATAAGAAAATTAAATTAATTTTAGTAGCTCCTGAAAATTCAGTGAGTGTCGACTAATTGATAAGAAAATCCACCAGCTAATTGATCAAGTATTCTGTGATGACAGACGTAATAGAGATTTGCTGAATTGTGCCTACTAATGGTAATTTTTTGTGAAAACTCGAAAATGTCAAATTTTTGTGAAGAATCGAGTATTACATATTTGGATTTTTCTTTTCATGGATAGGGCCGAGTGTCGGTTCTCAAATTCTTATTATATAATTCTGTTTATGGTGATAGTTCATAATTTATTTTAGACGATCGTAATATAATATTAATAACTAAATTTATTTAAATGGAAAAAAGTCTAACCTAATACTAAAAAGAATAAAATTAAAATAAATAAATTAAAAGTATTTTTGTTTATGTGTGTATATAAAAAGTATTTTTTAAAAATTTCTAAATATATAATAAATGATAGAGGCTTTAGGATATGGTTGTCTTTCTCACTTATAAAAGTGATGACGTGGAAACTACAAAGAGGGATCAAGAGAAATGAACATAGGCAGATGATGGTAAATTTCTTTTCACGTTTTTTTGGCCTTTTGAATTGCATTAGACAAAGTCAACTCGTTTATTACGCAATCACAAGTACTTTGGAAAAAACATGTGTTTCCAACTCAATCTTTGGGATTAAGATTAAGTTTCCGATTTCAAAAGTGATTATCCAACAATTTCCTTTTCCATTTCTAACGTAGAAGCAAACATTCTCGAGTATTAGGTCTTGTCTTGTTAGATAATAATATTTATTATTTAGCTATTCATGACTAGCAACTATTTGCCAATAATTAGCGAAAGATAAAAAAAATAATTTTTTTATAATTCATCCTATTAATCTCTAAATATTATTTTGTCTGTTTCATAATTTTTATTTATTTTTTATTTTTTAA
Organism: Manihot esculenta; assembly: GCF_001659605.2. Classification (NCBI taxonomy): domain Eukaryota; kingdom Viridiplantae; phylum Streptophyta; class Magnoliopsida; order Malpighiales; family Euphorbiaceae; genus Manihot; species Manihot esculenta. The sequence continues at coordinate 8,796,585 of NC_035163.2, forward strand.
TTGTCTTAAAATTAGTGTTTATTTTTTTATACTATAATAATATGTAAATTAACTATTATAACTCTATTTAATTTTATCTTATTTTTAAAAAATATCTTAAAATATCTCTTAATATTTAATAAACTTAATATATTTAAAATAAATATAATTAAAAAGTTAATAAAAGAAATTATATTTTTTTAATATGTGTGAAAAAGAAAAGTGGAGATGAATTCCTTCTAACCGCAGTATATGGTAGTCCCACTCTTGGCATTAGGAATATGTTATGGCATAACCTCAATTGTTTGAATGTTAGACAATCAAATGTTTGGGTTCTTGCTGGAGACGACTTGGATTTCCGCGGTCTAGCTTTCATCTGGCAACGTGGTTCCCTCTTTGAGAGGCTTGATCGTGTTCTATGTAATGAGAAATGGTGCCATTGTCTCCCTGAGGCTAGTTTATTCAATTTGCTCAGAATTAGTTTAGATCATAGGTCTCTCCTTGTATATCTATACTACCTGTCGCAAGCTTTAAGCAATGTTCACCTCTTCAAATTTCAGGCAGCCTGGTTAACTCATGAGTCGTTCAAGCAATTTGTTAAATTTAACGATCCGAAAACTGGACCGCTACCGGCGCTAGGATCCAGATCGACTTAAGGTCGCCGGGACCCGTAGCAAGCCTACTATACATACTGTGCACCTGATAAAATCCCATACTTGATCATACATTTTCATAAAAATTTTAAACTTTTCACATATGTACCAAGCTTGACCTGTGCATGCACCATAACTGTATACACAAAATTCCTTACTGGAGCCCTCATTAAATGCTCCAGTTGGGTCAACATCTCATAAGTCAAGCCTGGTTCAACATGTCTCATCATTAAACATTTACATCAAGATCATGTACAACAGGGATTTACAATAAACACTAGGGCCAAGCACAATACTAATCCTCATTACATTACTTTACATTACATCATTTTACATTTCATTACATTACATCTCCACTAACACTCTATTACATGACATAACCATGGCCATTATCCTTGCTGACTCCCTGAGCTATCTCTGGTCCTGCAAACCTGGGGGTTAGGGGAAGGGGGTGAGCTACTAAAGCCCAGTGAGCAGAACAGTAAAACAGTTAATTAAACACATGATTTCATGAAATGCATCACATCACAAACAATTCACATTACGGATGGACTTGTCACCAGTAACCCTCTGCATATCATAACATGTCCAACTGTGCTAGGGGCGATACAGTCACACCTGGTCTTCTCTTACATATACATATCATAACATGTCCAACTATGCCAGGGGCGATACGGCCATGCCTGATCTTCTCTTACATATACATATCATAACATGTCCAACTGTGCCAAGGGCGATACGGCCACGCCTAGTCTTCTCTTACATATACATATCATAACATGTCCAACTGTGCCAGGGGCGATACGGCCACGCCTGGTCTTTCCATCTCATATCATATCATATCACATCGAGGGCTAATGGATCATCCAATATCCATCCACATCAACAACATACTATGCAATGCATCATATTCGTGAATTCTAATGCAAAACAGCCTAGTACATATCATGGCATTCGTGATGCATGAACATGCTTAAAAGTTTATTTGCTTTAAAATAAAAGAGTTGTGTTCTACTCACCTCTGGCTGACGCTTTACTGACTCTATAGCAGCTAGCTCACTGCTGACCTCTTCGGTCTCTCAGGTCCGATCCTACACAGGTGGACTCAAATGAGGGACCAAACATACTCTAACATAACTCTAAACATCTCCCCAAAAACCCCCTAAAACATCACAAAAAATTCATAGAAAACTGCAAAGGAAGGTTGGACAGGGCACTTTCGGCGGCAGGTTTGGCGGCCGAAAGTCCCTCAAGAGCCGAAAGTCAGGCACTTTCGGGGGCAGGGTTCGGCGGCCAAAAGTCCTTCCAGAGCCGAAAGTCACCCACTTTCGGGGGCAGGTTCGGCGGCCGAAACTCCCCTTCAGAGCCGAAAGTCTAAACTTTCGGGGGCGAGTTTAGGCGGCCTAAACTGCCTTCCCTGGCAGGTTCGGCGGCCGAACCTAGATCCTTTTGAGTGGCAGAACCCGATTCTGCCATCCCACATTCAGCCATCCCAACTTCCCAACATGCATTCAACTATTCTAAAACATGCATAAACACTTATTCAAGCATATAGGGGCATAAAACTAGCCTATACCCCAACAAATATCACATTAAGCATACATTTAACATAAAGGGTACATAAACCCTAACATTTTAGATCTACTCTAAACATGCATTAAAACCCTTAACCCCTTCTTAAAACTTACTTAAAACATGAAAGAAGAGGAGGATCTACACTTACCTCTTGAAGATCGAGAGGAGATGTGATCCCAAACTTGGAAATGTGGAGAAAACGAACTCCGGAGGTCTCCAAGCTTCTAAAACCTTGATCTTAGCTTAAAATCTTCAAAACATGGTAAAACTCATAAAAACTCTTGGAGATTTGAAGGAAAACATAAAATCAACCATGTAGGGTCAAGAACTCACCTTTGCCCGAAAATGGAGAGAGAAAACTCGCCCATTTTTGGACATGGGGCCTTTTATAGGTGGCTGGCCAGACCACCTTCGGAGGCCAAAGGTGCTTCCACAACTCCACCATGTTCGGCGGCCGAACTTGGGATTCGGCGGTAGCAAAAGGGAGCCACCTTCGGCGGCCGAACCTGGCATTTCCCTTCAAAACTTTCTTTTCTTTCAAAACTCAATTTTCTTTCTTGATCAAACCATAAAAACATGTAAAAACATTTTAGAAAACTTTTATTTTACCATTCTAGAAGGTTTCCGACATCCGAGGAATTCCGGATTCCAACAGAGATTCCGCCGGAAGGTAGGAATTCTGATGCCGGGGTCTAGCCGGGTATTACATTAAGGATAATTGGAGATAGGGGGAATGTTTTATGCAGACCGTGGCTTCTGTGACTTAAGATCTCCAAATCTGGAATAAGCAGGTCTTTGGTTATATTCTCAAACAAAAGAAAGTCTTGTTGGTTCGCATTGAGGGGATTCAGAGACGTTTAGAGAAAAAATTTTTCTCAAATCTCTATGAGTTTGAGGTTAGATTGAAGAAGGAGCTGGAAATCATTTTATAGAGGGAAGAGATCCTTTGTTTTCAAAAATCCAAGTGTGACTGGTTGCATCTTGGCGATAGGAATACATCCTTTCTTCATGCCAAAACTTTATCAAGATGAAAGCAGAATAGAATCAACATGCTAAAAGATGACTGTGGAAATTGGATTCAAGACCAAGGTAAGTTGAAATTTATTGCTTGCAATTTTTATCTCAAGTTATATATGGAGAAACCCATCGAAACTATTCATAACTTTTCCACAGGTATCTTCCCCTGTCTTTCTGATGCAGTTATTGATTTCCCTCACTGTCTCAGTTTATGTGGATGAGATTAGAGCTGCTTTATTTCATATGAAACTTTGAAAGCCCCTGGTCTTGATGGGTTCCATATGGGATTTTTTAAAAAATATTGGGATATTGTGAGTAGCTACTTTTGTATTGAAGTTCGCAAAGCTTTTACTTGGTTGCCTTGGAGATAACGCTTAACAACACTCTCATTTCCTTGGTTCCAAAAGTACCACACCATACTGTTATATCTGACTTTTGGCCCATCTCCTTATGCAATGTGGTATACAAGACTATTACTAAGGTCATCGCAAATAGAATTAAAAGCCTTTTGCCTAGCATTATCAGCCTAAGCCAAACTAGATTTATTCCAGATAGGAAGATTATGGATAACATCATTAATGCTCAAGAAGTAATCCAACAGAGATTCCGCCGGAAGGTAGGAATTCTGATGCCGGGGTCTAGCCGGGTATTACATTAAGGATAATTGGAGATAGGGGGAATGTTTTATGCAGACCGTGGCTTCTGTGACTTAAGATCTCCAAATCTGGAATAAGCAGGTCTTTGGTTATATTCTCAAACAAAAGAAAGTCTTGTTGGTTCGCATTGAGGGGATTCAGAGACGTTTAGAGAAAAAATTTTTCTCAAATCTCTATGAGTTTGAGGTTAGATTGAAGAAGGAGCTGGAAATCATTTTATAGAGGGAAGAGATCCTTTGTTTTCAAAAATCCAAGTGTGACTGGTTGCATCTTGGCGATAGGAATACATCCTTTCTTCATGCCAAAACTTTATCAAGATGAAAGCAGAATAGAATCAACATGCTAAAAGATGACTGTGGAAATTGGATTCAAGACCAAGGTAAGTTGAAATTTATTGCTTGCAATTTTTATCTCAAGTTATATATGGAGAAACCCATCGAAACTATTCATAACTTTTCCACAGGTATCTTCCCCTGTCTTTCTGATGCAGTTATTGATTTCCCTCACTGTCTCAGTTTATGTGGATGAGATTAGAGCTGCTTTATTTCATATGAAACTTTGAAAGCCCCTGGTCTTGATGGGTTCCATATGGGATTTTTTAAAAAATATTGGGATATTGTGAGTAGCTACTTTTGTATTGAAGTTCGCAAAGCTTTTACTTGGTTGCCTTGGAGATAACGCTTAACAACACTCTCATTTCCTTGGTTCCAAAAGTACCACACCATACTGTTATATCTGACTTTTGGCCCATCTCCTTATGCAATGTGGTATACAAGACTATTACTAAGGTCATCGCAAATAGAATTAAAAGCCTTTTGCCTAGCATTATCAGCCTAAGCCAAACTAGATTTATTCCAGATAGGAAGATTATGGATAACATCATTAATGCTCAAGAAGTAATCCATTCCATACACAGTAAAAAGGAAAAAAAAAATTTGTGGCATCAAGATTGACTTGGAAAAGGCCTATGACAGAATCACATGGAGTTTCCTGGAAAAAACTCTGAAGGATGTAGGTTTGCCTTTTAACCTTATTCGCACTATCATGAATTGTGTAACTTCTTCTTCCATGTAGGTTGTTTGGAATGGTGGTCTCACTGAAAGCTTTTACCCTTCTCGAGGCTTAAGACAAGGCGGCCCCTTATCTCCATACCTCTTTGTCCTTTGTATAGAAAGATTAGGACAAAGTATTGGCCCGATAGTACAAACTAAAACTTAGAAACCAGTCATCCTTAATAAGGGAGGTCCCTTTATCTCTCATCTTTTCTTTGCTGATGATCTTTTTCTATTCGCTGAAACCACCCAGGCTCAATTTGTTTGCATTGATAAAATTTTTAACCAATTTTGTGATGCCTTAGGACAAAAGCTGAATTGGGCTAAAATAAGGATCTTCTTCTCAAAAAATATGGATCACACAACTAGAAGAACGTTAAGTATGTTTCTTAGAGTTTGAGAGACGGAGGATTTGAGGAGATATTTAGGAGTTCTTTTGTTAAACTTTCGAGTGACCATTAAAATATATTAGTACATTTTGGATAAGATTAAAAGAAAATTGAGCTCATGGGATGCCAAGAAACTCTCCCTTGCTAGCAGGGTCACCCTTGCCCAGTCAACCCTAGCTACGATCCCAGTATATGCCATGCAGACTTCTCTTCCTCCCTCAACAGTGTGTGAGGAAGTTAACAAGTGTAATGACCCGAAAACCGGACCGCTACCGGCGCTAGGATTCAGATCGGCTTAAGGCCGCCGGGACCCGTAGCAAGCCTGACATACATCCTGTACAACTGGTATAATCCCATACATGATCAAACATTCCATAAAAAACTTTAAAACATTTACTATACCAAGCTTTACCTGAACATACAACATACTATAAACATATAACCCACACCAGAGCCCTCATCAAATGCCCTAGTGTGGTCCACATTACATATGTCAAGCCTGGTTTAACATATGACATCATTAAAAACATAACATACTAATCATGTATAAGAGAGGATTAACCAGACATTAGGGCCAAGCACACAACTAATCCTCAAGTCATTACATTATACTATTCTTACAACATAATTCTACCTTACATTACATTACATCAGTTTACATCACATGTCCACTACTATTCTATTACATAGCCAAAACCTTTACCCATGACGTCTCCTTGGACTACCTCTGACCTGCAAACCTGGGGGTTTGGGAGAGGGGTGAGCTAAAAAATCCAGTGAGCAGAACAATAAACATTATAATAAAATATGCTTTCATGGAATGCGTTACATCACAAACATTTCACATCACGGATGGACATGACCTCCAAAACTCCCTCTGTCTGTGCCCGGCCCTCGAAGGAGCTCCTCAGGACTTCTGTAACATAACATGGTGCCCGGCCCTCGAAGGGGCTCCTCAGGACTTCATTAGTGCCCGGCCCTCGGCGAGGCTCCTCAGGACTTCATTAACATATCATATGTAGGGCTATTGGGGTCGCCTTGGTCCATCCACATCAACAACATAATATGCAATGCATCATCTTCGTGAAATCTAATGCAATCAACCTATTATCATGGTATTCATGATGCGTGAACATGCTTAAAACATTTGAGTTAGTTCTACTCACCTCTGGCAGACGCTGGACTGACTCTGCAACAGCTAACACTGCTGGCCTCCTCGGTTCCTCGGGTCCGATCCTACACAGGTGGACTCAAATGAGGGACCAAACGCACTCTAACAAGACTCTAAATAACTCCCCAAAAACTCCCTAAAACATCTTAAAATAATCATAGAAATCATGCAAAGGAAGGCTGGACAGGGCACTTTCGGCGGCAGGTTCGGCGGCCGAAAGTCCCTCCAGAGCCAAAACTCAGCCACTTTCGGCGGCACCTTCGGCGGCCGAAAGTCCCTTCCAGAGACGAAACTCATGCATGTTCGGCGGCACCTTTGGCGGCCGAAACTCCCCTCCAGAGCCGAAAGTCCAACTTTCGGGGGCAGGGTTCGGCAGCCAAAAGCTTGCCTCCACAGGCAGGTTCGGCGGCCAAAAGTCCCTTTGGCTGTCGAACCTGAGTTCTTCCAGAATGGCAGAACTCAGCCTTCGCATGCATAAACAGCCTTCCAAACCTTCTAAAACAACCCAAAACCTCACATGCTCTCTCCCAAACATGCATACACACTCCCACATGCATCTAGGGGCATAAACTAGCTTAAACCCCAACACAAACATCACATAAACATACATTAGGCATAAAACCCACATAAACCTTAACATGCACATCTACCCACACACAAGCATCAAAACTCCTTAAAACTTACTTAAAACAAAGAAAAGGGTGTGGATCTACACTTACCTCTTGAAGATTTAGGGTTGGTGCGATCCCTAACTTGGAGATGGGAGAAATCTAGCTCCTTGGGTCTCTAAGCTCCAAAACTTGATCTTAAGCTCAAAACTTCAAAACCCAAGCTAAAACTTGTTAAAACTTGAAAGATTTGAAGAAAGAACATGAAATCAACCAAAGGAGGACATGAACTCACCCTAGCTCGAGAATGGGGAGAAAACTCGCCCATTTTCGATCTGATGGCGGCCGGTCAACCACCTTCGGCGGCCGAACTTGAGGTTCGGCGGCCGAACCTGGAAATGCTCTCCTTGGTCTTTTCTTTTCAAAACTCAATTTCTTTTGCATTAAAAACATAAAATCATGTGAAAACATTTTAGAAAACACATTTTACCCTTTTAGAAGGCTCCAGCATCTTTGAATTCCAGATTCCAACGGAGATTCCGCCGAAAAGTCGGGATTCCAATGCCAGGATCTAGCCGGGTATTACATTATTCCCCCCTTTAAGAACATTCGTCCCCGAATGTTCAAACAACAAACAAACAAGCAGCAAGCAAGCAAGCAAGCAGACAAAGCCTAAAACCCTCTCCAAAAAGAGATACGGGTACTGCTGAAGTATAAACTCCCGGGTCTCTCAGGCACACTTTTCCATTAGGTGGTGATTCCAAAGGGCTATCACCATCGGGATTCCTTGTTCCTTAGCTTCCTAACTTGTGTGTCTATGATCCGCACTGGATGCTCAACATAGGTGAGACTCCCTGAGATCTCCACCTCTGGTTCTTTAAGAACCTCACTTGGATCTGATACGAACTTCCATAACACAGGAACATGGAAATCCAAATGGACTCTTTCCATTAAAACAGGTAACTAGCTTATAAGATACATCCCCAATCCTTTGCAGGACTTCAAAGGGTCCGATGTATCTTGGAGCTACTTTACCCTTCGACCCATAACAAATCACCTCTTTATTGGAGACACCATAAGCAATACCCCAACCTTCTCCTGAACTCCACAAGCTTCCGCTGCGCAATCTGATCCTTTCTCTTCTCCCTTCTTCTCTACTGAACTGACTTCATTTCTGACCCTTGACAGGTAGGGAATACCTGTTCTTGGTAGCGACCTTGTTCAACTGCCCGAAGTCGACACAGGGTCTCAAGGATCTATCTTGCTTTTCCTACAACAACACTGGTGCAATCCAGGGTGAGGTACTAGGTCGGATAAAACCCTTGTCTACCAAGCTCTTGCAACTGCTCCTTCAACTTCTACAACTCTGCAGGTGCCATCCTATAGAGAAGAGTAGAGATGAACCTGATTCCTGACATCACTTCTATGTCCAAACTCTATCTCCCTAGCAGGTGGTAAACCTGACAGCTCGCCTGGGAAAACATCTAAGCACTCTCTCTCAAACAACAGATTCGGAGACTGGTTCCCTGACCTGACTGCTAAACTCTCAAATAAGAGCTAGAACCCTCTGACAACCCCTCCTATGCACCCTACGAGCCTGACAGGCTGACATCAAATCTCTAGGCATCCCTACACTGTCCCCTCTGCAGACTACCTCTGACCCATCCTGTCCTCTGAACCTGACTACCTTGTCTCTACAGCCCAAGGTAGCACCACGAGTAGAAAAACCCAATCCATCCCTAGAATGACGTCCAGACAGTCAAGTCTAGGACCTCAAGGTCGGGTGGAAGGCATCTACCCTCAACTGACACTGAATTGGACCGGCAGACTGACTCTGCAACAGATGGATCACACTTGGGTCCACTGACCCAAAGAGGACACTCTAGCCTAGAAGTTATCAACTCAACCTCTCGACGGCTCCTAGAGCAACTAAAGAAAAAAAAACACCAGGGTTCACAAAAACATACACATCAGAACATTCAAAAGTGAGCGTACCTGACACCACCGTGTTCGATGTGTTTGCCTCCTGCTGAGCCTGGGTGAAGATCCGAGCTGGAGCTGACGGACCTTCTCCGTGGGAACCTTCAGAACGAAAGGCTGACCCTCTCCCCCTGCCTCCACTAGGGGTGAGCAGTATTCGGTTCAAACCAAAAAAACTGACCGAACCGAATCGATTTGAAAATTTGTTTCGGTTTTTATACATTTCAGTTTGGTTCGATTTTTAATTTTAAAAATTTCGATTATTTCGGTTCAGTTCGGTTCTGATCAGAAAAAACCAAAAAAACCGAACCGAACCGATTAGTGATAATAATATATTTTTTCAATAATATAGAGAAATTAAATCATATTAAGATTAAAATATTTTAATTAAATTTTAAAATATTAAAAATAAAGTGTAAAAAATAAAAAAATTATTAAAAATCGAAACCGATCAAACCGAACCGAATCAGACCGGTTCGGTTCGATTCGGTTTCTGACCAAAATCAGTTCGGTTCGATTTTCATAAACACTAAAATTTTAATTTTCAGTTTATTCGGTTCGGTTCGGTTTTGAACCGAACCGACCGAATGCTCACCCCTAGCCTCGACTACTGCCCTGAGACATGGCTGGAGCTACTGGCTAAGCCGCTCTACCTGAAGTTGCCCGCTGGGACTGTGCCAACCAGGGTGCAATGGGACACTCACGTACCATGTGCCCTTCCTGACCGCATCTAAAACATGCTGTCGTCCCAATCAGACAGACTCCCTTGTGCGGCCTTCCACATCTCAAACACCTTGAACTGCCTGAGCCAGAGCTTAAGCCACTACCAAAACCCAGACTAGACTTCAACCTCTTCCAGAACTTACTCTTCTTCCCCCTCAGGGTTCTGCCCCACTTCTTACTTCTCGTAGCAGCTGTACTCAGAGTGGAGGGATCAATTCCTCCTGAACTCGAGATTCTGGAATCTTGAATCTGAGCGCCTTCTTGAGACTCTCCCATGCCTTTTTCAAACATGCTGACATCCAGACCTCCATCCCTCCTATGAACATCCACCTCTACTTCTCTCGCATCTGCAGACATTCTCCTTAGATCCATTCCTTGTCTGCTCACATCAAAAGACCTTCCAGGATCCCTTGATGTTCCCCATCTGCCGACGCTACACGACTGTGCTCTTGGCAGAGTAGGGGGAAAGATGCCCATACCTTCCCTCTCAGACGGAACTCCAGTCGATTCCACAGATCGACGAGTGCCTCGCATCCTAGCTCCTCTGAAGAACAACACACAAGCATACAAACATTAGCATCATACGGTTCATGTGAAAACACATAAACCTGCATCACATACATAGCATAACATTAATGCACATGCATAAAATCATGGCATTACACACCATCATTCAAGACAGGACTCTACATCCTATCCTAGCGGACATGATTTTTCCTATTGTGCTTGCCCTTCTACGACCTCTATGAGCCCAACACACTCTAGGTCTGACCATGTGAACCTAGGGCTCTGATACCACTCTGTAACGACCCGGAAATCGGACAGCTACCGGCGCTAGGATCCAGATCGGCTTAAGGCCGCCGGGACCCGTAGCAAGCCTCACATACATCCTGTACAACTGGTATAATCCCATACATGATCAAACATTCCATAAAAAACTTTAAAACATTTATTATACTAAGCTTTACCTGAACATACAACATACTATAAACATATAACCCACACCAGAGCCCTCATCAAATGCCCTAGTGTGGTCCACATTACATATGTCAAGCCTGGTTTCTCATATGACATCATTAAAAACATAACATACTAATCATGTATAAGAAAGGATTAACCAGACATTAGGGCCAAGCACACAACTAATCCTCAAGTCATTACATTATACTATTCTTACAACATAATTCTACTTTACATTACATTACATCAGTTTACATCACATGTCCACTACTATTCTATTACATAGCCAAAACCTTTACCCATGATGTCTCCTTGGACTACCTCTGACCTGCAAACCTGGGGGTTAGGGAGAGGGGTGAGCTAAAAAGCCCAGTGAGCAGAACAATAAACATTATAATAAAATATGCTTTCATGGAATGCGTCACATCACAAACATTTCACATCACGGATGGACATGACCTCCAAAACTCCCTCTATATGTGTCCAGCCCTCGAAGGAGCTCCTCAGGACTTCTGTAACATAACATGGTGCCCGGCCCTCGAAGGGGCTCCTCAGGACTTCATTAGTGCCCGGCCCTCGGTAGGGCTCCTCAGGATTTGATTAACATATCATATGTAGGGCTATTGGGGTCGCCTTAGTCCATCCACATCAACAACATAATATGCAATGCATCATCTTCTTGAAATCTAATGCAATCAACCTATTATTATGGTATTCATGATGCGTGAACATGCTTAAAACATTTGAGTTAGTTCTACTCACCTCTGGCAGACGTTGGACTAACTCTGCAACAGCTAACACTGTTGGCCTCCTCGGTTCCTCGGGTCCGATCCTACACAGGTGGACTCGAATGAGGGACCAAATGCACTCTAACAAGACTCTAAACAACTCCCCAAAAACTCCCTAAAACATCTTAAAACAATCATAGAAATCATGCAAAGGAAGGCTGGACATGGCACTTTTGGCGGCAGGTTCGACGGCTGAAAGTCCCTCTAGAGCCGAAACTCAGCCACTTTTGGCGGCACCTTCGGGGCCGAAAGTCTCTTATAGAGACGAAACTCATGCATGTTCGGCGGCACCTTCGGCGGCCGAAACTCCCCTCCAGAGCCGAAAGTCCAACTTTCGGGGGTAGGGTTCGGCAGCCAAAAGCTTGCCTCCATAGGCAGGTTCGGCGGCCGAAAGTCCCTTCGGCTGCCGAACCTGAGTTCTTCCAGAATGGCAGAACTCAGCCTTTGCATACACAAACAGCCTTCCAAACCTTCCAAAACAACCCAAAACCTCACATGCTCTCTCCCAAACATGCATACACACTTCCACATGCATCTAGGGGCATAAACTAGCTTAAACCCCAACACAAACATCACATAAACATACATTAGGCATAAAACCCACATAAACCTTAACATGTACATCTACCCACACACAAGCATCAAAACTCCTTAAAACTTACTTAAAACAAAGAAAAGAGTGTGGATCTACACTTACCTCTTGAAGATCGAGGGTTGGTGCGATCCCTAACTTGGAGATGGGAGAAATCTAGCTCCTTGGGTCTCCAAGCTCCAAAACTTGATCTTAAGCTCAAAACTTCAAAACCCAAGCTAAAACTTGTTAAAACTTGAAAGATTTGAAGAAAGAACATGAAATCAACCAAAGGAGGACATGAACTCACCCTAGCTCGAGAATGGGGAGAAAACTCGCCCATTTTCGATCTGAGGGCCTTTTATAGGTGGCCGGTCAACCACCTTCGGCGGCCTAAGCTGTCTCCACAGCTCCACCACCTTCGGCAGCCTAACGTGCCCTCTAAACTATCCCATGTTCGGCGGCCGAACCTGGAAATGCTCTCCTTGGTCTTTTCTTTTCAAAACTCAATTTCTTTTACATTAAAACCATAAAATCATGTGAAAACATTTTAGAAAACACATTTTACCCTTTTAGAAGGCTCCGGCATCTTTGAATTCCAGATTCCAACGGAGATTCCGCCGGAAATGCCTCAAGCTTAGTTTAAACATAACTCATAATTAAAACTTCTACATAAAAGTCATGTAAACAGGGATTACAAGGACAAAAACTAAGGCAAAGCACACTTCTAAAATCATAAAATAATACATGTCCACATCTATGCTATTATAAAAGGCGATACCAGCAACTCAGCCGACTCTCTCGAGCTAACTCTGATCCTCAAACCTGGGGTTAGGGAAAAGGGATAAGCTACAAGAGCCTAGTGAGCAGAACATAAGACAGTTTAATAAACATATGATCAAATAAAATGTGTCACAACACAAACAATTCACATCAAGATGAATTTGTCACCAGTAACCCTCTACAAATTCCAATAGTGTCTGGCCCACGACAGGTGCTCCTCAGGACTTCCTCTTAAACATAATATAACATAATAAATCCATAGTGCCAGGGGCATAGAATGGGCCTCGACCTGGACTTCCGTATACATCATAACATATCATACTCGAGGGCTAGTGGGTCATCCAACATCCAACATCCATCCACAACAATAGTAAATTATGCAATGCATCATATTCGTGAATTCTAATGCAACCAACCTAATACATATACATACCATTCGTGATGTATGAGCATGCTTAAAAAGTTTTATTTCTTTAAAATAATAGATCGGTTCAGTTCTACTCACCTCTGGCTAACGCTTGCCTAACACTGACGTAATTATTTCACTGCAGGTCTCTATGGTCTCCCAGGTCCAATCCTACACAGATGAACTCAAATGAAGGACCAAACATAACCTTTACAAGACTCTAAACAACTCCCCAAGAACCTCCTAAAATATACCAAAACATGCATATAAAGCAAACAGGGGAAGGCTGGGTAGGAGACTTTCGGCGGCAGATTCGGCGGCCGAAAGTCCCTCACAGATTCGAAAGTCAGTGACTTTCAAGGGCAGGTTCAGCGGCCTAAACCCTTCACAGATCCGAAAGTCAGCAACTTTCGGGGGCAGGTTCGGCGGCCTAAACTCCTTCACAGATCCGAAAGTCCATACTTTCAGGGGCAGTTTAGGTGGCCAAAAGGTTGCCTTTACCTGCAGGTTCGGCGGCTGAACCTGGGTTCTCCAGTTAGGCAAAACCCAATTCTACCCTAGACACACAGCCACCAAAAGCTTCGTTTCTCACCCACACAGCTAAAAAAACAACCATACATACTCAACACGCATATGGGGCATCTAAGACTTGTCTAATTCCCATCGTACAACACAAGAGGAAACATTCATCATCAATCCTAACCCAAACCCTAGAACTTCATATTTAACCATGGCATGCATTAACAACCCTTAACCCCTTTTAAAACTTGCTGAAAACTTCTAGAAAATAGAAGAAAAGCAAAGATTTAAACTTACCTCTTGAAGACACAAAGGTGACTGCAACCCAAACTTGGAGATGAGGGAAATCGGTCTCCGGAGGTCTTCAAGGTTTAAAACTTTAGATTCAAACTCAAATCTTCAAAAACAAATGAAAACTCATGAATTTTCTGAGAAATTTGAAGGAATTTCATCAAGAACATCAAAGGAAGGGCATAGACTTACCTCTGCCCGAAATGGAGAGAAAGCTCTCTCATTTTCGGGCTGAAGACCTCTTATAGGCGGCTAGAGGAACCACCTTCGACGGCCGAACCTGGGAATTCCTCTAAAACTCTTTTCTCTTTTATTTTCTTAACACAAAACCAAATAATAAAACCAATCAAAAGTTCATTTTATCCTTTTAAAGATTCCAGCTTCAAGATTCTGAATTCCGATGGAGATTCCATCGGAAAGTTGAAATTCCGACGCTGGAGTTTAGCCGGGTATTACAAGTATAGTTGGAGATTGATTCTGCCAGAGAACTATTGAAATGTTTTTTTTTTTCAATTCTGGTCTTATAGTACAAGAATAGCTTACTAATAACCTCAAGGACAACACAGTGCTGTCAATCAGGGGTGTGCATCGGTCGGTTCGGTTCGGTATCGAATCGAATCGGCTAAAACCGATTTAACCGAATTTATTTAAATTGCAGACCGAACCGAACCGAATAAGATAGAAAACCGAATCGAACCGAATCGAATTAGTTCAGTTCGGTTCGGTTCGAAATCGGTTTTTAAGCTTTTCTCTAATTAAACTACAAAAATAATTATAATTTACCACATTGTAAGCGTAGATGCAAGCCGCGATGGTAAGCGGAGATGCGAGCCGCGAGCGACGACCGTCAGGGAGAAATGCGAGCCGCGAGCGATGGTCGTCAGGGAGAGATGCGAGCCATGAGCGACGGCCATAGAGAGAGACTCGAGCCGCGAGGGATGGAAAGAAGACTAGAGGACTGAGGACAACCAAGTTACTGACGGTGCAGAGAGCCGACGAACTGGAGAGCGACGGGCGACGATTGTGTGGAGAGTGACGACCGACGATTGCGTAGAGAGCGACGGCCGACGCCAACGATTGTGTGGAGAGAGAGACTAGAGAGCGACACTGAGGTGAGGATGAGTTGGAGTTGCTAAGTCGCGCATCTGCAACGTAGTGAAGAGCGACGACCTGAGTTAGCCGGGATGGTTAATCAATCGATGCCGGAAGGAGAGTGGAGGTGGATCGGCCGGAAGTGGTGGAGCTCAGTGCTCAAAGAAGAGGCACAGGCATTGTGTGTGAACTGTGATATGAGGCGGCGTGAAATGGAGACGCTGTGAATTCTACCAAGTGAGATGGCTTTTAGATTTAGGGCAAATAAGAGTACATTTCAAAACGACGTAGTTTAAGTGATTTCGGTTCGGTTCGGTTTAATCGAAATTTTTGAATCTAAAACCGAACCGAACCGAAATTACCGATTTTTTAAAAAATTAAAACCGAACCGAACCGAATAAAAAATAAAACCGAACCAAAATTTCAAAATTAATCGGTTCAGTCGGTTATTTCGGTTTAAACCGAATTTTGCTCAGCCCTACTGTCAATGGATTTCTAGTGGAACAACCTTTTCGGGTTCATGTGTTGGTTCTTGTGAAAACAACGTAACGAGGTGATCTTCCAAGAGAAATCCATGCAATCTGATATGTTCGTCTCAATGGTTATATCTTGGGCTAAGGCCTATATGAGGGTAGTTAAGGAATAAGTGTGTCCCGCAGCTCATTAAACAACGAAGAAGGTTGAGTTGTCAAAGCATCCTAGCTGCTAGTTAAAACTCAATACAGATGCTGCTGTTGCTGGATCGAGTGGCCGAACAATAGGAGGGGGTTTGTTTCGCGATGTTGGAGGAGGATGGCTAAAGGGTTTCATAACGTCTCTCGGTAAGAGATCAATTCTAAATGCTGAGCGATTGGCTATCCTGGAAGGGGTTAGACTCACGCACCAATGGAGCTTTCATTGGTTGATAGTCAAGAGTGATAATTTGAACGCAATCAACATGTTATTAGATAAGTAGGAGGTCTCGTGTGCGTATTGTGCAACGATAACAGCAATAAGAGACACAGCTCTGGACCTGCAGCGTGTTTCGTTTTTTGCATATTTATCGAGTCGAGAGGCTAATAGATGTGCGGACAACCTGATTCATACCACACGCACTCATATGATAGGTCTCTAAATCTTAGATTTTCTACTTGATAGCATGAAAGTGTGGTTCCAAAATGATAAGAGTGACATCGCTATAGTCACTATACTATAATTTAACTTAGTGTTTCTTTTGTTTATAAAATAATAATAATAATAATAATAATAATAATAATAATAATAATTGGACAAAAATTATAAAACGAAAGAAATAATAGAAAAGTAATAAATAATATACTCTATACAAAAATACATATTTTTTTTATAAATTTATTTAATAAAAAATATGTTATTAGAATTATTTATTTTTAATAATAATAATAAGGTGGATAAAAAGTGGTATTTTCCATATCAAAATTGCTATATAAAATTCATGTTATATATATTTTTTATAAAATTTAAAATAATGAATTATGTTAAAAGGCATTAAATAAATTATAAAATTGTGCTAAAGCTTTTTAACTTGACGATGTTATATCACATTAATTCAACACAATTTAATATTATTGATATTATCATTTACTTTAGTTGATTTATTTATGAAAAATTTATTTTTATATTTTAAAAATATATTAATATTGATATATATGTTTCTTAATTTTAAAAATTTAACAGTTTAATATCTTTATTTTGACTCCATCAATTTAGAATATCTCTATTTAATTTTTCTATTAATCATCTTAACATGATAAAAATATTATTTAATTTATAATATTATTTAATTTCTACTTTAATTTATATATATTTAATTATTATTATTATTATTATTATTTTTGGTCAATACATTACGTATCCGAATTTAAAGGCATGGTTGGTAGCAGAAATGATACAGAACAGAAGAAGCCTCACTGGAAAATTTTCGTAAAGTAGAAAAAGCGAAAACGCGTTTAAAGCTAAAACCTTGGCTTTATTATTCTTTATTGATTCCGTTAGAAGGGCATTTTTGGAAACAAAAGAAATAGATAACTTGAAGCGAACGGCCGCGGTGCACTTCACGGGAATGGGCCTATTATTCAAAACTCCGACGATCCAGCCGTGCAGAAAGTGACGCGTGGGACCCAAGAACACGTGGCGGATGTCATTTTGTAGCATCAGGTGCTTTAGATGCTAGGGACCCACACCCACCTAATCTTCCATAATAAAGTAAAGATGCTAAATTTAATTTAATTAATTTGAAATATACATCGTCCATCAAGGATGATAATGATAATCAAAATTGACGATATGGTGATATGGACAGGTAACATGCATAGAACTTTCTACGCCTCTGATACATCGTGTATTTTTTCTTCGCTTTATTTATTTATTTTTTCAATTTGATGGAGTTTTTGGAGCCTAATGTGAAAGTAACAGACGTCTTAAAAATTGGTCAGTTACCTTAGCCATTAGCATCTCATGAATTCACAATGCATGTATTTCCATTAATTATTAATTATTAATTTTAATAATTAATTATTATAAAAAATTTAAAATCTATTTAATATAAATTTACTAATTAATAAAATTTTATAAAATTAGGATATTAACTAATAAAATTTTCAAATTACAGAAATAAATTATTGATTAAAATTAATAAAAAGATTAATAAAGTTTTTAAAAATTTAAAAATATTTTTCATGTAATCTTTAAATTAAAATTAATTAATGAATTTTATCATAATATAAATATTAAATAATAAAATATTATTGTTATTATTATTAACGGCTAGAAAATAATGTTTGAACTGGTCAAGTTTTATTTGTCACATCCTTGATTAATTGTCAATTTATCTAGACCTTTGAATTTATATCAGGTAATCCTTTTTGTAAAAAGAAAATTGTTATAATAATGTAATTTTCTAATTTTAATAATAAAATATTAGTTTCATATTTCAATATTATACAAATTATTTAATAATGGACATTAATTTATTTATTTGATGACATTAAAAATATTTATATAAAGCTGTGATTAAATTATTCTCTTTCATTTTATATTTTAAAAAATTTATTTCCAAATTAAAACTTGTATACAATTGAATTTCTTAACTTGTATTTTTTTATATATCTAAATTCAGTACATATAAAATATATTTAGAAAGTAATTCAGTACAATTGAATTTTTTTTTAATTTTTTATTTAATTTTATATTTTCTATTCATGGTGAAATATTTTAAGAAATTACTATATATTTTATTAAACACTTATTTTATAAATTATATATTAAAAAAAGGGGTCAAGAAAACAAAACTACACAATCAAATATTTGATAATGGAATCTTATCAATTTGAAAAGACTAAGAAAAACATAAACCATCATTTCACTAAGAAAAAGAAAAGTTACATACCAAAAGTTCAAGAATATTTTACATATTACATATATGTATTAATAATAATTTTTTTTATTATTTAATTTACTATTAAAAAAATGAGAGATTAGAAAAGTATTTATGGGTTCAAATAAAAAATTAATAAATTAAATTAATTTGATTTTTTATTTATTTTAATTTAATTTTTAATTTTAAAAATTTTAATTATTTTAATTCGGTTTAATTTTAATAAAAAATTAAAAATTAATCTTAAACCGATAATAGAATATTATTTTTGATAATATAAAAAAATTATATCGAAATAGTTGAATTAAATTTTAAAATATTAAAAATAAATTATAAAAAATAAAAAATTTATTAAAAAGTCTAATCAATCATACTAAATTAAATCGAACTAAATTAAATCAATTCAATTCAGTTTAATTTCAGTTTAAAATTGATTCGATTCAATTTTTATAAATATTAAAATTTCAATTTTTATTTATTCGGTTTGATTTGATTTCGAATGGAATTGATCAAAATGCTTACTCTAGTTTCTAAACACAGAATCAAATCAGAATTGGCTTACAGATGTTTTCTTATTTTTTTATTTTTTTATAAGGTAATAATAATTATATAATTGAAAAAACAAGCCTTTTTAGGTTATAATTTTCTTTCTTTCCTTAAAAATTGATATTGTGTTTTCTTTGTCAAACACGCAATGCCATCATGCATAGACTAAAATGGCAGCCTCATCTTAAATATCATATTTCTCATTTAAGCCTGTAAATTTAGCCAAACTTTGACCTTAATTCGATGTATAGATAGTAAATAAATACATATATTTTCTATAAATCATAGTTTTAGAAATAATTAGATGATAAATTGAAATTCATCTGAAATTATCATTATTGAAATTATTCTTTTTATCTGTATAACAGAAGACCTTTACAAATTAAGAAATTGAGAAAAAATGGAAAAATAAAATTAAAAGGAAATAAGAGAGCGAGCCAGAGAAGAGAGCAATGGCGTAAATAAGGGAAGAAGAAAACCTTTACCGGTTATCAGAGGTTATGTTTAAAATCGTATTAAATTAAATAAATTTAAATTTTAATATTTATAAAAATTAAATCGAATTAATTTTAAATAGAAATTAAATTAAATTAATTAATTAAAATTTTTAATATTTTAAAATTTAATTAAAATATTTTAATTTTAATTATAATTTAATTTTTTTATATTATTAAAAATAATATGTTATTATTATTGATCAATTTAATTTAATTTTTTAATTAAAATTAAATTAAATTAAAATAATTAAAAATTAAAATAAATCAAAATAAATAAAAAATAAAAATAAAATTTTAAATTAATTCACTTTATATGATGGTAGTTTTTATTGGGTGTGAATTAACAATTTTATAATTTATAAAATTTAATATTTTAGTTATATTATTAAAAAATATTAACCGTATTAAATATTTATATTATTTAGTTTATATAATTTTAAATATATACTATTTAATTTTATAATTTTAAATATTTAAATAATTTAGTTTTTTTATTAAGGTAAAATCAAAATAATTAACAGTTTTTTTAATAGAAAATTAAAAGTTTAATTTTAAAAAATATAAAATTATTTTTATTCATAAAATAATGATTTACTAGCACATTTTTTTAAAAATTAGAAAGCTCAGTAATTCTCCTAAAGCCAGTGAAATCTGATTGGACAAACCACACGCTTGAACGAACGAACAAAAACAACTCCATCACGACCCACCCAAGCTTAAATGGCGGATTAAAATCTCCACTGTCACTTGTCCCCACCACCACTGCCACCACCACTCACCACTAGAATCACTACTTCTCGTGCTATTTTCACCACCATCTCGTGATTTAACATCATCCATTTACCGGCAACTGCCTCAGGCAGTATACGGTCAACCCACTGTTCTAATTGACAACTCGTTCTTTTTTGTATTTTAACTTCTTTTTTAATTCCTGGACCATAACTACCCTTTATTTTAATTTTCTTTTTAAACTAAAGGCTTTTTGTTTAGGAGCTGAATGGGAATATGATTAGCGTGTAGGCATCGAGGAAGGGGAAAAACGATATATATATATATTTTTTCTAATTTTTGAGGTTATAAGGGATTGAGGTTGATTAGGAATTTATTTTAAAAAAAAATAAAAGTGGGTTTCTGGTGAGAGATAAATTCAAAAAAAAAAATAATAAAAAGGGGAAGCTGAATAAAAAAGAGAGAATCTGGTGGGCTCTGAGCTGTGATTTAGCTGTTTCCGGTTCATTATTTTTTTCCCTTCTTCACACACCTCCAAAATCCCTTGAAAAACCCACCTCCCCTTTCTCTCTCTCTCCTCAAACCCCAAAACAAAATCCCTCTCAGATCTCAGGCCGACGCCCATTTTGCATTTTTGGAGGATTTCTTACAAAACCCAATTTTTCTATCTTAGCTGAGACACTAAACAGCCGAAGCCCATTTTGCATTTTGGATGATTTCTTGCAAAACCCATTTTTTCTCTCAAAATCTTCTTGGCTGAGACACTAAACAGCCGACGCCCATTTTGCATTTTGGAGGTTTTTCTTGCAAAATCAAAGTGGCATTTGCTAAATCAGAGGTCTCATGTGAGATGAGGAAGAAGATCCACTTCTATCCTCATCTCTCTCTTCTCATTTCCTTCTTTCTTGGCACGATTGTGTGCCTCTCTTCTGCTGCTTCTCAGCAGATCTCGACTATCTCCTCCCATGGACGCCTCACTGATGCTGAAGCTATGTACATCAAGAAGCGCCAGCTTCTTTATTACAGAGATGAATTTGGTGATAGAGGTGAGAGTGTTACTGTAGACCCAACTCTGGTTTTTGAGAATCCAAGAATTCGAAATGCTTACATAGCATTGCAAGCTTGGAAACAAGCTATTCTTTCTGATCCTATGAATCTCACTGCCAACTGGGTCGGATCTAATGTCTGCAACTATACTGGGGTTTACTGTGCTCAAGCGCCAGATAATAAGACAATCAGTACTGTCGCCGGCATTGACCTCAACCATGGTGATATCGCTGGATACTTGCCGGAAGAGCTTGGTTTGCTGGTGGATCTTGCATTGTTTCACATCAACACCAACAGGTTTTGTGGAACTGTACCTCATAAGTTCAAGAACCTGAGGCTGCTTTTTGAGCTGGATCTTAGCAACAACAGGTTTGCTGGGAAATTCCCTAAAGTTGTTCTCAATCTACCCATGCTCAAATTTTTGGATCTGAGGTTCAATGAATTTGAGGGCAGTGTACCAAAAGAGCTATTTGATAAAGATTTAGATGCAATCTTCATCAACCACAACAGGTTCGTTTTCGATATTCCAGACAACTTTGGCAACTCCCCAGTTTCAGTTATTGTTTTGGCCAACAACAAGTTCCATGGCTGCGTCCCGTCAAGCTTGGGTAATATGACGAATCTTAATGAAATCATTCTCATGAATAATAATCTCAAGTCCTGTTTGCCGCCGGAGATTGGCATGCTCAAGGACCTGAATGTGTTGGACGTGAGCTATAATCAGTTAATGGGTCCATTGCCGGACACGTTTGGAGGTTTGCTTGGTCTTGAGCAGCTCAATGTGGCTCATAACATGCTCTCTGGGAGTATTCCACCCAGTATCTGCAAGTTACCCAATTTGGAGAACTTCACCTTTTCTTACAACTTCTTCACTGGAGAGCCACCTGTGTGCTTGAGCCTCAAGGACTTCGATGACAGGAGGAATTGCTTGCCTGCGAGGCCATCACAAAGATCACCGGCGCAATGCAGGGCATTTAAGCCTGTGGATTGTAGTGTGTTTAGATGTAAGCCTTTTGTTCCATCTTTGCCTGCTCCTCCTCCGCCTTCCCCACCACCACCAGTTTTTGTTCCTCAATCGCCACCCCCACCACCGCCACCAGTTTACCCTCCTCCTCCTCCACCACCACCAGTGTACTCGCCACCTCCTCCTCCACCTTCACCCGCACCACCAGTATACTCGCCACCTCCTCCACCACCGTCACCCCCACCACCTTTGTACTCTCCTCCACCACCTTCTCCCCCGCCACCTTCTCCACCACCTCCTCCTCCGCCAGTTTACTCTCCGCCTCCCCCTCCACCTTCCCCACCTCCACCATCTCCTCCTCCACCTTCTCCACCACCACCTCGCCCACCAGTTTACTCTCCACCTCCGCCTCCACCTTCCCCACCTCCACCGTCGCCGCCTCCTCCATCTCCTCCACCACCTTCACCATTGCCTCCTTGTGTGCGACCCCCGCCACCTCCTCCCCCAAATTCTCCACCACCTCCATCTCCACCTCCGGTATTTTCGCCTCCACCGCCTACTCCTTACTATTACAGCTCTCCACCACCGCCTTCACCACCTCCACCACCGCCTTCACCACCACCGCCTCCACATTCACCTCCACCACCTATCTATCCCTACTTATCACCTCCGCCTCCACCTATATACTCTCCACCTCCTCCAGTCCATTCGCCACCACCACCCTCTCCACCCCCTTGTATAGAGCCTCCACCACCACCACCACCACCACCATGTGTAGAGTATTCACCCCCTCCACCTTCGCCGCCTCCACCATCACCGTCGCCTCCACCACCTACACATTACAAGCCGCCACCATCCCCATCACCACCTCCCCCACCTCTACCTGTAACCTATGCATCTCCACCACCGCCGGTTCACTACAATTCTCCACCGCCACCATCTCCATCACCACCTCCTCCAGCTCCAGTGTACGAGGGACCATTGCCACCGATCACCGGGGTCTCGTACGCGTCACCTCCTCCACCACCCTACTACTGATTCTTTTGAGAATTATCTCCTCTGACCTTTCATCAAATTCATCAAACAAAAAAAAAAGACTAAATTTGTCAAGAGGGCTTCTTTTCTCTTTGGGCAATTCTCATCGCTCCCAGAGAAAAGAATAAGAAGCATATTTGGAAAATGGTCTGTGCAGTTTTAGGATTGAATCCTCTCCAACAAATGGTCTCTGCGGACAAGCATTATCTCATTATTGATTAAGAAACGCAGAGAACAAGGTAGAGAGAGGTAAGAGGAGATAGTTTCTCCATATTTATTCGAATTGTTATGGAATATTTGAGTCGCATAAATAAAAATAAGAAAATTGCAGAGAAAGAGTAGGTTTGCAGAGAAAGTTGTATGTATAGTGATGGATTGGAGACCATAATCAGGGCTACTGCTGCTGGTTTCGGGCCTTTCATTGTTCTTCTTCTTCTTCTTCTTCTTATATACTTTTTTTTTCTTTTCTTTATTTTTTCTTTTCAATTTTATAGTATAATCATGATTATTTCATTTGTATTGATTTCCTGAATTCAGTCTCATTTTCTTTTTTTGCTTCAGAGTCCTCTATTTTCTTTCTTCTTCCTGTTTTGTTAAACGTGAGAATGAATGGTGTCATTAACAAATCCCCTAGAAATAAAAAGTATTATAGAATGTTGTGTGGAATTCATGATTCAATATGCTTTTTATCTGCCATTTCCTTCATCCCATTTCAGTTTCTAGACGTTTGCCATTGAACAACTAATTTCCAGCATCCTCAGGGAAAATAGGAAAAAGAAAGAAAGAATCCTGTCTAGATGATCTTGTGGAAAATTTTTCTGGGTAAATTGGGGTGGTCCAAAGGCGGCCTAAGTTGTGTTGTTTTCCATGGAACTTAATTTTCGATCGAGGCATCAGATTGTAAATTAAGATCTTGGTGGACCCAAGAAGGCCCCTTGATTTGTGGCGGATTAATTCCTGTTTTCCTTTTCTTTGATTAGATTAAGATTGTTGGTTAGGATTTTAGATTAAACCCATGTGCAAACCTCTTTAATGAATGGGGATTTGAAAATTTGAATTTCAAACCTGTGAGCTTAAAATCTGGACAGCAGTCATGAAAAGCTTAAAAAGTTGGAGTTAAATATTCTTCTCTGTTGACTGTTACTTTGTTTATTTACTATATTATTTCCCTAGTTTTTCAACATTTTGTCAAAAGCTGCAATACCCTTTCAACCTTAGCCTCCCCCTTGCTTTTCCTTCTTACCCATTTTCCCTTCGCCCAAACAGTATTATTTTCTTTTCTGCAAAGTAAGTTATAAATGATAAATAAAAACCACAGCTTGGTAGTATTGCATGTGTAACAATAATGGCAACCACCATATTAGAAACCAAAATTCTATAATTTTGTTGATGCCATGCCAAAACTGACGCCGCCAATCTTTCTCCACCACCACTACCTTCGCCTGCCCCACCTGTCTGCTTTTGCATGGCACCATTCATGGGTACCACAAGCTTAATGCTCCCCACCCCAAACCGAAAAAAAAAGAGGCAGCCCATAAAGACATGATTCCCTTCTGGAATCTATACAATGCTAAAGCACAACTTGGCATCTACCTCTAGATTGAGAGAGCCATGTATGATTTACATAATATATCCAAAGCAGTGCAAGTGATCATCTTTGAGCATGTTGATGGGTTCCCATATTGTGAAGTGGAAAATGACTAGTCCTGTAGAATTTTGCTTCTGTGTTGTTGGGCAATTTAAAGGCAGTAAGGTACAAAATTTTCATGGGTGCTTTCTTCCAAAAATATGGTTGGCTATTAGGCCTGCTTTGATTTCTATTCCCAATTGAGTTTCCCATTGAAGATCTAGCTTGACTTGGTCTTATATAATTTACTGAAAACCCAGCTTTCGAGCATTTCCTATTTAAAAAAAAGAAATTAACTATTTACTTTATATAATATGAGAAAACTCACTTATTAATTAATTTATTTTGAAAAATACATTAAAATATTTTTAATATTTTATAAATTAATTTAAAAATATTTATTTTTACTGATCTAAATTAAATTATTTCTCTTAGACAAAAAAACTAGTGGTTTTTCTTGGTGGTAAATGGTCCATTTCAAGCAGAGCCCAAGTAACTTTGCAGCTTTTTCCCTCGAGTTTCTTTTTCTTTTTTTCCCCTCGAGTTTCTTGCTCTTTATCTTCGTCCACTTCTTTGTGCATTATATTTTAGATGTTGTTTTATAAAATAATCTTTCATTTGAAAAAAAAAATATTGAGTATTAATAATCATTTCTAATTTTACCTTTATCTATATGAAATACTATTTCTACCATTTTTTATATTTATGTTATTATTTTTTCTCTTTTAAATATTAAATTTTTGATAGTAAATTAATAAATTTAAGATTATTGTAATTAGATAAATAAAAGGCAATATAGTAAATTAAAGAATATTTTATTATAAATTAAGTAATTTAGTTATTTTTTAAATTGTCATATAAAAAATTAAAATGGATATAAATAAAACTAAAGTTTTTTATTAGTAAAAAAAAAAAAGTCAACCGCCGAAGTATTACTATTGAGTGTAGTATTTTACATTTATTGTACTGTTTGCAAGAAAATTAATTAGAAATAGTTAGTAAAAATTATTAAATAATTTAGATTAAAAATAAATCAAGTAAAAAATAAATTTAAAAATTATTTAAATTAGTTTGAATTTAGCCGTTATAATTGATATTGAACTACTATGAATATGAAAAATTAAATGGAATTAATGGGTTTAGCTTTAATGTTTAGAGCGAAAGATGCTTCAGAGTTGTCCTGAGATTGCGCTGTGTCTTAGATTCAAATGTTGCTGTAGTATGTGAATTGTGCTCATAGTTTGGCCGGAGTGAAAGTGATTTGATTAGGTTGTTGGATTTCTTTAGTTTCATTTAGAATGCCAAAGTATCAATTCGCCAACATGGCTAATATTGTTGGAGATGGTAAAAGAATGCCATAAATGAATGTCCCCCAGTAGGAATTGTCTTAAATAAATAAAAAAATAATAATAATACTAGTAAAAGAAAGATGCCGTGTGGTTGAAGGAAGTGACAAATGGCATAATTAGGGTGGAGCATAATAACAATGTACTATAAGTTGGGTTAACATTTATTCCTCTATACGCCATATGATGTAAGAAGTGTAAAGGAGAGGCTGAGTTTCTATATAGAAAGCAAACTCTTTGAGTCATTTTAACAAACACCAACTATACATCTGTGAATGCAATTGAATCTCCATTATGTTCACAGTTTTAAAGCTTAGATCACACAGTTGAAATTAATATTTGCCATTGCCCTTCTTGAAAAGAAAAGCCCATGTAGCTTCTACTTGTGTTTTGCGGCACAAAGATGATGATCATACTATGAATGATAAAAAGATCCTACCAAATGAAAATATGGAGATATTATAAACAAAGGGAGAGAAGGTAGTTAGATGATGAAGATGAGTCTCACATGGGCTGTTGAGGCTTTTTACATCAACTGTATAATAAATGTATATTAAACACATAAGTTGGTTGACTTGTTCCCAAACGGGGCATTACTTTCATTTAATTAGGGGCTCTATGGACAGCTTGTTTTTAGTTCAATCATATTAATGCACTAGATCATAAAAAGCCATGCGTGCCCATTATTAGGGGTTAGCATTCGGTTGGTTCGGTTTAAAACCGAACCGAACCGAATAAACCGAAAACCGAAATTTTAGTGTTTATGAAAACCGAATCGAACTGATTTTGGTCAGAAACCGAATCGAACCGAATCGGTCTGATTCGGTTCGATTCGGTTCGATTTGATCGGTTTCGATTTTTAATAATTTTTTTTATTTTTTACACTTTATTTTTAATATTTTAAAATTTGATTAAAATATTTTAATCGATTTAATTTCTCTATCTTATTGAAAAAATATATTATTATCACTAATTGGTTCGGTTCGGTTTTTTCAATTTTTTCTGATCAAAATCGAATCGAACCGAAATAACCGAAATTTCTGAAATTAAAAACCGAATCGAACTGAAATATATAAAAAACCGAACTAAATTTTCAAATCGATTCAGTTCGATCGATTTTTTTGATTTGAACCGAATACTACTCACCCCTACCCATTATCACACCAACCATTAAAAATAATAATAATAATAATAATAATAATAATAATAATAATAAACACTATCTATGCATTTAGAAAAATAAAATTTATTAGGGCTATGTTTGTTTCAAAAAGGAAATATTTTGCAAAAAACATTTTTTAATTTTTTTAGTATTTGATACAATAAAAAAAATTTAATTAAAAAAAATATTTTCTAAATAAAAAAAAATCAAGCTACTTTAAGAAAAATAATTTTTTTAAAAAAAAAATTCATTTTTCATCAATCGAAAATTTATATATAAATTTATTAATATACTTAATTTTTTAAATTAAAACTAAATAATAAAATATAAATTATCTTTGTTGTGAAAATATTTTTGAATAAAATAATTTATTTTTCATTATTTAATTTTAAATTTAATCGGATTTCATATAGATTTAAATTTGAATTGAGATAGAGTGATTTTTGCCACTACATCACTATTTGAAATCTGCTCTTTAACTCTCATCATAATCCATCTACCAGTGATAGAAAGTTTTATTTATAATTAAATAAATTCTTTTAGTATAGTTAATGGGATTCCAAGTCAAATCCTTACCATACCACTGAACTAAATGATTTATCAATGACATGTCTAAATCAATATGTTTAACTTTTTTTTTTTAGTAAGTCTAATTGAGTGAATCATTCTTGTTAATTACGTTAATTAAACCATTGCCAAAACTAATATTGAATTGAAATGATTAAAAGCAGTAGAGGTTTCCACTCAAGAGGATAAAATAAAATAAAATAAAATAAAATAAAATAAAATAAAATAAAATAAAATAAAATAAAAATTAAAGAAATTAAAAAAAAGATATTACAATAAAAAATAGGGAGATTTACAATTTAGTCCCTGAATATTGCCATTATTAACAAGTCAGGCCCTGTATTTTTAAAAACCTATTAAAATATCCTTATGTTTTCTTTCCGTCAATAAAACAGTCATTCCGTCCTCTTTTCCGTTAAACTTAGACAAAGGAGGAGAGAGAAAAATTTTAAAATCCAATTTTACCCTCAAATAAAATCTTTTATTTAGTCCTTCGATATTATTATTATTAACAAGTTAGTCCTTACATTTTCAAAAATCTATTAAAACGTTTTTATTTTTTTCCATATCTATTAAAACGTCCTTATCATTTCTTTTCGACAATAAAATAGTCCCTATCTTTTCTCATATTTATTAAAACGTTCTTATCGTTTCTTTCCATCAACAAAATAGTCATTCCTCATCGTTTCTTTCCGTCAACGAAATCGTCCCTCCCTATATTTTTAGAAATCTATTAAAACGTCCTTATCGTTTATGTTTGTCAACAAAATAGTCCCTATCTTTTCTTACATCTATTAAAATGTCCTTATCGTTTCTTTTTGTCAACGAAATAGTCCCTATCTTTTCTTTTCTCCTCCTCCTCCTCCTCCTCCTCCTCCGACTCTGAAAAAGAAGAAAAGAAGAAGAAGGAGAAGAAGAAGAAGAGAAAGAAGAAAAAAAAGAAAAAAAAGAAGAAAAAGAAGAAGAATGAGAAGAAGAAGAGAAATAAGAAAAAGAAGAAAAAAAAGAAGAAAAAGAAGAAAAAGAAGAAGAAGGAGAAGAAGGAGAAGAAGAAGAAGAGAAGAGAAAAGAAGAAAAAGAAGAAAAAAAAAAGAAGAAAAAAAGAAAAAGAAGAAGAAGAAGAAGAAGGAGAAGAAGGAGAAGAAGGAGAAGAAGGAGAAGAGAAAGAAGAAAAAGAAGCAAAAGAAGAAGAAGAAGGAGGAGGAGGAGAAGAAGCAGAAGGAGAAGCAGAAGCAGAAGAAGAAGCAGAAGAAGGAGGAAGAATTGATGAAGAAGAAAAGGAAGGAGGAGGAGGAGGAAGAGGAGGAGGAGGAGGAAAATAATGGGGGGTAATTTAGTCTTTTACTATATTTTTAACGGAAAAAATACACGGAAGGACTATTTTATTGACGGAGAGAAAAGATAAGAACGTTTTAATAGGTTTCTAAAAATACATGGACTGACTTGTTAATAATAGCAATACTCAGGGACTAAATTATAAATCTCCCAAAAAAATATTGTCACTATAATATAATATTTTAAGAGTTTAGACGATAGTATTATAGAAACAAGCGTCAAAATGTTGCTTGACTACTAATAAGATAATAATTTGATAGAAATTTAAAATTATTGCGAAGACAATTTAGTTTTTTAATTAATATATATTATAATATATTTTAACAAATTATTTATTTTATATTTAATAAAATTATAATTTTTGTCAGAAATTTTGATCTATTATAAAAAAAATAAGTAAAGCGCTTCTTAATGCTATAAGAGCAAAATCAGATATAGCCATATTCGAGTCATTTCCTTAAATTACTGTTATGATTTAAATATATATATATATATATATATATAATATAGCCACTTAGATAATAAATGTGATTGGTTATGTAAAAAAATCAATCTTTCATCTATTTTAACATACTATCACAAATTTCAATATATATTTCAAACATATATTTTGATAGTACATGAAATTACAAAATGATTAGGCAAAAGTATTATTATTAATAATAATGTAACTTACATGATGTTAGGAAACTACATAACACAAGCATACCAACGTTTATGCAAATCTAATAACTTAATATGCCTATTGAAAATATCTTTAGCAATAAACTTTGTAAAGGGATCGGCAGACATACCAATATAGATATATATTTTATGTTCACTTATTTCTTAATAATCATGTATCTTATAAAATTATATCTTATATTAATATGCTTAGTTTTTTTATGGTACTTGGGTTCCTTTATATAAACAATTGCAACTGGACTATTACAATTTACCATCACAAGTTCAATAACATTATCATAAAACTCCCAAATGTATCGGTAAATGCTTTAATCATACAGCTTCTTGCACAGCTGCTGAGAATGTCATGAACTCAGCTTTCATAGTAGATAAAGCTATACAAGATTATTTTTTATTACTCCATAATATGACACCATTATTTAGTAAGAAAACATATCATGATGTAGATTTTCTTTCAAACTCTCCAATCAATATAAGTATAGCCTTTGAGCAACAAATTTTTCCTTGATAACACAAGTAATTGGCTGTGCGTTATATATACCTCAGTATCCTCTTTACTGCTTTCTATTTTCGATGTCCTAGGTTTGATTAATATCTACTAACTAATCTAATAATATAGTAAAAATCAGATCTAGCACACATCATAGCGTACATAAGACTATGGACTGGCATTAGTATAAGGAACTCTACTCATTTGTTCATTTTCTAATGGAGTCTTAGGATACATTTTTCACCTTAAAGCTTCAATTTTAAAAATAGGGGTGTCTATAGGTTTGCAATTTTGCATATTAAATCATTTGATTTTTTTTAATATATGGCTTTTGTGAAAGAGAATAACTTCCTCGAATGATTTCTTGAAATTTTAACTCCAAGAATATGTGCTGCTTCACCCATACCTTTCATCTCAAATTTAGATGATAGCCACTCTTGTGTTTCCATAATATATTTCTTTTCATTCCAGCTATAAGTATGTCATTTATATATAGTGATAAGATCATAAACTTATTTTTTAATATTTTAGTATAAACACAATGGTCTTCATCAATTATAATGAAATTATATGACAATTGCATTATGAAATCGAATGTATCATTATCTAGAAGACTGCTTAATGCCATAGATAGACTTTATAAGTATACAAACCTTGTGTTCTTGATATTTTTTAATGAAATCTATAGGTTGTTCCATATAGATTTTTTCTTCTAATTCTTTATTGAGAAAAGAATTCTTAATATCCATTTGATGTAATTCTAGATCTAATCTAGCTACAATATGCAATATTATCTTTATAGAGGTAAATCTCACAATAGACAAAAAAATTTTCTTATAATCAATTCCTTCTTGTTGCGTATACCCTTTGGCTACTAAGTGAACTTTGTATCTTTCAATACTTACATTAGCCTTATGGTTGATTTTGAGAACTCATTTGTTTTCTATAACTTTCCATTGTATAGGTAAATCAACTAATTTTCACTCTTGATTTGATTCCATAGATTCCATAGATTCCATTTCTCCCTCCATTGCCTTAGTCATTTATCCTTAGCAAGGCATGAGAGCCTCGTTCACATTTCTTGGCTCTTGTTCACCTTGTGAAGTAACTATAAATGTTTTCCCTTTTATATCAAAGCGATGACGGATAATATATGTGAATAACCTGTTCGTTACAATTTTGATTAATAATTTAATCTATTAATGTTAGATTTACTCCCACTAGGACTAGAAATATCTAATGGATTCCCCACAGATTTTATTTCAACATCAATAAGAATTGTTTTATTGTCATTTGAAATACTCCCACTAGAAAAAAAAAATCCATTTTGGATTCTATAATGGAAGTAGTTTGATCTTCAGTTTCATAAAGAGATAAGTTTTGACCCATCTCACATTGTTTAGGAAATTCATTTTCTAAGAAGGTGGCATCTTGTAATTCAAATTTAGTTATTGTGCTACTATCTTGTTCACTAATAAATACACATCCTTTTGACTATTTTAAGCATCTTATAGAGATAAATTTCCTTCTCTTTGGACATAATTTTATATATTTATGAGAAGAATTGTGAATAAAAGCAACACACCTCTAAAGTTTTAGAAAACTTAAGTAAAGTTTTCTATTAGTCCATAACTCATAAAGAGTTGTTGACTGTGCGGTTATCGAAGCCGGTAAAAAATAATCTTTTTCAGTTATCAACAATTTTACAACTGCAGATAGTGGTAAAATGATCGAATCCACAAGAAATTGATACTTACCTATTTTCCTTAACAAGACCAAGAAAATAAACTGAAAGTAAAGAAACTAAAAGTAAATAAACTAAAAGTAAATAAAGGGGGGGTTTTGAGATTGATTCAATTAAACTAATAATGAAAGCAATAAAGTAAAGCGAATAATTAAAATAAAGGAATTCAAATATGAGAAAAGCTCTAGTTGAAGAATTAGATCCACTTCAGTTGTTGGGAATGATAATTGATACTTAGGTTCATTTGTTTGATTCAATAAATTAGTTATGGAGATAGAAGACGCTTCTCATCACCATATCTCTCCTTAGGCATAAATTAATTAAGGAACGTCCTCTAACCAATCATTAATCAACAAGTTGCCAAGGAACGTCCTTGGGCCTTAGGCATCTAACAACTGTCAATTGCATTAAGAAATAGAGAGACCTAATTCTAGTTATCCAAATGCATGGTGATATTGCTAGATCATGCAATTTCCTTAGTTTTTACACCAAGAGTTACTTGTGTTTGAATAATCCAAGCAATTACGGACTTAAAACTATCCAAACTAACAAATTATTACCTTGCAATCGAGAATCAATTGGCCATATTGATCAAAATAACAAAGCAATAATGGAATTAAGCATGAGATTGCATGAATATTGAAAAATAAAAGTTAAACAATGTGTGTTCAGATCTCCCAATCTATAAAACAACTAAAGTATCAACCAATCTTCAACTAGAAATAAAGGTTTCAGCCACTCATGGCTGAAACAAAACCAAAAAATAAAGAAAGGAAGAAGGGAGAAGAGTAGCCGGCAATGGAGAAGAGTGGTGCGGCTTGTGGCCGAATCTGAAGAGAAGGGAGAGAAGAGAGAGCCCGCCCGAATGGTGAAGGAGAGGCTTATATAGGCGTGCGACACTTTGAAGAGAAGGAGAGAGTGTTACCCTAGTTCCTTGTGAGGTGGAGCCTTCTTTTGAATTTCAAATTTTGAATGTGCATCTTCTTAAGATTTGACTTTCTCAATAAGGAAATGAATTCTTGAAGATTTTAATTTCAAATTGGTCTGCTGACTGCACTTTCCTTATTTGCCACTTTCCTTAATAAGCTGAATCTTGAATTTTGAATGTAGTGTCAGAAAAGGGAGTTGAGGTAGATCCCAAGAAAGTTGAAGCTGTAGCAAACTGGCCTAGACCCACTACAGTGACAGAGATTAAATGCTTTTTGGGTTTGGTGGGTTACTACAAGAGGTTTGTCCAAGACTTCTCCAAAATTGCCGCTCCTATGACCAGGTTGACCAAAATGAATCAGAAGTTCGTTTGGTCAGAACAATGTGAAGAAAGTTTTGAAGAGCTGAAGAGGAGACTGACGCCAGCATCGGTATTAGCTCTGCCTACCAGTAATGAAAACTTCACAGTATTTTGTGATGCGTCCTGAGTGGGACTAGGTTGTATATTGATGCAGAATGAAAGGGTGATTGCTTATGCTTCTAGATAGTTGAAGAAGCATGAGTTGAATTATCCTACACATGACCTAGAGATGGCAGCTGTAATCTTTGCACTTAAGATGTGGAGGCATTACCTGTATGGGGTAAGATGTGAGATCTTTACAGATCATAAGAGTTTGCAGTACATCTTGAGTCAGAAAGGGTTGAACCTGAGGCAGAGAAGATGGGTGGAGCTGCTTAGTGACTATGATTGCAAGATCCAGTATCATCCGGGTAAGGCAAATATAGTGGCAGACGTCCTCAGCCGAAAATCACTTGGTAGTTTATCCCATATTATAGCAGAGAGGAGACCGGTGGTGAGAAAATTTTACAAGCTCATTAATGAAGGTTTACGGTTAGAGTTGTCTGGTACAGGTGCACTAGTGGCTTAGATGAGAGTGACACCCGTGTTTATGGAATAAGTGGCACATAAACAGTATGAGAACCCCGAGTTGGTGAAAATTGCTAGGACTGTTCAGTTAGGCAAAAATGAGGAGTTTAGATTTGACAACAAAGGGATCCTCCATTATGGAAATAGGTTATGTGTACCAGATGACGTAAGTCTGAAGGAAAACATTATGAGAGAAGCTCATAATGCCAGGTACAGTGTTAACCCTAGGGCTACCAAAATGTACCAGGATCTGAAGAGAGTTTATTGGTAGCCAGCTATGAAGAGGGAAGTGGCGCAGTTTGTGTCAGCTTGTGAGATCTGTCAGAGGGTGAAGCTGAAACATCAGAAGCCAGCTGGGATGCTCAACCCACTTCCGATTCTAGAGTGGAAATAGGAAAACGTAGCTATGGATTTCGTGGTGGGATTACCAGCAACGTCCAATAGATTAGACTCTATATAGGTAATAGTGGACAGATTGATCAAGTCTGCTCACTTTATCCCTGTCAGGAGTGGCTACTCTATGGATAAACTGGCACAAGTATATGCTGAAGAAATTGTCAGGCTGCATGGGGCTCCAATATCAATAGTGTCAGATAGGGGACCCCAGTTTGCTTCCAGATTTTGGCAGAGTCTGCAGAATGCTATGGGTACAAGGTTAGACTTTAGCACTACTTTCCATCCACAGACTGACGGACAGTCAAAGAGGACCATCCAAACGATAGAAGACACGTTGAGAATATGTGTACTAGATTTTGGCGGTTCTTGGAGGCAGCATCTACCACTGGTGGAGTTTGCCTATAATAATAGTTATCATGCTAGTATAGGGATGGCTCCTTATGAAGCTCTATATGGAAGGAAGTGCAGGTCACCTGTCTGCTGGGAAGAAGTGGGAGAAAGGGCCTTGGCAGGGCCAGAGTGAATTAAGATCACCTGCAGAGTAGTGCCTATTATCATAGAAAGAATCAAGACTGCTGTGAGTCGGCAGAAGAGCTATGCAGATGTCCGCAGGAAACATGTTGTGTTCCAGGAGGGAGATATGATGTTGCTCAAGATGTCTCCTATGAAAGGGGTGATTCGTTTTGGGAAGAAAGGTAAACTAGCTTCAAGGTACATCGGACCCTTTAAAATCTTACAAAAGGTTGGGGAATGTATCTTATAAGTTAGATTTGCCTACTTCTATGGAGAGAATCCATCCGTTTTTTCATGTTTCCATGTTACGAAAGTTCGTGTCAGATCCAGGCAAGGTTCTTAACGAACCTGATGTGGAGATCCTAGGGGATCTCACCTATGTTGAGCAGCCAGTGCGGATCGTAGACACTCAAATCAGAGAGTTGAGGAACAAGGAAATCGCGATGGTGAAAGTTCTTTGGAATCACCACAATATGAAAGTGTGTACCTGGGAGACCCGGGAGTCCATGCTCCAGCAATACCCCTATCTCTTTTAAGGTTAGTATTTTAAGTTTTATGTATTTTCTTGATGCTATGTGTGCTTGTGTGTGTTTGAACATTCGGGGACGAATGTTCTTAAGGGGGGAGAATGTAATACCCGGCTAGACTCCGGTGTCAGAATTCTAACTTTCTGACAGAATCCCGTTGGAATCCGGAATCTCAGATACCGGAACCTCTTAGAAGGGTAAAATATATTTTTACAAAATGTTTTTCATGATTTTATTGATTGGTTTTGAGTTAAAGTTTTAAAATGAAAGAAAAATATTTTTGAGGGATAAGCCCAGGTTCGGCCACCGAACCTCATGTTCGGCCGCCGAACATGGTGCTGCCGCGGGAGCTCTCTTTCGGCCCCCGAAGGTGGTCTGGCCAGCCACCTATAAGAGGCCTCCAGTCCGAAAATGGGGGAGTTTCTCTCTCCATTTTCGGGCAAAGGTGAGTTCTTGCCCTTCCTTTGATGATTTTATATTTTTCCTTCAAATCTTCATGAGTTTTCACTTGTTTTTGAAGTTTTGAGCTTGGATCAAAGATTTTAAAGTTTGAGAGACCATTTCTCATCAATCACAAGTTTGAGTCGCATCTATCTTAGATCGTCAAGAGGTAAGCGTAGATCCTTATTTTTTCCTATGTTTTAAGTAAGTTTTAAAAAGGGTTAAGGGTTAAAGATGCATGTTATGGTTAGATCTAATGTTATAGGTTTTGAGTTGGGTTTTGATGAATGTATGCTTATGTGATGTTCTTCTTGTTGTTATTGGGGCTTAAGTTAGTTTTATGCCCCTTATGCTTGATGGAGTGAGTTTTTGCATGTTTTGAGAAGTTGGGCATGAGTTTGGTGAGTTTTGGTGGCTTTGTGTTGAGGCAGAATCGGGTTCTGCCATTCTGAAGAACCCAGGTTCAGTCGCCGAAGCAAGGTTCGGCCGCTGAAGCAAGGTTCGGCCGCTGAAGCAAGGTTCGGCCGCCAAAGAAAGGTTCGGCCACCGAACCTGCCTGTGGAAGCAGCCTTTGGCCGCCTAACCTGCCCCCGAAAGGATGGACTTTCGGATCTGTGAAGGGGTTAGGCCGCCGAACCTGCCCCCGAAGGTTGGTGACTTTCGGATCTGTGGAGACCTTCGGCCGCCGAACCTGCCCCCGAAAGTGCCTGACTTTCGGATCTGTAGGGACCTTCGGCCGCCGAACCCCCGCCGAAAGTCCTCTGCCCAGCCTTCCTTTGCCTGTTTTGAATGCATATTTTATGATATTTTAGGGGGTTTTTGGGGAGATGTTTAGAGCCTTGTTAATGATGTGTTTGGTCCCTCATTTGAGTCCACCTGTGTAGGATCGGACCAGGGAGACCGTAGAGGCCTTCAGTGAGCCAGCTGCGTCTTTGTCAGTCGAGCGTCAGCCAGAGGTGAGTAGAACTAAACCAATCTATTGATTTAAAGTAATTAAGCTCTTCAGCATAATCATGCATCACGAATGCCATGTATATGTAGTAGGTTGTTTTACATTAGAATTAACGAATATGATGCATTGCATAATTTATTGTTGATGTGGATGGATGTTGGATGATCTACTAGCCCTCGAGATGTTATGATATGATACGATACAGAAAGACCAGAGTGATAGAGCATATTTTAGTCCATATTATCATGATCTTATTGATGTTTATTTACACCTTTTCTACCTAATTTTGTGGTTTTAATCATGTTTTGCAGATATTAGGTGTAAAGAGACATTCTGGAAAAAATGCTCTTAAAACTGCCAAAAAGTGTCAAATATGGAAAGTGCCAAAAAAGAAAAGTTTTCAAATATGGAAAGTACTAAATAAGGAAAGTTTGCTGATAAGGAAAGTGCCAGAAAAGGAAAGCGCAATCAATAGATTCTTTGAAATTCAAATTGCAGATTCTTCTTTCCTTATTCAGAAGGTGAAGCCAATTATGGAAAGTGCTAAATAAGGAAAGTTTTCAGAAAAGGAAAGTCCTCAAATAAGGGAAGTGCAGAAGCAAAAGCAAATAAGAAAAGCTCAGTCAGAAGATTATTTGAAATTCAAATCGCAGATCTTTCTTTCCTCATTCAAAGATATGCACACACGGCAGCAGTCAAATCTTCCTATTTAGGCAGCAAGATTTCAAGGAGATGCACTTGCCTCTTCTTCATTCAACATTCGAAATTCAAACGAAGGCTCCACCTAAAAAGGAAAGACTGGACAGATTTCTTTCCCTTCTGCATTCAATGACTGCGCTCCACTTCCTCTTCTGCAATCCGCGCGCATCCTTCCTCTTCTGAAGCCTGATCCGCACGCCTCCTTCCTTCCGGAGAATTTGCAACGCGATTCCTTCCTTTTCAGCACTTTGGGCAGCATCTTCACTAATTAAGAAGCAAGTATAACCTAGGGCAGCACTTTCAACTATAAAAAGACACATAAGGAGCCTCCACACAACTTTTACACACCACTTTGGAGACACCTACGGGATTCACATCTCTTCTTCTACCTTTCTTCTTTTCTTTTATTTTTGGTTTTGTTTCAGCCATGAGAGGCTGAAACTTTTTATTCTAGTTGAAGATTAGGTGATGCTTTAGTTGTTTTATGGATTGGGAGACTTGATCAAATATTGCTTATCTTTTGTTATTCAATATTCATACAATCTCATGCTTAATTCCATTGTTGCTTTGTTGTTTTGATCAATATGACCAATTGATTATTGATTGCAAGGTAATAATATGTTAGTTTGGGTGATTTAAGTCCGTAATTGCTTGGATTATTCGAACATAAGAACACTTGGTGTAAAAACCAAGGAAATTGTATGATCTAGCAACATCTCATGCGTTTGAGTAGTTAGGATTGGATCTCTCTCTTTCTTCATGCAATTAACAATTGTTTGATGCCTAAGGCCCAAAGACGTTCCTTGGCAATTTATTAATTAGTAATTAATTAGAGGACGTTCCCTAATTGGTTAATCATAAGGAGAGACATGGTGGTGAGAAGCGTCTTCCATCTCCATAACTAATCTATTGAATCAATCAAAAGAAACTAAGTGTCAATGATCAATCCCAACAACTGAAGTGGATCCAATTCTTCAACTAGAGCTTTCTTATTATTTATTTCTCTTTTATTTTATTATTCGCTTATTTTAATTGCTTTCAGTAGTTTGTTAATCAAATCAATCTCAAACCCCCATTTTACTTTTACTGCAATTTATTTTTATTCCGCTTTCAGTTTATCTCGTTTTCAGTTTTATCTCGTTTCAGTTTATTTTGCTTTCCGTTTATTTCTCTTTCAGTTTTATCTCGTTATATCTCATTTCAGTTTATTTTGCTTTCCGTTTATTTTTCTTTCAGTTTTATCTCGTTTTCAGTTTTCTTCTTTTTCAGTTTATTTTTGTTTCAATTTATTTTATTTGTCTTGATAAGGAAAATAGGTAAGTTCTCAATTCCCAGTGGATTCGATCCTTTCACCACTATCTGCAGTTGTAAATTGTTGATAACCAGAAAGGTTATTTTTGATCGGCTTCGACAACCGCGAGTCACAGAGCTTGCCCATTCTACGCCCCTGGCACGATGTAAGAGAAAGACCAGGGCTTGCCCATTCTACGCCCCTGACATTTATGGATATGTTATGTTATGTTTAAGAGGAAGTCCTGAGGAGCTCAATCGAGGGCCGGGCACATTGGATATATAGAGGGTTACTGGTGACAAGTCCATCTTGTTGTGAATTTGTTTATGTTGTGATGCATTCCATATAAGCATATGTTTATTAAACTGTTTTATGTTCTGCTCACTAGGCTCTTGTAGCTTATCCCTTTCCCCTAACCCCAGGTTTGCAGGATCAGAGATAGAGCGGGAAGTCGGCTAGAGGCTGGTATAAGTTTATGTAATAGAATAGTAGCAGACATGTGCTATGTAATGGATTAGATTTGTGCTTTGCCCTAATTTATGTTTTGTATATCCCTGTTTATCATGATCTTTATGTGAAAGTTTTAATGATAAGTTATGTTGAACCAAACTTGAGGCATGTGATGTTTACCATACTAGAGCATTTGATGAGGGCTCTAGCGTGGGTTTTATGTATACTGTTTATGGTGCATGTACATGTTGAGCTTAGTATATGAAAAGTTTAAATTTTTTTATGAAAATGTATAATCATGTAAGGGATTTTATCAGGTACACAGGAGGAGGTATAGTAGGTTTGCTACGGGTTCCGGCGATCTTAAGTCGACCTGAATCCTAGTGCCGGTAGCGGTCCGGTTTTCGGATCGTTACAATTTCGTCCCATAAAGTGATATGAAGCTTACCATACTATTAAAATAATTGCAATCTTAAACCTATTAAAAAATTACATTATGTAAATTAATTATTTATCATTTTGTATTTTAATGATTTTTTTCCCAATTCAGCTATCCATTCTGATTGATTTAATGCATCCTATTGAGATCGCTTCACCCATGACATCTGTAAATTAATAAAATAATGTAAATTTTTTGAGATAAATAAGAGGAAACAAAATATATCGAGGAAAAATTATTACTTTACTTATTAAAAAAAAAAGTATTGTCTCGCTGTCGTATGATTTCTCTGAAATTTAAAAATAAAAAGCCATCAAAAGAAATTTTTAGATCTATACACAACCTATAATTTTTTTGACGGGATAAAACAATACACCCTATATATTTCTCCTTCTGTAAAGAGTTAGATTATAAATTTACTTTTGTCTAATAAAATTGGTATATAGGTTTTATATAAACTGGATTTCACAACCACCTTAAATAAAAAACGACATTATTTTATGATCTTTAATCAATGATAAAAATTATATATTCATGAGTTATTAGAACTACATCAGCTTGTGCAATTGTTTGTTGCCGTGAACTTCACTCAAGTTGCGGGGTTATGACACAGGATTGTATTGATTTGCTAAAACCCTAACCTATCAGCCGCAGATTAAACCCACAAGGGCCCCCATCTCTCTCTGCCATAGTCCTCCGTTATCCATCCTCTCTGCCATAGCTTCCCTTCTTATCCTTCTTCCATTGCGAAGCAGTAGCCATCTTTTCGATTCCGCGGCCAACAGGTGTAAGAAGGTAGATTTCTAATCCCATACCCTCTGCTCCGCCATGCATGGACCAACCTCAAAGTCTCTCTCCACGGTGAAATTTGGGATATTGCGAAATCATTAGGTATTAATTTTTAACTGAAATTTGTGGGCTGTTGTGATTGAAGGGGAACAACTAATTTGTCGATCCTTGACTTTTTTTTCTTTAAAAAAAAATTGGTTGGTTTTCCATTGTATTTGTTTATCTGTGCTTTGTGATAGTTCATAGTTGGTAATATTATGATGCCGAAAGGGAACGCTGGTGGACAGACGCTCTCACAAACGGAAGCACTGTACCTTCATGAAACGGGGCCATTTTGTCGAGGAAGAAAAGACTTTAAAGCCAAGTGAGAATAGCTTGTAGGGTGTAGCTGCATCAAGCAAAGACGATTGAGTTATTTTAAAAGCCCAAAATAGGGTAGGCAGTAAGCCCACGAGAAAAGAAGGATGCAAAGACTTTAAAGCCAAGTGAGAATAGCTTGTAGCTGCACCAAGCAAGGACGATTGAGTAATTTTAAAAGCCCAAAATAGGGTAGGCAGTAAGCGCACTAGAAAGGAAGGATAATTAAGGGGAGAGCACTTTCTCAATTACTATTGTTCTTAGAATGTAGCAACTGAAAACTCGTTTTTATTATATTTTATATATATTATGCAAACAAACAAATATTAGTAAATTTTGGCTCTTCCACTTTTATACACAGTTGGTGAGAATGCTTCATACCAAACAAAATTTGATGTCATGAGATGCACATTCATAGATTATTGGGTGGCTTTCTGAAATTTCCTTTGTGACTCATGTGCCCTTGAGTTGGGTTTTCGTCATCAAACTTGACTGGTGCATTGAAGATTTTTGCTTGGTTACTTGTCGTCACACTATTTGTGAACGTTTTAGGAGGGTGGTGTCTCACTTGGAAAGGGTTTACTTGGTGTGCCTTTGATCTCCTTCCCATCGTCAAGTTCTCAGTTTCTTCTAGCTTCATGTTTTGGTGATTATTCCGAGTTCCTCTCCTTTCAATAATTTCATCTTAGAGGTCAGAATATTATAATATGTTCCTTTCTAATTATTCTATCAAAATAACGTTGAATTTTTTGACAGCTTAGAACTCTGTACAATTCTATTCTATTCTAGTTGTCATATCTGGGTATATGAAGAACGCAGCCACAGCAATATCAGCTTTCTCCATTTGGTAAGATTTTTTTTGGGTAATATCCATTCGGTAAGAATTTAATCAGCCTTGTACTATATAAATTAAATGGAGATTTACAATTTAGTATCTGAGTATTGCCATTATTAACAAGTCAGTCCCTATATTTTTAGAAACCTATTAAAACGTCCTCATCTTTTCTCTCCGTCAACGAAATAGTCCTTTTGTCTATTTTTGCCGTTAAAAATATAGTAAAAGACCAAATTACCCTATTTTCTTTTCTTCCTCCTCCTCCTCATCCTCCTGTTTCTCCTTCCTTTTCTTCTTCTTGCTTCTTCTACTTCTGCTTTTTCTTCTGCTTCTGCTTTTTCTTCTTCTTCTTTTTCTTCTGCTTTTTCTGCTTCTGCTTCTTCTTCTTCTCCTTCTTCTTCTTCTTCTTCTCCTTCTTCTCCTTCTCCTTCTCCTTCTCCTCCTTCTTCTTCTTCTTCTTCTTCTTTTTCTTCTTCTCCTTCTCCTTCTCCTTCTTCTTTTTCTTCTTTTTCTTCTTTTTCTTCTTCTTCTTCTCCTTCTCCTCCTCATCCTTCTTCTTCTTCTTCCTCTTCTCCTTCTCCTTCTCCTTCTCCTTCTCCTTCTCCTTCTCCTTCTTTTTCTTCTTCTTCTTCTCCTTCTCCTCCTCCTCCTTCTTCTTCTTCTTCCTCTTCTCCTTCTCCTTCTCCTTCTCCTTCTCCTTCTCCTTCTCCTTCTCCTTCTCCTTCTCCTTCTTCTTCTTCTTCTTCATCATCATCTTCTTCTTCTCCTTCTCCTTCATCATCATCATCTTCTTCTTCTTTTTGGAGGAGGAGGAGGAGGAGGAGGGACTATTTTGTTGACGGAAAGAAACAATAAGGACATTTTAATAGATGTGAGAAAAGATAATGACGTTTTAATAGATTTCTGAACATATAGGGACTAACTTGTTAATAATGGCAATATCCAAGGACTAAATAAGAGGTTTTATTTGAGGGTAAAATTGGATTTTAAAAATTTTCTCTCTCCTACTTTATCTAATTTTAACGGAAAAAATGACGGAAGGACTATTTCGTTGACAGAAAGAAAATATAAAAACGTTTTAATAGGTTTTTAAAAATATAGGGACTGACTTGT
The DNA here is from genome assembly GCF_001659605.2 of Manihot esculenta. NCBI lineage: Eukaryota > Viridiplantae > Streptophyta > Magnoliopsida > Malpighiales > Euphorbiaceae > Manihot > Manihot esculenta. The sequence goes on from NC_035163.2 coordinate 8,839,622, forward strand.
TAATAATGACAATACTCAGAGACTAAATTGTAAATCTCCCTAAATTAAATTAAGAAGGTAATGTCTCTATTTTAATCCATCTAACTAGTTCTAATTTCTTGTCACAACCTTAATTTCAGTATATGGCAATTTATGATCTGCCTTTGCCAAAGAAAGATCTATATAGGGATTGTGGTTAAATACAAAAATTTTGTATTAATTTTATTAATATTTAGATTATCGAAATAAAATGAGATTTAAATTAATTAAAATAAAATTTAATAAATTAAAATAAATCTATAAATGAATTTAAGAGACACTAAACATAATAGAAATAACAACTCAATAAAATAGATATCCACAACTTGACTTCACTTAATTCGCTATCAAATTCAACACCTATATTTTCAATTTAATCATGAATGCAAGGAAACATAACTCTAATCTATTTAATACCTTTTATAAGGTGTATTAAAAATACTAATTAAATTTTAAATTTTATTTTTCAACAATCGTAGAAATCTTAATTAGTTATAATTTTAAATCCGAGAGGGTTAAACTATATTGCTTCCAATAAAGTTAAAATCTCCAAAATGTCTATTATTTTAATTCGATTCATAATATTTTCTCTCAGTATTAGTTATGAATCAAATCATTCAAGTAACATAATAGACTTTAAAAACATTAATCACAATAATAATATTTGCATTAATAAAAAAAATTAATTTAAAAGCCCATAATATAACAAGGTTCAATTTACATCAAATGGTCTAAATTAAAAATTAAATAATCATGAGTTCAAAATTCCTAACAAAAGTTATAAAATTTATATTCATCTTTATAACAAGGTACAAAATAATATAAATAAAATAAAGTCTAAGGATGGAAGAGAAAACTCTAACGAAGGAAGGAAAGTTTTAATCTCCTAAAATAATTGCCTCTCTTTCCATGAAGCAACCTTTTTCTCCCTTTGTAATGAGTGGCTGCTAAAATAGATTTTTAGGAGGTTTCTAAGGCTGCTAGTTGTTGTGAATGCGAGAAAATAATTTTTTTTTTTTTATAGTGTTTGGATGTTTAACGTAAGGTTTAGAGCCAAAATAAAAGGAGAATAAGGGATTTAATGTCTTATGGCTAGGCTATGTGCGAGGAGTCTTCCACACATACAACCTAATCATAAGAACCATTGTTCATTTTGGTACTAATAATATGTCTCATTGCTAGGCCATGAGGTTTGGCCATTTCTTATGGCTAGGCCATAAAACATTCTGCTTCTTTTCGTATGTTTCTCTATTTTATAATTTGGATATGTTGATTTTTCTAATGCCTCCAAATACTTTAAATAACTTTCAACTTCAGATATATCAATCAAATATAAATTTAAACAAAAATATAAAAAAATACTTCCCAATTTCTATAAAAGTTTGCTTAAATGAGTTAAAAATAAGTATAAAAATACATCACTTCAAATATTCCCAAACCTCGTCTTTACTTGTTCTCAAGCAAAAAGATTTCAAAAAGACCAATTGAGGGTAGGGGTGAGCATTCGGTCGGTTCGGTTCAAAACCGAACCGAACCGAATAAACCGAAAACCGAAATTTGAGTGTTTATGAAAACCGAACCGAATCGATTTTGGTCAGAAACCGAATCGAACCGAACCGGTCTGATTCGGTTCGGTTCGGTTCGGTTTGATCGGTTTCGATTTTTAATAATTTTTTTATTTTTTACACTTTATTTTTAATATTGTAAAATTTAATTAAAATATTTTAATTTTAATATGATTTAATTTCTATATATTATTGAAAAAACATATTATTATTACTAATCGGTTCGGTTCGGTTTTTTCGGTTTTTTTCTAATCAAAACCGAACCGAACCGAAAAAACTGAAATTTTTGAAATTAAAAACCGAACCGAACCGAAATATATAAAAAACCGAACCAAATTTTCAAATCGGTTCGGTTCAGTCGGTTTTTTCGGTTTGAACCGAATACTGCTCACCCCTAATTGAGGGGTTCTTCTAAATGTGCAATACTTAGAATAATGCAATCTCATAAAATGGTTGTAAATAACAATGCATTAATGATCTAAATAAGAAAGGTCATTTCTCATTCCAACTACACTATAGCTTAATGCATTAACCTATGATTGATTTTTTTATATAAAAAAAATATATTACTACCATCTTCCAATCTCACAAGCAACTATGTTAATTCATATAAGCTAACACAAGCAATACACCCAAGAGATTAATAGAGCTTTTTCCGTTCTAACAATAAGATTCTCTATCATAAAGAAATCATGGTGCTTGATTTATGAAAATAAAAAATTTGTAATAAATAGAGAATACTGATATTAGATAACATCCGTCCAAAATAAGCTATGAGCTGTTACCATAAGATAAGGGCCACATGGTAAGGATCTCACAAGTAGAAAGTGTGGTCCTGCCATAGGAAAGGGAAATCCAGATACTTTAACATCTGGATTATTGTCAAAACTTACCCCCTTGATAGACCAAGTATTGGCACAAAGTTACCATTATTAGGCACATTTCCATTTCGCCTGCGATCACGAGATCACCAATCTATTAGCTGGCGATGACCATTATCAAGCAGCCGGCTATATCATCGCCGGATTTTCATGAGACACTATGCTCATCTCTATCTTCTTACAATATAAAAGTGGAATGATCCTAGAGGCAAAGATACACTATCTCTAATACCACTCAAGCTCTAAGTAATCCATTACATTCTCTCTATTTTTTCAAGATACTGACTTGAGCGTCGGAGTTGCTGCCGTGGGCACCCACCACCGCCTCACATTTCCTCTCTTACAGGTTCTAGCCAACCACAATACAGTTCCATTTCGACTATATCATCAATCCAATCTCAGCAACATCATTTGGTTCTATTGCCGAAAAATCCATTAAACCCTCTTTTGGATCATGACCAGTTTTCTATCATCTTCCCTCATTCAAAATGGTCAAAAGTCATACAGCTGCTGTCAATATCGTTACCAACGAGGGACTCATCGTTTCCTCTACCCTAGATAACTGAGAAAACATGCCTCCAATGATCAATGAAGCAAACCTTTATAATTTAAATGACGAGCAGTTACTTCAGTATATCCAAAGGCTGTAGGCGACTCTTGGGCAGTATAAGGCTCGAGAAAAGGCATCTAAAATGGACCCTAGAAGAAGGGACGAGGCCTCCGTAGACACCCTAAGGGCCCAGATGGAAGCAGCTAAATTACAGCATAAAGGAAAGTCCAAATCTGAAGATGAATCAATTGAGGCTCTGAAGGGAGTGGACTGGAAGCTAGTACGGGCCATACAAAGATACCAAAAAGAATAAGAAGAGGATTTCAGTTTAGATGGTGTCTTGCCTCTTTCGAAAGAAATACTAGCGGAAACCTTTCCCGCCAAGTTCAAGCTGCCCAGCTTAGACAAGTATGATGGAACGGCAGACCCTAGAAGTCATCTGACCATTTTCAGGACGACCATGCAGCTTCAGGATGTAAATGATTTTGTGTTATGACGAGTGTTCCTGTCAACACTCATGGGTTTGGCTCAGAAATGGTATCAACACTTAAACATAGGTTCAATCCAAAACTTTACAGAGTTTGCTACGATATTCAAATCCAGATTTATCACTTGTATACCTCCCAAAAAGCTGTTCTCGAACCTGTAGAAGATACGCCAGGAAGAAGGCGAGTCTTTAAGGAGTTTTATTTCTCATTTCAATGCTGAAGCCATACGGGTGGAAGAGTTGATTAATGAGATAGCATGTGAGGTATTGAAGAAAGGAACTCACAACGTCAAGTTCATGGATTCTTTAATTAAAACCTAGCCGCGACGTACCAACAGTTGATAAATAAGGCCCAGAAGTATATTAGGTTGGATGATGAGGTTCAGGCACTAAAGGAAGACAAGAAGGCAAATCAGAAGCTAAGTCAAAGGCCCAAGAGATGAGCCCATGAAGGAGATCACAAGAGCTACCCCATCTCGCGAAAGAAGGATGAACAGAGTAAATATAAGAATTATACTCCGCAAAATAACTCATGAACTCATATCTTGATGTGGATCAGAAAAAATGATAAAGAAATCAAGTGGCTGCCCAAGCTTAATCCTGAAAAGGCGGACAAACAAGACAGGACCAAGTATTGTCACTTCCATGAAGATCATGGCCACATAATAGAAGAATGTCGAAAATTGAAGAACGAGATCGAAAGGCTTATAAGGGATGGCACCCTCTGAAAGTTCACGAGAAAAGGAAAAGAGGGGCAAAGGTCTGAGCCCGAGGAAATAACCCCTAAAACAACTCTTGATAGAGAACCCATAAGAGTCATACATATGATAACAAAAGGACCTGGCGAGGCATAGGTAAATTACAAACACAATTACCTGAAAGGTAGGAAACTTTTGGAAGTCTTGGGAAACATTCGCCTATGAGGGTTGTTCGCCCGAAATCTCATGAGAGTTCTGGTATCGTTCACATTTTGACAGCAACTTAGTTTTATCCTCGTATGTAAATGGAGGATATTCTTTTAATAATAAAGCCAATGAAATGTTTTCATATGTCATGCTCTTCGGGGAAAAAGAACAATAGACCACTCGGGCATTGGTCCCACAAATCAAGGCCAAAAAGCAGTTTTTACTAGGCTAGGTCATACGACGTTTTCCTTCAGATCACTCGAGCATTCGTCCCACAAATTAAGGCCAAAAGGCAGTTTTCACCAAAACAAGTCACAAAGTAGTTTCTGCCAGACCACTCAGGCATTGGTCCCACAAATCAAGGCCAAAAGGTAATTTTTGCCAAAATAGGTCACAAGGTAGTTTCTGCCAGACCACTCGGTGGTCCCACAAATCAAGGCTAAAAGGCAATTTTTGCCAAAACAGGTTATAAGGCGGTTTTCGCCAAACCACTTGAGCGTTGGTGTAACGACCCGGGAACCGGACCGCTATCGGCGCTAGGATTCAGATCGACTTAAGATCGCCGGAGCCCGTAGCAAGCCTACTATACATTATGTGTACCTGATAAAATTCCATACATGATCACACGATATGATGAAAACATAAACATTTCATGAACCAAAGCTCGACCTGTGTATGTATCAAACTGAAAACATAAACCCATACTAGAGCCCTCATCAAATGCTCCAGTATGGTAAACATCACATGCCTCAAGCTTAGTTCAAACATAACTCATAAAAAAACTTTTACATAAGAATCATGTAAACTGGGATTACAAGGACAAAAACTAAGGCAAAGCACACTTCTAAAACCATAAAATAATACATGTCCACATCTATACTATTGCAAAAAGCTATACCAGCAACTTAGCCGACTTCCCTGAGCTAACTCTGACCCTGCAAACCTGGAGTTAGGGGAAAGGGATAAGCTACAAGAGCCTAGTGAGTAGAACATAAAAGCAATTCAACAAATATATGATTGAATGAAATGCATCACAACACAAACAATTCACATCAAGATGGATTTGTCACCAGTAACCATCTACAGATTCCAACAGTGCCCGGCCCACGACGGGTGCTCCTCAGGACTTCCTCTTAAACATAACATAACATAATAAATCCATAGTGCGAGAGGCGTAGAATGGGCCTCGACCTGAACTTTCTCTTACATATTGCCAGGGGCTAGCGCCTCCCTAATTAGCTCAGGTTTAAGCTAGCGCCTCCCTAATTAGCTCGGGATTAAGCTAGCACCTCCATTGAAATTAATTACCCTAACTTTAGAATGGTACAATTTAAGTCTAATAGTTCTTATGTTTCTATCCTTAGGTTTTGGAATATGACAATCAAACAATCACCTGGACTGGTGATTCAAAGGAGAGCAGTATCCCAAGTCCAAAAGAAAGAACAGATGAAACCTAATGACTCTGCTACCATGTAACAAGAAAAGGAACAATTGTGTAATATTGTGTGTGTTTTCTCTATTAAAGTAGGTGTATTTATATACAAATTACAAGGCCTCGTTAAGGCAATTCTGTAACAGCCCGGAAACCGATACCCTCTCTTGTAACGGTCCGAACCGTTCGGCACTAGGATCCAGATCGGCTTAAGGCCGCCTAGACCCGTAGTAAGCCTATCCTGAACTCTGTGTACCTGTGAAAATCCCATACATGATCCAACAACTGGAAAACTTTTCTGAAAAACGACCAGACTTAACTTAAAAACCACTCAGATATACAAATCTGAAATAGCCCTTAGGGCTATCTGTAATACACCAGTGACACGCTACCAAGTAACCTCCATGCACTATGCGCTGTGTCATAGAACCCACTCTGTAAGGGTCAGCATATCATAAGTTAACTTGGCTACCATAGAGTCACAGGAATCAAACCTGGTCTTCTCTATTGGCCGCTCTATGGATCACAGGAATCAAACCTGGTCTTTCCTCTGCACTGGTCTTGGGTCAAAGGATTTAATCCCTGTCTTCCCTCACAGTTATCATTCACTGGATTTTCGAAACACAACATTATTAAGCCTGGCTCGACTCATTCTCAGCAAGAAGGAAAACTGGATACATGCATATACAAGGGATAAACAAACACTAGGCAAAGCACATTCTAAACCATCTCATACTAACTTACTAGCTATTACATGCCTTTACATATATTTCTTTACTTTACTTTACATCATGTCCATACTAGTCTATTACACACATACTGAAGCCAACACTCTGATGCTTCTGACTTCCCAGCTAACCCTGTACCTGCAAAACTGGGATTAAGGGAATGGGATGAGCTATAAAGCCCAGTGAGTAGAAACACTGAAAATAGTTCATTCATACACATCCTTTATGAAAATGCAACACAACGCATACATTCCACATCATTGATTGGACATGACAGCAAAACTCCCTCAACGGGCTATTGATGTCGCCTGGGTCCAATCATCTGGAATTAGACATGACCTCAAAACTCCCTCTAAGGGCTATTGATGTCGCCTTGGTCCAATTCCCACTATCACTGAATAAGGCAATGCAACAACTTCGTGATTCTAATGCAACTCACCCTAATACATATCATGGCATCCATGATGCATGACCTATGCTACAAGCATTCTGTTTCGTTAAGAAAAGGATTAAGTTTAGTTCTACTCACCTCTGCTCTTCTAGCAGAACCTGTACTGACTCTGCGACTGCTAATCCTGACGACCTCCCTGAACTGTCGGGTCCAAGCCTACACAAATGGACTCGAATGAGGTGTCACACATACGCTAAACAAATCATAACCAACTTCCCAAAATCCCTCTCACAGCTCCTGAAACAAGCACACAAAACATGCAAAAGAACCGCTAAACAGAACACATTCGGCGGCAGGTTCGGCGGTCGAATGTTCTGTCCAGAGACGAAACTCGCATACCTTCGGCGGCCGAATCTCCTCTTTCGGCGGCCGAAGCCTTCGGGGGCAAGCTTCGGGGGCCAAACCATACTCCAGAGACGAAAGTCTCTAACCTTCGGCGGTACCTTCGGCGGCCGAACCTTCCCTCCAGAGACGAAAGTCCAATCCTTCGGGGGCAGGTTTAGGCAGCCGAAACCACCTCCTCAACACGTTCGGCGGCCGAACCCTCTTTCGGCGGCCGAAGCTGGGTTCTCCAGTTAGGCAGAACCTCGCTCACCTCATGCACCACTTCCCCCAAACCTCACTCACCATGCATCTCAACACACATAGCAAGCATATACTCAAAGATATGCACAAAGGGGTCCAAAACTACCTAAAAACCCCAACAAACAACACCCATAACACATAAACATACTCATGCAGAAAAACCCTCAAAAACATCCTTTTACACCTCACCATGCAACTCTTCCCTTTCCCTCCATAAAACGTGCTGAAAACACTATAAAACATACGGATCAGCACTTACCTCTTGGCTGGTGTGATCCTCGCTTCAAAGCATGGAGAAACCAAGCTCCTCAAGCTTCAAGCTCCACCACTTCCTCTTTTTACTCAACCCTTCAAAAACCAAGGGAAAACTCACGCAAACCTTGCAATAGTGGAGGAAAACATCCAAGGAGAACCTAAACCCCACCTTGACCACAAAGAGAGCTTCCAGCACCCTCCATGGCCAGTCAACGGGGCTTAAATAGGTGGCCAACCGCCCTTCCTTCGGCTGCCGAAACTGCATGCAAAACCATGCCACCTTCGGCGGCCTAACGTGAAGTTTAGGAAGCCGAACCTATAGCCCTTTCGGCGGCCGAACATGACCTTCGGCGGCCAAACCTGCATGCTGCCTCCTTGGTCTTTTCTCTTCAAAACTCCTTCTCTTTCCTTTCAACACCCTAAAACACTTAAAACCATTTTCGAAAACCTTGCTAAAACCTTGTAAAACCGTCAGTGTCCCGTGCAATGCCCCGCCAACCGAATCCGACATCCGAGATTCCACCTGACGGGAGGAAGTCCGATGCCTGAACGAGCCGGGTATTACAATCTACCCCCCTTATAACAACATTCGTCCCCGAATGTTCAAAAACACAACAAACAAATAACAGGCAAGTAAAGCCTAACACGTCTCGTCACAAAGAGAAATTCCGAAACTCTGCTTTCCTGATCTGCGTCCATACTAATATCCTAATCTTTCTCTGAACTCCACAGCTTTCGCTGCGCTACTCTGATCCTTACTCTTCTTCCTTCTTGTCTGCTTTTACTCTTCTTTTCTACCTTTACTCTACTCTTCTAACTTCCAATCTCTAACTCTCAATAGGTAGTACGCCAAATCTCTGATCGCACTACCACCATAACTAGCTTTTACTAGCTGCTCTCATAGATCATCAATCCAAACTGGACAAAACCTACCCTTCGTAGTGACCCTGTTAACCGCGTACAGTTAGAACAAAGTCGCAAGGAGCTATCCTTCGTTTCCCACAACAACACTGGTACATTCCAGGGTGAGGTACTAGGTCGGATAAAACCTTTTCCCACGAAGCTGCTATACTATCTGTCTATACTCTCAACTCTCTGCAGGTGCCATCCGATAGGGTAGAAGGAAAGAAATGGTTCCGCTTCCAGACACCACTCCTATTCCAAACTCTAACTCCTGAACAGATGGTAAACCTGACAGTCTATCTGGGAAACATCTAGAACTCACTAGCAAAGGGCACTGAGGCTGATTCCCTGTCCTGACAAACTTGTTCCCAAGAGCTAAAACAACCCTCTGATAACCTTTCCTGAAAAACTATGAGCCTGCAGGGCTGACATCAACTTCTAGGCAGCTATACTCTGTCCCCCTAAAAGGACTACTCTGACCCATCTTTAACTATAAACTCTCCTACCTTGTCTCTGACGACACAGGTAGTACCATGAGTAATGCATCAATCCGCCCTAGAATGACATCACACAGTCAACTCTAGAACCATAAGGTCAGCTGGAGCGCATCTACTCACCACAAACTCTACACTGAAGTGACTGACTCCGCTTCAGATGGATCATACACGTAGGTCCACTGACCCAAGAAACACATTCTAAGCCCGGAAGTCATCAAACCCATCCTACCAACAGCTCACAACAACAAGAAAAGCGAAACACTGGGGTCTAAACAACAGCATACACATCCAAACGCCTCTAAGTGAACGTATCTAACGTCACCACGTTCGATGTGTTAGCCTCTTACTGAATCAGGGTGAAGATCCAAGCCAAAGCTAATGGAACTTCCCTCAAGAATCTCTAAAGAAAAGGCTTACCCTTTCCTCTGCCTCAACTACCACCTAATCCCAGACTGATTCTAACCTCTTTCTGAACTTATGCTTCCTCTTATGTATTCTTTTCTGCTCGGTCTTACTTCTGTTTCTCACATATAACCAACAGTTATTGTAACGACCCGAAAATCGGACCGCTACCGGCGCTAGGATCCAGATCGGCTTAAGGCCGCCGGGACCCGTAGCAAGCCTGACATAAAACCTGTAAACCTGTATAATCCCATACATGATCAACAATATACATAAGAATTAAAACTTTTCTTTCCATTTAACATCAACCAAACTCAACCTGTGCATAACATAAACATAACTTTGATCCCTCTGTGGGATCTCATCTGTGCCCTCAATGGGTAACATACATCCGTTGAGTTGGTTTACAAAAGCATTAACAAAATCTCTAAGATCATGTATAAAAGGGATACAACAATCTATGGTCAAGCACATACTAACATCCATAAAACTCATTACATAACAATACTGTACTCTTACATTACAATTTGATCATGTCCATTTCTATCTATTACATAAGCATAACTCCTTCTCTCTATCCGAACTCCCGCACTATATCCTGTACCTGTAAGCCTGGGGGAAAAGGGAGAGGGGTGAGCTAAAAGCCCAGTGAGTAGAGCTAGTAAAACACATTAACACTATGCTCAAATGGAATGCATCATAACACAAACAATTCACATAAGGGTTGGGTGAACTCGTCACCAAATAGTCCAAGTAAACTCTGTGCCAGGCCTGTAGAATGGGGCCTGGTCTTCCTGTCATATCATACATTACTTACCATTTTCCCAGGGCCTCCTCTGGGCTCCTGGTCTTCGAGTCCCATAACCATACCTTACTCTGTGCCAGGCCTGTAGACTGGGGCCTGGACTTGCTTACTCTGTGCCAGGCCGTAGCATGGGGTCCTGGTCTTCCTGTCTTGGACTAATTGGGTCATCCTACATTCACCCACATCAACAATAATAGATGCAATGCGACATATTCGTGATACTAATGCAATCATCCTATTGCATAATCATGATGCATGAAACATGATAAAACATTTAATTTTAAAAGATTGAGTTAGTCCTACTCACCTCTGGCTGACTCTGACAATACCGAAGCAGCTGAACTCACTGCTGGGGTCCTCGGTTCCTCGGGTCCGGACCTACACAGGTGGACTCAAATGAGGGACCAAACATACCTGAACATAACTCTAAAATATATCCCCCAAAAACCCCTAAAACATCATGAAAACATCACAGAAAATATGCATGAAATGGCTGAACAGGGCACTTTCGGCGGCACCTTCGGCGACCGAAAGTCCTGGACAGAGACGAAACTCAGGTAGGTTCGGCGGCACCTTCGGCGGCCGAAAGTCCCAGACAGAGACGAAAGTCTCTTTTCGGGGGCACCTTCAGCAGCCGAAAGGCTTGCCTCCCCAGCCATGTTCGGCGGCCGAAAGTACCTTCGGCTGCCGAACCTGGTTTCTGCCAAAGGGCAGAAACTTGGCTCCCTTTGCACATTTCGCCTCCAAACCTCCCAATCATGCATATTTTTCAACCAAAGCATGCATACAAGTTCCTAGGGGCCTCAAACATGCACATACCCCATCTACAACACTTCAAACATACTCAAACAACACACATTGTTCAAAACATCAATATATATACCCATAACTCAACATATACCCTAGCATGCATTTCTACCCTTAGATCTTGCATAAACTTATTTAAAACTCAAAAGGAGCTTAAGATCGGCTCTTACCTCTTGAAGATCGAGAGGGAGACGACCTAAACTTGGAGATCCACGAACGTGAGCTCCTGAGTTCCCAAAGCTCCAAAACTTGTTTCAAAAGCTTAAATCTTCAAAACCAAGTGAAAACAAGTGAGAATATTGAAAGATTTAGAGGAAGAACATTGAAAATGGGTGAGGGACGGCGGGAAGCTCACCTTGGCCGAAAATGGGGAAAAAGCTCGCCCGTTTTCGGCTAAGGGACCCTTTTATAGTGGCTGGCCAGACCACGTTCGGGGGCCGAATGTGCCTCCACATCCATGCAAATGTTCGGCGGCCGAACTTGCCTTTCGGCGCCCGAACCTTTACTTCCCTCACTCATGCTTTCGGGGGCCTAACGTGCCTCCAAAACGCATGCATGTTCGGCGGCCGAACTTGACTTTCGGCGGCCGAACCTGGGTTTTCCTCCAAAGACTTTTCTTGTAAAAACTCATTTAATTTCATACTTAAAATCATAAAACACCTTAAAACATTTTTATAAAACATGATTCTACCCTTCTAGAGGTCTCCGACATCCGAGGTTCCACCGGACGTTAGGAATTCCGATACCGGAGTCTAGCCGGGTATTACATTCTCCCCCCCTTAAGAACATTCGTCCCCGAATGTTCCTCAACTAGCACATGCATAGCAATCAACATAACATACATACAACACATAGAGACTAACCTTAAAAGAGATGAGGATATTGCCGGAGCATGGACTCCCGTGTCTCCCAAGTGCATTCTTCCAGATTGTGGTGGTTCCAAAGGACTTTCACCATCGGGATTTCCTTATTTCTTAACTTTCTGATCTGGGTGTCTAGGATCCATACCGGCTGCTCAACATAGGTGAGATCCTCTTGGATCTCCACATCAGGCTCACTAAGAACCTTGCCCGGATCTGACACGAATTTTCTCAACATAGAAACATGGAAAATCGGATGGATTCTCTCCATTGAAGCAGGTAAATCCAGCTTGTACGATACATTCCCAATCTTTTGCAAGACTTCAAATGGTCCGATGTACCGCGGAGCCAGCTTACCTTTCTTCCCGAACCGAACCACTCCTTTCATTGGAGACACCTTAAGCAATACCAGATCCCCCTCCTGAAACTCTACTAGCCTTCTGCGGATGTCTGCATAACTCTTCTGTCTGCTTGTAGCCGTTTTGATTCTTTCTCTGATCATGGGCACCACCCTGCTGGTGATCTCTACTAGCTCGGGTCCTGCTAAGGACCTCTCTCCTACCTCTTCCCAGCAAACAGGTGATCTGCACTTCCTTCCATATAAAGCTTCATATGGAGCCATCCCGATGCTAGCATGATGGCTGTTATTGTAGGCAAACTCCACCAAAGGTAGATGCTGCCTCCAAGAACCGCCAAAATCCAGCACACACATTCTCAGCATATCTTCTATGGTCTGGATGGTCCTCTCTGACTGTCCGTCTGTCTGTGGATGGAAGGCAGTGCTAAAATCCAATCTAGTACCCATGGCGTTCTGCAGACTCCGTCAAAACCTGGAGGTGAACTGGGGCCCTCTATCTGACACGATGGAAACAGGAACCCCGTGCAGTCTGACTATCTCATCAACGTACACCTGCGCCAACTTGTCCACAGAATAGCCACTCCTGACAGGGATGAAGTGAGCAGATTTGGTGAGTCTGTCCACAATCACCCATATGGAGTCCAATCTGTTGGACGTCGCCGGTAACCCCACTACGAAGTCCATAGCTATATTCTCCCATTTCCACTCTGGAATGGGTAGCGGGTTAAGCATTCCAGCCGGCTTCTGATGTTCCAGCTTCACCCTCTGACATATCTCGCAGGCTGACACAAACTGTGCCACTTCTCTCTTCATAGCTGGCCACCAATAAACCTTCTTTAGATCCTGATACATCTTGGTGGCTCCGGGGTGAATGCTGTATCTTGCATTATGAGCCTCTCTCATAATGTCTCCTTTTAGCCCAATGTCATCTGGTACACATAATCGACTCCCATAGCGGAGGATCCCCCTATTGTCAAATCTGAACTCACTGTCCTTGCCTGACTGAACAGTCCTGGCAATCTTCACTAACTCTGGGTCCTCATGCTGTTTCTGAGCCACTTGCTCTAGAAACACGGGTGTCACTTTCATCTGAGCAACTAAGGCACCTGTACCAGACAACTCCAACTGTAGACCTTCCTCAATGAGCTTGTAAAACTCCTTCACCACTGGTCTCCTCTCTGCCGTGATGTGGGATAGACTGCCTAGTGACTTCCGGCTTAGGGCGTCTGCCACGACATTCGCCTTACCCGGATGATACTGAATCTTGCAATCATAGTCACTCAGCAACTCTACCCATCTCCTCTGTCTCAAATTCAGATCTCTTTGACTCAGGATGTACTGCAGGCTTTTATGATCTGTGAAGATCTCACATTTTACCCCATAGAGGTAGTGCCTCCACATCTTGAGTGCAAAGATTACTGCTGCCATCTCAAGGTCATGTGTGGGGTAATTCAACTCATGCTTCTTTAGCTGCCTAGAAGCATAAGCAATCACCCGTTCGTTCTGCATAAGCACACAACCCAGTCCCACACGGGACGCATCACAAAAGACTGTAAAGTCCTCTCCACTAGATGGCAGAGCTAAAACTGGTGCTGAAGTCAACCTCCTCTTAAGCTCTTCAAAACTTTCCTCGCACTGATCGGTCCACAGAAATTTCTGATTCTTCCTGGTTAGTCTGGTTAGAGGAGCTGCTATTTTTGAGAAGTCCTGAACGAACCTCCTGTAGTAACCTGCCAAACCCAAGAAACTCCTGATCTCTGTCACTGAAGTGGGTCTAGGCCAGTTAGCCACAGTTTCTGTCTTCTTGGGGTCTACCTCAATCCCATTCTCTGACACAATGTGCCCCAAGAATGATATGCTCCTCAGCCAGAACTCACACTTGGAGAACTTGGCATACAAGCCATGTTCCCTCAAGGTCTGTAGAACCAATCGCAGATGATGGGCATGCTCCTCTGCATTCCTGGAATACACTAAGATATCATCTATAAAGACAATAACAAAGTGATCCAGGTACTGGCTAAACACTCTGTTCATGAGATCCATGAATGCTGCAGGGGCGTTAGTTAACCCGAACGGCATCACAAGGAACTCAAAATGCCCATATCTGGTCCTGAAAGCTGTCTTTGGAACGTCCTCTTCCCTGATCCTCAACTGATGATACCCGGACCTCAGATCTATTTTGGAGAAACAACCCGCTCCTGCTAGCTGGTCGAATAGATCGTCGATCCTTGGCAATGGGTACTTGTTCTTGGTAGTGACTTTGTTCAACTGCCTGTAGTCGATACAAAGTCTAAGGGATCCATCCTTCTTTCTCACAAACAAGACTGGAGCACCCCAGGGTGAGGTACTCGGTCGGATGAAGCCCTTGTCTACCAGCTCCTGCAACTGCTCCTTCAACTCTTTCAATTCAGCTGGTGCCATCCTGTAGGGAGGGATAGAGATCGGTCTGGTACCAGGCATTAACTCAATCTCGAACTCTATCTCCCTAGCAGGTGGTAACCCTGGCAGCTCGTCCGGGAACACATCTAAGAACTCTCTAACCACTGGCACCGAGGCGGGCTCTCTAACCTGACTATCTAGCTCTCTCACATGAGCCAAATACCCCTGACATCCCCTCCTAAGCAACCTACGAGCCTGAAGAGCTGAGATCATACCTCTAGGTGTGCCCCTCCTGTCTCCTCTGAAGACAACCTCTGATCCATCCTGACCTCTGAATCTAACTACCTTGTCCCTGCAGTCCAAGGTAGCACCATGGGTAGACAACCAGTCCATCCCTAGAATGACGTCAAAATCTGTCAAATCTAGAACCACAAGGTCGGCGGACATGCATCTCCCCTCAACAAAAACTGGACTACACTGACAGACTGACTCTGCCACTGATGGATCACACTTGGGTCCACTGACCCAGAGAGGACACTCTAACTCAGAGATCATCAACCCCAACCTCTGGACGGCTCTCGGAGCAACAAATGAATGAGATGCACCAGGGTCCATCAAGGCATATACATCTGAACAACCAATAATTAAGTTACCTGCCACCACGGTGTTAGATGCATCTGCCTCTTGCTGTGTCATTGTGAAGATCCGTGCCGGAGCTGATGGACCTTCACCTCTGAAACCCGCTGAAGAAGAGGCTGCTCCTCTCCCTCTGCCTCTGCCACTGGCCTGAGTCATGGCTGGAGCTGCTGGCTGTGCTACACTGCCTGAAGCCGTCTGCTGGGACTGAGCCATCGGGGCCGCTCTTGGACAATCTCGAGCTATATGCCCTTCCTGACCACATCTGAAACAGACGTTCATCCCAAACCGACATACTCCCTTGTGTGGCTTACCACACCTCGCACAAACTGCATTATCCGCACCAGAGCTTGAGCCACTCCCAAATCCCAGACTGGACTTGACTTTATTCCAGAACTTGTTCTTCTTGCCCTTGGGTTTACTCCATCTTTTACTGCCTGAAACTGCTGCACTTAAGGTAGAGGGATCTAACCTTCCCCCACCCGGAGTTTTAGAACCCGAAGCTTGTGCCACTGTCTGCTTAACTGTCCCCTGAACGATGGCACTAGCCTCCATTCTCCTAGCCATGTCTACTATGGCGTGAAAACTCTCTCTATCTGCTGACTGTACCAAGGAGGAATACCTGGGATGGAGCTTCATGATATACCTCCTCGACTTCTTCTGGTCTGTGCTAAGGTCTTGCCCTGCAAATGGCAGCAACTCCATAAACCTGTCAGTATATTCGTCTACACTCATGTCATCAGTTTGCCTCAACTGCTCGAATTCTATCATCTTCAATTCCCTTGAACTATCAGGGAAAGCCCATCCTGCAAACTCATTAGCAAACTCCTCCCAAGTCATGCTGTCCACTCTCGGGTTCACATAATTTTTGAACCACTCCCGTGCCTTCTTGCACTTGAGCGTGAACCCGGCCATTTGAATGGCTCTACTGTCATCCGCCCCTATCTCATCTGTAATTGCCTTGACCCGCTCCAAGTACACGAACGGATCATTACCTGTCTCAAACTGGGGAGCACCCAGCTTCATATAGTCTGTCATCTTAACCTTGCTCCCACTGGCTGAGCTAGGTCTATGAGGTTGAGCAACTGGGGCTGCTGGTTCTGCAGGTGGTGGAGGTGGTGCAACATTTTCTGAGGTAGGGTTTGCTGGATTTGGATAGTAGGGTGGAGGTGGATACATTGGGTACTGAGAGTACGGTGGGTAGTATGGTGGGTATGGCATCTGTGTGGGATAAGGGGTGAAACTAGGGTAATCCGATGTACCTCCCATCGAATACCCGGGATGCTGTGAGAAATGTGGGTAGTGAGGTGGCTGTACAAATCCCGAGGCCTGAGTGCCTCCTTGGGACTCTCCCATTCCTTCTTCTGGCATACTGACTCCCAAACTGCCATCCCTCCTCTGTTCCACGTCCATATCATCTCCCATATCCTCTGACGCTCCTCCCTGAACTGTTCCTCTGACTGACCTGCTTCTACCCAGATCCAAAGACCTTCTAGGGTCTCTTGCTACTCTGTCCCTGTTGGACCTGCTAGACATTGCCCTAGGCAATGTTGGAGGACGGGCGCTCATGCCCTCATCCTCAGGTGGTACTCCAGTCAATCTTGCTGATCGACGAGTTCCTCTCATCCTGTTTTCTGAAAAACAGTGCACATCACAAGCAACATTAGCATCATATGGTTCACGTGGGCACACATGAACCCTCATCACATACATCACATATCATAGCATATCATTAATGCACATGCATAAAATCATGGCATTTCACATCATCATGCAAGACAGGACTCCACATCCTATCCTAGTGGACATGATCTTTTCCTATTGTGCTTGACCTTCTATAACCTCTATGAGCCCGACACTCTAGGTCCGACCATATGAACCTAGGGCTCTGATACCATTCTGTAACGACCCGAAAATCGGACCGCTACCGGCGCTAGGATCCAGATCGGCTTAAGGCCGCCGGGACCCGTAGCAAGCCTGACATAAAACCTGTAAACCTGTATAATCCCATACATGATCAACAATATACATAAGAATTAAAACTTTTCTTTCCATTTAACATCAACCAAACTCAACCTGTGCATAACATAAACATAACTTTGATCCCTCTGTGGGATCTCATCTGTGCCCTCAATGGGTAACATACATCCGTTGAGTTGGTTTACAAAAGCATTAACAAAATCTCTAAGATCATGTATAAAAGGGATACAACAATCTATGGTCAAGCACATACTAACATCCATAAAACTCATTACATAACAATACTGTACTCTTACATTACAATTTGATCATGTCCATTTCTATCTATTACATAAGCATAACTCCTTCTCTCTATCCGAACTCCCGCACTATATCCTGTACCTGTAAGCCTGGGGGAAAAGGGAGAGGGGTGAGCTAAAAGCCCAGTGAGTAGAGCTAGTAAAATACATTAACACTATGCTCAAATGGAATGCATCATAACACAAACAATTCACATAAGGGTTGGGTGAACTCGTCACCAAATAGTCCAAGTAAACTCTGTGCCAGGCCTGTAGAATGGGGCCTGGTCTTCCTGTCATATCATACATTACTTACCATTTTCCCAGGGCCTCCTCTGGGCTCCTGGTCTTCGAGTCCCATAACCATACCTTACTCTGTGCCAGGCCTGTAGACTGGGGCCTGGACTTGCTTACTCTGTGCCAGGCCGTAGCATGGGGTCCTGGTCTTCCTGTCTTGGACTAATTGGGTCATCCTACATTCACCCACATCAACAATAATAGATGCAATGCGACATATTCGTGATACTAATGCAATCATCCTATTGCATAATCATGATGCATGAAACATGATAAAACATTTAATTTTAAAAGATTGAGTTAGTCCTACTCACCTCTGGCTGACTCTGACAATACCGAAGCAGCTGAACTCACTGCTGGGGTCCTCGGTTCCTCGGGTCCGGACCTACACAGGTGGACTCAAATGAGGGACCAAACATACCTGAACATAACTCTAAAATATATCCCCCAAAAACCCCTAAAACATCATGAAAACATCACAGAAAATATGCATGAAATGGCTGAACAGGGCACTTTCGGCGGCACCTTCGGCGGCCGAAAGTCCTGGACAGAGACGAAACTCAGGTAGGTTCGGCGGCACCTTCGGCGGCCGAAAGTCCCAGACAGAGACGAAAGTCTCTTTTCGGGGGCACCTTCGGCAGCCGAAAGGCTTGCCTCCCCAGCCATGTTCGGCGGCCGAAAGTACCTTCGGCTGCCGAACCTGGTTTCTGCCAAAGGGCAGAAACTTGGCTCCCTTTGCACATTTCGCCTCCAAACCTCCCAATCATGCATATTTTTCAACCAAAGCATGCATACAAGTTCCTAGGGGCCTCAAACATGCACATACCCCATCTACAACACTTCAAACATACTCAAACAACACACATTGTTCAAAACATCAATATATATACCCATAACTCAACATATACCCTAGCATGCATTTCTACCCTTAGATCTTGCATAAACTTATTTAAAACTCAAAAGGAGCTTAAGATCGGCTCTTACCTCTTGAAGATCGAGAGGGAGACGACCTAAACTTGGAGATCCACGAACGTGAGCTCCTGAGTTCCCAAAGCTCCAAAACTTGTTTCAAAAGCTTAAATCTTCAAAACCAAGTGAAAACAAGTGAGAATATTGAAAGATTTAGAGGAAGAACATTGAAAATGGGTGAGGGACGGCGGGAAGCTCACCTTGGCCGAAAATGGGGAAAAAGCTCGCCCGTTTTCGGCTAAGGGACCCTTTTATAGTGGCTGGCCAGACCACGTTTGGGGGCCGAATGTGCCTCCGCATCCATGCAAATGTTCGGCGGCCGAACTTGCCTTTCGGCGGCCGAACCTTTACTTCCCTCACTCATGCTTTCGGGGGCCTAACGTGCCTCCAAAACGCATGCATGTTCGGCGGCCGAACTTGACTTTCGGCGGCCGAACCTGGGTTTTCCTCCAAAGACTTTTCTTGTAAAAACTCATTTAATTTCATACTTAAAATCATAAAACACCTTAAAACATTTTTATAAAACATGATTCTACCCTTCTAGAGGTCTCCGACATCCGAGGTTCCACCGGACGTTAGGAATTCCGATACCGGAGTCTAGCCGGGTATTACAGTTATCCTACTATAGGTCACACAAACACATATCAGATCACTCAATCATGAGCATACCTGGCACAGAGGTGTCAGATGTGTCAGCCTCTCCTCCTTGCCTCTCAGCCTGAGCTGCTCTATCTGTATCTGCTCCCTGAGACTGAACCAACTGGGGCGCAAAAGGACACTCACGCATCACATGTCCCTCCTGTCCACACCTATAACATCCTGTCGTACCAACAAGACAAACTCCCTTATGCAACCTTCCACACCTCAAACATTTTGCTCTGCCTCTACCAGAACTTGTACCACCAATAGAACCTAGACTCTTATTTTTCTTTGACCGTCTCACGCCTCTAACCTTGTTCTTACTGGTTCTCCCCCACATCACTCCTTTCGCGGTAGCTGTACTCCAAGTGGAGGGTTCATTCTCTCCTCTCCTAGAGTCCTTGGTCTGAGCATCCTCTACAACCTCTTCATTCAAATTCACCTGTATACCTACATCCTTTCTTTGCACATCTCCTCCTGTCTCTCTCCTGTTTCCTGACATTCTTCCTAGATCTATTCCTTCTCTAATTTCCTCAAAAGACTCCTCAGACGGATCTGATTCCACAAGGTAACCAGCATCACTCATCTGAGCTCTCCTGAAGAACAACACACACGAAACAATCATTAGCACACATAGAGTTCATATGAAAACACATGAACCTACAACATATACATGCATACACAGTACAATCTATATGCACATGCATATATTCATGGCATATCACATCATCCTCAAAACAAAACTAATCTCAACATCTCAGCCTAGTGGACATGATTTTACTTATTGTGCTTGCCTTCCTATGACTTCAAATCAATCTCCTTCCGATGTGGGATCTCTCTAATCCTGAGCAAAAATGCTCAACACACCGTACTTAGGAGACCCTATGCTCTGATACCATCTGTAACAGCCCGGAAACCGATACCCTCTCTTGTAACGGTCCGAACCGTTCGGCACTAGGATCCAGATCGGCTTAAGGCCGCCTAGACCCGTAGTAAGCCTATCCTGAACTCTGTGTACCTGTGAAAATCCCATACATGATCCAACAACTGGAAAACTTTTCTGAAAAACGACCAGACTTAACTTAAAAACCACTCAGATATACAAATCTGAAATAGCCCTTAGGGCTATCTGTAATACACCAGTGACACGCTACCAAGTAACCTCCATGCACTATGCGCTGTGTCATAGAACCCACTCTGTAAGGGTCAGCATATCATAAGTTAACTTGGCTACCATAGAGTCACAGGAATCAAACCTGGTCTTCTCTATTGGCCGCTCTATGGATCACAGGAATCAAACCTGGTCTTTCCTCTGCACTAGTCTTGGGTCAAAGGATTTAATCCCTGTCTTCCCTCACAGTTATCATTCACTGGGTTTTCGAAACACAACATTATTAAGCCTGGCTCGACTCATTCTCAGCAAGAAGGAAAACTGGATACATGCATATACAAGGGATAAACAAACACTAGGCAAAGCACATTCTAAACCATCTCATACTAACTTACTAGCTATTACATGCCTTTACATATATTTCTTTACTTTACTTTACATCATGTCCATACTAGTCTATTACACACATACTGAAGCCAACACTCTGATGCTTCTGACTTCCCAGCTAACCCTGTACCTGCAAAACTGGGATTAAGGGAATGGGATGAGCTATAAAGCCCAGTGAGTAGAAACACTGAAAATAGTTCATTCATACACATCCTTTATGAAAATGCAACACAACGCATACATTCCACATCATTGATTGGACATGACAGCAAAACTCCCTCAACGGGCTATTGATGTCGCCTGGGTCCAATCATCTGGAATTAGACATGACCTCAAAACTCCCTCTAAGGGCTATTGATGTCGCCTTGGTCCAATTCCCACTATCACTGAATAAGGCAATGCAACAACTTCGTGATTCTAATGCAACTCACCCTAATACATATCATGGCATCCATGATGCATGACCTATGCTACAAGCATTCTGTTTCGTTAAGAAAAGGATTAAGTTTAGTTCTACTCACCTCTGCTCTTCTAGCAGAACCTGTACTGACTCTGCGACTGCTAATCCTGACGACCTCCCTGAACTGTCGGGTCCAAGCCTACACAAATGGACTCGAATGAGGTGTCACACATACGCTAAACGACTCATAACCAACTTCCCAAAATCCCTCTCACAGCTCCTGAAACAAGCACACAAAACATGCAAAAGAACCGCTAAACAGAACACATTCGGCGGCAGGTTCGGCGGCCGAATGTTCTGTCCAGAGACGAAACTCGCATACCTTCGGCGGCCGAATCTCCTCTTTCGGCGGCCGAAGCCTTCGGGGGCAAGCTTCGGGGGCCAAACCATACTCCAGAGACGAAAGTCTCTAACCTTCGGCGGTACCTTCGGCGGCCGAACCTTCCCTCCAGAGACGAAAGTCCAATCCTTCGGGGGCAGGTTTAGGCAGCCGAAACCACCTCCTCAACACGTTCGGCGGCCGAACCCTCTTTCGGCGGCCGAAGCTGGGTTCTCCAGTTAGGCAGAACCTCGCTCACCTCATGCACCACTTCCCCCAAACCTCACTCACCATGCATCTCAACACACATAGCAAGCATATACTCAAAGATATGCACAAAGGGGTCCAAAACTACCTAAAAACCCCAACAAACAACACCCATAACACATAAACATACTCATGCAGAAAAACCCTCAAAAACATCCTTTTACACCTCACCATGCAACTCTTCCCTTTCCCTCCATAAAACGTGCTGAAAACACTATAAAACATACGGATCAGCACTTACCTCTTGGCTGGTGTGATCCTCGCTTCAAAGCATGGAGAAACCAAGCTCCTCAAGCTTCAAGCTCCACCACTTCCTCTTTTTACTCAACCCTTCAAAAACCAAGGGAAAACTCACGCAAACCTTGCAATAGTGGAGGAAAACATCCAAGGAGAACCTAAACCCCACCTTGACCACAAAGAGAGCTTCCAGCACCCTCCATGGCCAGTCAACGGGGCTTAAATAGGTGGCCAACCGCCCTTCCTTCGGCTGCCGAAACTGCATGCAAAACCATGCCACCTTCGGCGGCCTAACGTGAAGTTTAGGAAGCCGAACCTATAGCCCTTTCGGCGGCCGAACATGACCTTCGGCGGCCAAACCTGCATGCTGCCTCCTTGGTCTTTTCTCTTCAAAACTCCTTCTCTTTCCTTTCAACACCCTAAAACACTTAAAACCATTTTCGAAAACCTTGCTAAAACCTTGTAAAACCGTCAGTGTCCCGTGCAATGCCCCGCCAACCGAATCCGACATCCGAGATTCCACCTGACGGGAGGAAGTCCGATGCCTGAACGAGCCGGGTATTACAAATTCTAAGAATCCTTTATCAATCAATTAGTATCAATTAGCCTATGATTATGTAATTTTATTTAATTATGTGCAGATTATGTTCCCACTTTAACAAATCTAATATTAAATTCAACGTTTATGTTTATGCAAGGAAACATAACGCTAATCTATTTAATATCATTTTTCAAGTTGTATTAAAAATACTAATTTTAAATGCTATTTTCTAATATTAGTATAAACTTTAATTAGTTTATTAAGTATAGATTATAATTTTAAATCTCAAAAGGTTTAACTATATTGCTCCCACTCAAGTTAAAATCCTCAAGATGTCTATTATTTTAACTTGATTCACAACTTTTCCTCCTAATACTAACTATGAATCAAATCATTCAAGTAACATAATAGAGCTCAAAAACATTGAGCATAATAATAAACATTTGTATTAATAAGAAAAATTAATTCACAAGCCCAAGATATAATAAGGGTTTCGGCTATATCAAATACTCTAGATTAAAAGTTAAACCATGAGTTCATAATTCCTAATAAAAGTTATAAAATCAACAACTATCTCAATAACAAAATACAAAATAATATAAACAAAATCAAGTATAAGGGAGAAGAGAAAACTCTAATGGAAGAAAGTAAGCTTCAATGTCTTGAAATAATTGCATCTCCTGAAGCACCCTTCTTCTTCCTTGATGTAGAGAGTGTTTGTTGAAATGGGGTTTTGGGAGGCTTCTAAAATGGCTAGCTGCTATGAATGAAAGAAAATGGTTTTTTTTTTTAATAGTGTTTGGATGTTTAACCTAAGGTTTAGAGCAAAAATAAGAGGAAAATCAAGTATTTGGTATGTATTACCGCAAGGCCATACGTGAGAGGTCTTCCTTATGGTCTAGCTATGAGAACCATTCCCCATTTGGGTATCAATAACATGTGCCATGGTTAGGTCATGAGGTTTGGCCATTTCTCACGGCATGGCCATGCAACTCTTTGATATCCTATGGCTAGGCCATGAGACTTGATCATTTCTCATGGCTAAGCATCCTCCCCTTCACACTTTTATATATATTATAGATAAAGACGATTGCATATGTTAAAAAAAGGCTAATATTTAATTTTTTCAGTATAATTTTAAAATTCTAAGATATATATTCTAATATATATACAAATATGTATATTGATTTTAACAAAATAATTTAGACATGAATAAAATTATCATTAATAATGTAATTTATATGACATACTTGGAAAAAATTCATAGTACAAGTACATTAACCTCCAAGTAAACCGACTGACTTAGCATACTTATTGTAAAATAACTTTTGTAATAACTTTTGTAATATGTTTTTTAAAGGGATTTACTGTCACATCATGTATAAATATATATTTCATGTTCACTTTTTTTTGTGACTCGCTTATAAAATTATATTTAATATCAATATATTTTATCCTTTTACACTACTTGTGGACCTTGATCTTAAGCCATTGATAGTTAAATATTCAACGGCACTATCAAATACATCCAAATGTATTTGGTACTGTTTAGCCACTTAACTACTTGTATAATTATATAATACTATAAAATAAGAAACTTTTTTATTTTTAATAGTTTTTTATACTATTGATAAATCAATCATTCAATTTCTAACCTTAGTTTAAATTTCATCAATTTTTATTTTATCTTCAATTGCTTTAATCATTAAACTACTTTTCTTTAATAGGTCATGTAAGAGCCTTATTCAACTTTTCGGTTTCTATTTATCTTATGGAATAACTATAAATTATTTTCTTTTAATCTCAAAAATAAAAAAATAGGAAATATGTGATTGACTCATTCATCACGAATGAGATTTAAAAATTATTTATTTTCATTTTGCAGCACAATTTCATTAAACAATCTAAGATTATCTTATTAACTAGAACTAACAGTAGATTAATTAAAATATAGTTATACTCAATTACTCTAGGCCTCACCTGGACTGCTCTGAGCTCTGATCTGACAGCCCAGCTGTCTCACTCATAGTACCAGGAGCGACCTGGACTATCCAGGGGCGACCTGGTATGGCTATCTCATGCCACAACTCTGTATCTGTGCTCTATCAAGGGCTAAGGATCATCCAACATTCATCCACACAAATATCAGCTTATGTAATGCAGCATATTCGTGGAATCTAATGCAATACAACCTAATACATAACATGGCATTTTATGATGCATGGATCATGCTAGATTCGTGTCATTTCTGAATGTAAAATAGTACAGTTAGTTCCACTCACCTGTAGCCTCTGCTTGGCTACCTCTGGGCTACCTTTAACTCTGAGACAGCTACGACTGCTAAACTCTTCGGTTCCTCGGGTCCAATCCTACAATGGAGGACGCAAATGAGGCACCAAAACATACTCGATACAACTGATAAACACTGCCCCAAAACCCCTCTAGAACACTTCAAAACATACATGCAAAACAAGCAAAGGAAGGCTGGACAGAACACTTTCGGCGGTAGGTTCGGCGGCCGAATGTCCTCTCCAGAGCCGAAACTCAAGTACCTTCGGCGGCCGAATCTCCACTTTCGGCTGCCGAACCCTTTCGGGGGCAAGGTTCGGGGGCTACAACTCACTCCAGAGACGAAAGTCTCTACCCTTCGGCGGCACCTTCGGCGGCCGAATCCCCTAAACAGAGCCGAACCTCAAAAACACTCGGGGGCAAGCTGTGGCAGCCTAAGCAACCATGCAAGGGGTTCGGCGGCCGAATCCTTCTTCGGCTGCCGAACCTGAGTTCGTCAAGAACTCAGCTTCACCAGCAACTTCCCTCCTTCATCCTCTCCTCTTCTCTAACATGCATAACTCCATCCTCAACTTGCATATACTCTGGTACAAGCACAAAGGGGTCCAAAACTACCTATCAACCCCAACAAACAATCATACATAACACAGATACAACCTTCTCCATAACCTCATCAAAACTAACCTAAGCATGCAACTCTACATAAACTCCCATAACCTCTTGAAAAAGCTGTTAAAACTCATTAAAACAAATATAAAAACTTCCCTTACCTTCTGAAATCAGAAGAGGAACAACCAAACTCAGCAAATCCTCCTCCAAAGCTTTCAAACCTCAAAACCTCACTTTTCTCTCAAAAACATTCAAACTCACTGAAAACACGACCAACCCTCTGCCTAAGCTGATTAAAAGCTTGCAGATGAGTCAAGGGAGACGTGGCCAAACCTCTGGTCCTGATCTGGAGGTGAACACCTGGCCAAACCACGGACTGAGGAGTGTGCACAACTAACCGACCACCTCAGCTTCGGCTGCCGAAACGGCATGCAAAACCATGCAACGTTCGGGGGCCGAACATAACCTTCGGGGGCCGAACATTGGGCACTTTCGGCGGCCGAACTTACCATTCGGGGGCCGAACATGACAGAAACTCCTTGGGCTAATTTTCCACAAAACTTAACTCTTTTCTTAAACACATCCTTAAAAAGACGTAAACCCATCAGTCTTAAACAATCGTTTAGAAAACCTTTACTCTACCCGTCTAGACACCTCTGACATCCTTGAATTCCACCAGACAGTAGGAATCTGATGCCTGATTTAGCCGGGTATTGAGCCTATAGAAACAGCTACGCTAGAGAGCTAGCGAGCGCTCTAGAGATAGTTCAGTGTAGGTAAAAGGGAGAGAAGAAGAAAGGCGGGCAAGGATCAGAGTGCGCAGCAAAAGCGTATAAGAGTTTAGAAAAACAGAGAAGCATGCCCAGTAGCTACTCAGTGTAGTAGTAGCTAGAGAACATGGCATGAAGGCCAAGATCAGGGCATGTCTATTCCCTTGTGTTGTGTCACAAGTAGAGTGCGTGAACGAAGCATATCCTGAGAGTCATTGCTCCTCTGACCGGAGTGAGTACAAGGAAACTAAGAGTAAAGATCTAGCGTAGTGAGAAAGCTAAGAAGAGCCAAAGAGAAAAAGAAAGGTAGCAGTCCCTATAGAGTATGGACACAACTGAAGCAGATACGAATCCACAGAGTCAGACAATATGGCTAACCCGGGAGTATGTACTCCAGTGGTATCTGTCTTAGAGGAAGGTGGTAGACTTTCCTTATTTATTTGTGTGTATATGTGTTGTTGTGTGAACATTCGAGGACGAATGTTCTTAAGGGGGGAAGATTGTAATACCCGGCTAAATCAGGCATCAGATTCCTACCGTCTGGTGGAATTCAAGGATGTCAGAGGTGTCTAGAAGGGTAGAGTAAAGGTTTTCTAAACGATTGTTTAAGACTGATGGGTTTACGTCTTTTTAAGGATGTGTTTAAGAAAAGAGTTAAGTTTTGTGGAAAATTAGCCCAAGGAGTTTCTGTCATGTTCGGCCCCCGAATGGTAAGTTCGGCCGCCGAAAGTGCCCAATGTTCGGCCCCCGAAGGTTATGTTCGGCCCCCGAACGTTGCATGGTTTTGCATGCCGTTTCGGCAGTCGAAGCTGAGGTGGTCGGTTAGTTGTGCACACTCCTCAGTCCGTGGTTTGGCCAGGTGTTCACCTCCAGATCAGGACCAGAGGTTTGGCCACGTCTCCCTTGACTCATCTGCAAGCTTTTAATCAGCTTAGGCAGAGGGTTGGTCGTGTTTTCAGTGAGTTTGAATGTTTTTGAGAGAAAAGTGAGGTTTTGAGGTTTGAAAGCTTTGGAGGAGGATTTGCTGAGTTTGGTTGTTCCTCTTCTGATTTCAGAAGGTAAGGGAAGTTTTTATATTTGTTTTAATGAGTTTTAACAGCTTTTTCAAGAGGTTATGGGAGTTTATGTAGAGTTGCATGCTTAGGTTAGTTTTGATGAGGTTATGGAGAAGGTTGTATCTGTGTTATGTATGATTGTTTGTTGGGGTTGATAGGTAGTTTTGGACCCCTTTGTGCTTGTACCAGAGTATATGCAAGTTGAGGATGGAGTTATGCATGTTAGAGAAGAGGAGAGGATGAAGGAGGGAAGTTGCTGGTGAAGCTGAGTTCTTGACGAACTCAGGTTCGGCAGCCGAAGAAGGATTCGGCCGCCGAACCCCTTGCATGGTGGCTTAGGCTGCCACAGCTTGCCCCCGAGTGTTTTTGAGGTTCGGCTCTGTTTAGGGGATTCGGCCGCCGAAGGTGCCGCCGAAGGGTAGAGACTTTCGTCTCTGGAGTGAGTTGTAGCCCCCGAACCTTGCCCCCGAAAGGGTTCGGCAGCCGAAAGTGGAGATTCGGCCGCCGAAGGTACTTGAGTTTCGGCTCTGGAGAGGACATTCGGCCGCCGAACCTACCGCCGAAAGTGTTCTGTCCAGCCTTCCTTTGCTTGTTTTGCATGTATGTTTTGAAGTGTTCTAGAGGGGTTTTGGGGCAGTGTTTATCAGTTGTATCGAGTATGTTTTGGTGCCTCATTTGCGTCCTCCATTGTAGGATTGGACCCGAGGAACCGAAGAGTTTAGCAGTCGTAGCTGTCTCAGAGTTAAAGGTAGCCCAGAGGTAGCCAAGCAGAGGCTACAGGTGAGTGGAACTAACTGTACTATTTTACATTCAGAAATGACACGAATCTAGCATGATCCATGCATCATAAAATGCCATGTTATGTATTAGGTTGTATTGCATTAGATTCCACGAATATGCTGCATTGCATAAGCTGATATTTGTGTGGATGAATGTTGGATGATCCTTAGCCCTTGATAGAGCACAGATACAGAGTTGTGGCATGAGATAGCCATACCAGGTCGCCCCTGGATAGTCCAGGTCGCTCCTGGTACTATGAGTGAGACAGCTGGGCTGTCAGATCAGAGCTCAGAGCAGTCCAGGTGAGGCCTAATCGCCCCTGGCACAGTTGGACATGTTATGATATGAGTTACTTCAGAGTAGTCTAGGTGAGGCCTAATCGCCCCTGGCACAGTTGGACATACTATTATGTATGTAGAGGGCTATGGTGACAAGTTCATCCTTGAGATGATATGTTTGTGATGTGATGCATTTCATGAGAGCATGTAATGAATGAACTGTTTTTATTGTTCCTCCTCACTGGGCTCTAGAGCTCATCCCACTCCCTTAATCCCAGTTTTGCAGGTTCTGAGATAGCTATGGGAAGTTAAAGTCAGCAAGAGTACAGAGGACAGTGATGCATGAATGTATGTTGTAATAGGATAGTGGACATGATGTAATTGAAAGATTAGTTGTAATGTAATAGATAGATATGTACTGTCATATACTGGATAGACTTATGCTTTCCCTAGTGTCACTGCTATAGTGTGATGTGTGATTCATCCCTTGTACACAATCCTGTTTTACGTTTCTTGATGAGAAATGTGTAAGGTAGGCTTAATGTATGGCTTCAATGAGATACCAGTGGGATGTGTTACAGATTGTGTTACTCCCTGGACCACAGCAGATAGTAGTCCCTGGTACAGGCCCTGAGGGCCATTTCAGATTGACATTTCTGAGTAGCAGTGGTTAAGCCTACAGAGTTTTACAGGATTGTGAGTATTGTTTTGTAGTATGAATGGGATTTATCAGGTACACAGAGAGTATAGTTGGCTGACTACGGGTCCCGGCGGCCTTAAGCCGTTCTGGATCCTAGTACCAGTGATAGTTCGGACCGTTACTGAGGGGTACCGGTTTCCGGGTCGTTACAAAACCATTGTTCATAGAGTGTATAATATTATCAACTTCCTCCTACGTGTCATCATAATTTTTTTTATCATATACAACAAATTAAATACCTATAAAATAATTGATTTACACAAAATAAATATTTTTAAGGTAATATGGTGACTTAAAAATTAAAAAATAGCTAAAACAAAATTTAAAATTTATGTAAATTTTTTTATGATCAAAATAATTTTATTTATTTTCATAAAAATACAAAGACAAAATTATATTATATTTTCAGAAATACTGCATATACTCCATATGACCAGTACGTTCAACTTGAGCTTCACTATCATCATCATGCACAACCCTCGCTTGCTTTAGAGAAGGTAGTGCAAAATCAATCGTGCTACTTACGTTCTATTGAATCTCATATCGATTTAAAACAAAGATAATGGGTTCCTTATAAGATTTTAGACACACATCTTCTTTAAATTAATTTTTGAATGAATTAAAATTAATTCAAATTTAACACATTCATCATTTAATTAACATCGTTATCCTCTTTGAAATCATAATTAATATTTAGATTTGTTAGTGTAACGACCCGGAAACCGGACCGTTACCGACGCTAGGATCCAGATCGGCTTAAGGCCGTCGGGACCCGTAGCAAGCCTAACATACATCCTGTATACCTGTTTAATCCCATACATGATCAACATATACATAAAAATTTTGAACTTTCTCATTCATTTACCAAATTTAAAATATATTATGTTACCCCATTGGAGCATTGACGAGGACTCCAATGTGATTTCATACACTAAGCTTGGTTCATGAAAAAATAAATTTAAAATTTTATGTTTATGTTTAATCATGTATGGAATTTAACAGATATACAAGATATATGCTAGACTTACTACGGGTCCCGACGGCCTTAAGCCGATCTGGATCCTAGCGCCGGTAGCGATCCGATTTCCGGATCGTTACAGTTAGCACCAGCAACAATAAGACAATAACTTCTTAAAAAGTTTTCATATTCTTATCCATATTATCAAACATCATCCATTCCTCCCTCGAAGATACATGTTAAGGAAAAGAAATAAACATGTCACCCATCATCTTCGCCTCCGTTTTCTTCTCTCCTTAATTACAGAGTGGAAAACTTTAGTATAGAGCTACTCAAAGCCAATCAACATACTGACTAAAATGAATCAATTAAAATAAATATTTAAATTTGGTAGAAAAAAATTGGCAGTATAAAATTTTAAAATTCTAAAATATAAAAAGTTAAATTGCAGTTTAGTCCCTGTATTTAGTAAAATGTAAGATTTAGTTCTTGTATTTTTTAAAATTCTACTATTGAGTTCTTGACATTTGAAAAACCTATAATTTAGTCCCTACCATTAAAATCAAATTTAAATGGCCATTAAATCTATTAAAAATTATTAGAATGCCTTTAGTATATATTTATATCTAAAATAATAAATTTTCTTAGATTTAATTAAATCCATAATTTAATCCTTTAATTTAAATGTTATATTTTTTTCATGTTATTATAATATTATTATAAATTTAACTATAAATATTTTAAATAAGTACATATAATTTTACAAGTTGATCTAATGTACTTATTTACAAATAAATTATTATATTTTTATAAATTATTCTAAAATATTTTAATTATTTATAAATAAGCACTTAGAATTTTACAAGTTAATTCTGAATAATATACTTATTTAAAAATAAATCCTTATATTTTACTAATTAATTCTGAATATTTAACTATTGGCAAATAATCCTATAACTTTACAAATTAATCTCTGCATATTATAACTATTTAGGAATAAGACTGTAATTTTGCAAATTGATCTCTATATTTTACAAATTAATTGCTACATATTAAAATTATTTACAATAATCTTTATAATTTTACAAATTAATACCTATATATTATAATTATTTACAAAAAAGACTTTATATTAACTGCATGTTCATACAATGCTAAGGAATCTTCAAAAATAATTATGATATTTAAGAAACCAACTGGTAAAATATAATGGCTATTTATAAATAACAATATTTAGAGGTAAATTTGTAAATTATAAAGGTATATTCTTAAATATTTATAATATTAATTTAATGATTAGTTTATAAAACTATATGATCTTATTCGTAAATAATATAATCTTTGGATCAATTTATAAAATATAATGGCTTATATGTAAATAATTAAAATATTTAACAATCAATTTGTAAAATATAATGTCTTGTTTTTAAATAATTATATTAAGTAGGAATCAATTTTATAAAAGTATAGAGATTATTTAGACGCAATTATAATATTGAGAAATTAATTTATAAAAATATAGGGGCTTTCAAGAATAATTATAATATTTAAAATTACAAAATAAAAGGCATATTATTAAAAAAAATTATAATATTTAAAAATAATTTAGAAAAATATATGGACTTATTTATAAATAATAATAATATGTAGAGATTGATTTATAAAATTTTAGGAATTATTTTTAAATAATTAAAATATTCAAAATCAATTCGTAAAAGTAAGGTCTTATTCGTAGATAATTATAATATATAAGGATTAATGTGTAAAATTATAAGGATTGTTTATAAATAATTATAGCATTTAAGGATAATTTATAAAAATATAAAAACTTATTTATAAATAAATATATCATTTAGAATCAGCTTGTAAAATTAATTATGGGAACTTATTTATAAATAGTAAAATATTGAGGATTAAATATATAATAATATTAAAATAAATTGTAAAAATATAAAATTTAAATAAAAAAAATTAAATTATAGATTTAATTAAATTTGAGGATGTTATTATTTTATATGCAAATATATAATAAAAACATTCTAATAATTTTTAATAGATTTAATAGGAAATTAATTTTAAATTTAACGGTAAAAATTAAATTATAAATTTTTAAAATTTTAAGAATTTAATAATAATTTAAAAAAAAAATATATTTCACTAAACGATGGAGACTAAATGCAATTTATTTAATATAAAAACAATAATTACAAGAAATGCGAGTGGTAGTACCAGCACTTTTAATTTTTTATTTGCGTGATTTATTTAAAAAAATATATAGTTATAAAATTATATTAAATTTTAATTTATTTAAAATTAAAATTTTAAAATTAAAATTTTTTTTTCATTTTAAATAAAAAATTATTTATTTATAATTAATTATTTATTTTATATTATTTAATATTTGAAATTGGCCATTTCACATTTTGAGTAAAATATATATATATAAAATAATGTGGAAAGCAACTGACCCCTTTTTGGTCATATAGTCACATGGCGGTGGCAACGAATCAGTAGCCTTTTTGAGAAAATGCAAGACCATAATACTAAGATAGTCACTGTTCACCAACGTCTATTTTTTTATTTCTTTCTTTTTTTAATTTCAACTGTTGACCATCATCCTAACGCCTACTACTTTCCCTAAACCTAATTATTATTCCCAACATTAAACATGTCTACTTCATGTATTTTTTCATTATTTTCTAAATATTAAATATTACTAAAAGGCTCATCGTCAAATGGAATTTAATTTTAAATCTTAGAATTCATTATTATTATTATTAAATGATTAAATATTTATTTTATAATTATGATTTGAAAATAATGTTATAATTATGCAAATTCAATCTTCGTCGCTCATTTATTTACAACATTAAATTATTAGTAGGACACTGAACAGAGAGCGTCAAGAGCAAGTTTAAGAAAAAAAAAAACATTTTGAAAATCTTAAATTTTATATCCCACGACGCCTCCACAATTCTCTCTCTTTCTTTTTTTTTTTTTTTTTCTTGTATAATGGAGAGAGAGAGAAAGAGAAAGAGAAAGAGAGAGAGTCACGGGTAAAGGTCAAGACAAGAGATCTTACACTTAACATCACAGACAGAAATCAGAATTAGAACGTTATAGAGCAAAAACAAAAAGCTTCTTACGTCATCTTTCTTCTTCTCCTCTTCTTTATTCTAATATCTATTTATCTTCTAATTTTCGTATATAAAAAATTTAAGAAAAGCAAATAAATTTAATTTAATTTTATAAATTTTAAAATTATATATCTAATTTGATTTAATTTAATGTTAAAAATTATATATTCGTGCTATTTTCTCTCGTAAACTCATTATAAAATGTTTTATTTTATTATTATCATCATATATTAATATTTCGATAAACAAAAATGAAAATCAATAGAGGACAACAAAATCCCAACACTCGAATAGAGAAAAAAACAAAAGAAAAACGTTCATTTTTCTTGTATTTCTTTCTTTAAGCTTTTTATTAAAAACTAAACGTTCATATTCACACCACCCAAGAAAGTTGCAGATTCTTTATCTACTGTGCTCTTCTTATTAATAATCTAATCTCTCATTTCTCTCTCTCTCTCTCTCACACACACACACAAAAGTGAACAAAAGGCCACTTTCTCTCCACTAAAACCCTGCTTTCTCTGCCATTTCATTCCTCTTCCATGGGGGCCTGATGGGCATCTGCAACTTTCCTTCTTTGCAGCTGTTTCCCAATTCCACTGAAGGTTCTCTTCATCTTGGGTTTTCTTAACTGGGTAACGTTTGCTTCTTTGGAGAAAAGGCTGGTGGTGATTGAACGTGGAGTATATCAGCTATTGAAGACTTGGAAGGCTAAAGCTAGTCGTTGTTAGCTCATCTTGGTGGTTTCTAGTTTCTGGGAGTTGGTTTAATTCTCACTCAGTCGTTTCTTAATGGAACGCAATTACTGGGTACATTTCGTGGTGGTTCTTTGCTTGGGTTTATTTGTGGGCATCTCGTGTCAGAATGATTCTGATACTTCAATTACAGCTGTGTACATTGTGACCCTTAAACAAGCTCCTGCTGCTCGCTTCAATGGAGAGCTCAGAAAGGAAACTAACGTGTTCAACCATCGTTCTCCTAATAGACGAAACAAACTGCACAGATCAAGGTATAAATTTCTTTCCTCTTTCACTTTTTAGTAATTCTTTTGTTTCTAACTACTTGAATTTGTTGCTTAATATTTTCTTTTTCATGAAACTATTGTGCTTCTGTTTACTTTGTTGTCTCCTTTTAGTGGATGGTGAATGAATTTTGGTTAATTTTATTGGTGATTTTGTCTCTTGCAGCCTTGTACTAAGTTTTTTGGTTTATACTCTCCTTCTCTCCCTTAATCTATTTTATGTTCCAAATAAAAGAACTAGGAAAATGCTGAATTGGAAGTATCTTTTCATTCACTGTTGAAAATTTTAACTGTTATGGGGTCCTTTTGTTCTCTTCTGTGGGGTTTTCCATAGAAATTGTCTGCCTGGAAATTTGGAATTTCCTATTTGATATTCTTGATTTTCTGTAACCAAATAGTGTAGAACTCTTTTTTTGGTTATATTTTTCTTTTGATCTTTTCCTTCCCATTTACTAATTGACATTTGTCTCAATTGATGGGATTTAAATAAGGATATAGCGCTTGAATTGGTGAATATTTACTTTTTATTTGTCTATCCATAATTCAACTGAGTGTACTTTTCAAGCTTTGAAAAAATCTTTCTCCCAAGTGTACTTTTGATTATGCTTCACACTGCCAGTTATGTTAATTTTTGGCCTTTTCAGGAAGATGGCCAAGCTGAAAGAAGCTTGACAAATTAAGCTTTTGTTAACTTTTTTTTTTTAACCCTACTTTAGGAACAATGGGAGTTCTCATCAGAGTCCTGAATCTTATATAACCCGAGTTCATGATTCATTATTGAGGAGGGTATTGAGGGGAGAGAAGTATCTAAAGCTATACAGCTATCACTACTTGATCAATGGATTTGCTGTTCTCGTTACCTCACAACAGGTATGTGCAGCATCATTCACTATCATGCTATGACCATAATTATGCTAGTAATACATACACAGTGCTGTCTTTGCATTTTTTTCCCTTCTCTAATGTAATTTATTGGCAACAAAACCTGTAAAATTCTAAAGTAACATCTGTGTGCTGCTTTTTCTATTTGCTTTTTTGAATCATAAATTCCCTTCCAACTTTTGAACGTATGATGGAAAATTTTCCTTGTGAAAAGAAAATGACCCGTTTTATCCTGGCCAATTTCTAAGGCGGACAAGCTCTCAAGGAGGAGAGAAGTCGCGAATGTGGTTCTGGATTTCTCTGTTAGAACAGCAACCACCCACACTCCACAGTTCTTGGGTCTGCCACATGGGGCATGGGCCAAGGAAGGTGGATATGAAACTGCTGGAGAAGGAATTGTAATTGGTTTCATTGATACTGGCATTGATCCTACTCATCCTAGTTTTGCTGACGACCTTTCTGAGAACTCATACCCAGTCCCTGGTCATTTTTCTGGTGTTTGTGAGGTTACTCGAGATTTCCCTTCTGGTTCGTGCAATAGGAAGCTTATTGCAGCCCGCCATTTTGCAGCTTCTGCTATCACCAGGGGAATTTTCAATTCTAGTCAGGATTATGCTTCACCCTTTGATGGTGACGGCCATGGCACGTAAGTTTGGTTTAGTTGATTTATAATTGTTTCAGTTGTCATAGTTGTGCATATGTCCAATTGTCATATTCCAAACTTAACTAGATAAAAATTTAATTATGACCTAACCTGAACCCACTTTTGCCTGCAGCAACCAGTAACTTGATTCAACCTACATAAAACCCAAATGGCCAAAAAAACTGAGGGTCAATACAGTGACCAGACCTGCATATGTGTATATATATATGCACACACACACACATTGACCTGATTGTTGACACACACACACACACACTGACCGGATTGTTGACACACACACACACACCGACCTGAATCAAACCTGGACCGAATTGACCTGGCTTGTTTTCCGTCCCTAAATCCAGCTCCCTTGGTTTCACAATGTGTTTGGCATTATCAATTTTCAATATATTCTTCAAAATGCAGCTAATGAATCTTACAATGATTTACAGGCATACCGCCTCTGTTGCTGCAGGAAACCATGGGATTCCAGTGATTGTCGCAGGGCATCACTTCGGAAATGCAAGTGGGATGGCCCCTCGTTCACAGTAATTCATTGTTGCTATTTTCAATTGTTTTCAAGCAATATGTAAAGATGTCATGTGACAAAAACTTTCTGGTGGCAGTAGTGCATAAAATATTTCTCAGCTAATACTAACATTCACTCACTTTAACCATGTCGGGTTGCACTTACAGCAGGAAGTTTATGGTGGAATGTGAAACAGATAACATTGTAATTTTAAATTATATGTTGTTGGGCTTAAATGTTATATGAAAATAATGAAAGAAGGCAAGTTTAAAATAGGCAGAGGTTCCTATGACTTTAATGATTCATAGAGGCTTAGGCTTGCATTTATGGAAACAAAAATATTGAAATAATCAAGCCTTTTCCAGCCATTTGGCATTGGCTGGCAGACTTAAGGCTCCACTCTATTGGTGAGCGGTAACTGGCAATATGAGGATTTATGTGAATAGAGCTCTGGTTGAACCTTTTTGGCTTATTGTCAAGTTTATGTGAATTTCTTTATTAGGCCAAGTTATAAAGTTTATTGAGTGATGACTTTCATAGACAACTTTGATAAATTACATAGCTAGTAGAGCTCTGGTTGAACCTTTTTGGCTTATTGTCAAGTTTATGTGAATTTCTTTATTAGGCCAAGTTATAAAGAAAGGTGATTTAAATTTAGAATAGAGGAGATGAGTAGATCACATTGCACAAATATGATGCCTTTTGATGCATTGCTTTCTCAATAGCAAAAGTTTATTTGCTATATATGCATTGGCTAAGCTGACAGCATGGAGTAAATTCATGAGAAGTACGCAGTTTAATAATAGTACTTGTATGCTATGAAAACCACTAACCTTGTGTACTCTCTGAGGTTAAGAGCTACTATTAAGTATCCTCACTACCAAGACAGAACCTGGACGCATATTTTAATGCTAATTCATGCCACATTGCTTTTTGTTTTTCCTACTTCATAATGTGACTGTTTGCAGTAATGGTACTTGTGTATTAACTACAAGCTATCTTTCACAGCATTGCTGTATACAAGGCATTGTACAAGAGTTTTGGAGGCTTTGCTGCAGATGTTGTTGCTGCAATAGACCAGGTAATTATAATTGGTTTGCTTCTGCAATTCACTTTCTATTAAATTGATCACAAATAACAGGTGTGTTTTTCTTTGGGACCCTGCTAAATATACTCTGTGTTTCCCTAGACAAGTTTAAGAATTAAAACTCATCTGTTGCCTTCTTTGCACTGAAGAGATATACAACTTCTGCCTGTCCCATTTCAATTTGGAGAAAATATTATTCTAATGGTAACTAAACTTTGCAATTATTTTTGTTGTGATCAGTGGAACTTCAATTTGTCAAAATTTGGTCACTGAACTTTAATTTGGTTGCATTAAGGTAATCCAAAAGAAAGAGGGAAATAAAAATGTTCTTCAATTTGATTTTTGGTTTATACTTACATTTTTAATGTTATAGCATGCTGATTTCTATGGCATGTTATTAGATTCCCTGTCAGTTTCTTGCTGGAATCACATGATAGTACCATGATTGTGACAAAATTAAAGTTCACCAGACCAAATTGATATTTATGAGAACCTTGAAAATCTGTATGAAATTCTTAACCATTAGATTAATTAGTTTGAGATGGGCACAAGTTGCGTTTATTTCAGGGTCATACTACTTGGAAACGCATTAATTTTTTTATAAATGTTGATTAACAGAATTGGCTTCTTAAACTTTTGCTAAAGTATATTGAAACTTAGCATTTATGTATGTCACTTCTATTCTATGTGCTTGTATTTAGTTACACAACCAAAACTATATTTTTTTAGAAACAAATTGTCCATACTCACAGTTTAGCTAGAGGTAAGTGCACTTAGTTGATGTTTGGGAGGTCTCAGGTTTAACACCCAATTCCCCATCCCCTTGTCCGGAAAAAAAAAAAAAAAAAAAAAAAGAAAAAGAGAAACAAATTGTCCAATTTCTAAAGGTCACTTCTGCCGGGATGCTTGGGCATATACACTAATAATTGTGAATTTGCAGGCAGCTCAGGATGGGGTTGACATTTTAAGTTTATCAATCACTCCCAACAGGCGCCCTCCTGGTCTTGCAACATTTTTTAATCCCATAGACATGGCTCTGCTTTCAGCTGTGAAGGCTGGCATTTTTGTTGTGCAAGCAGCAGGCAACACTGGACCATCACCCAAGAGCATGTCTTCCTTCAGTCCATGGATCTTCACTGTTGGTGCTGCTTCTCATGACAGAGAGTATACTAACTCTATAAGGCTTGGCAACAATGTAACTATTCCTGGAGTTGGACTTGCACGTAAGTTTCTTCTCTGAAGTTACAGCTTCATTCCTTAATGGTTTCTTTGTACTGATATGATGAATTTTGAGTCTCTTGATTTAATTCTGCATGTACAAAAATGTGGCTAAAAAAGGCACAAAATTAAAGGTCGGAGGAGGTCGGAACTTGGAAGTGATCTTAACCATATGAACGTTCCAAACAAATCGAGAGACATCACTTTTTACCCATTTAAATTTGGGATCTTGTTTGTGAACTTTGAGGCAGTGAGACCATGATCAATGATTACTTGCAAAAGTGATGTCCATTAGAGAATGGTTTTTAGAGTTTTTACTTTCTTAATGAAAAGAAGAAAGAAAATATCATTTGAACTTTTAGATGTGCTATGTACTTTAGTGATTTGATGGGGAAACCATATCAAACAATCTTGCACACTAAGTGAAGATGCACCACAACTCCAACCAATGCTTTTAAGGATATGCAAAGAATTATTGGAGTTTCTACTTTAGTGGGTTTTTCTGCCTCAATTATAAGAGAGTTTTGTAGTTATTGAATTTGCAGCAGTTGTTTTATTCTACCAGGCACACATGCAGCTATTTATGGTCCGTGTCTTGGTTTGTTCATTTGAAGGTAGAGTGTGGACTTAGTACCACACTCTCATGTGACTATTGTGAACCCAACATATTCTTTATCATTG
Organism: Manihot esculenta; assembly: GCF_001659605.2. NCBI lineage: Eukaryota > Viridiplantae > Streptophyta > Magnoliopsida > Malpighiales > Euphorbiaceae > Manihot > Manihot esculenta. Next base: position 8,879,248 of record NC_035163.2, read on the forward strand.
TTCCTTATTAAGCATTCAATTATCAGTCTGGCCATGATAGTTATTATATTTAATGGCTAAGGGAGACGGATTAACATTTATTTTCTGCAGTGGGAACGGACAATGATACTATTGACTAGCCATGATAGTTATTATATTTAATGGCTAAGGGAGACGGATTAACATTTATTTTCTGCAGCGGGAACGGACAATGATACTATGTACACGTTGATATCTGCACTTCATGCTCTGAACAATGACACAACAGTTGCCAATGATATGTATGTGGGTGAATGCCAAGATTCCAGTAACTTCAACGAGGATCTGGTCCAAGGGAAACTCTTGATATGTAGTTATTCAATTCGATTTGTGCTTGGGCTCTCCACCATCAAACAAGCCCTAGAAACAGCCAAAAACCTCAGTGCTGCTGGTGTTGTGTTCTACATGGATCCTTTTGTGATTGGCTTTCAGCTTAATCCAATTCCAATGAGGATGTCTGGCATAATAGTTTCATCCCCTGATGATTCCAAGGTGAGGGTTTTCTGTGTTTGCACTTTGAATTGAGATTTGAGACAAAATGAGGGGGGAATGAAAGGGGATGAAAAGGCGGAGAAGTGGTAGAGGAAAAAAAAAGGATTTTCTCTTTTAACTTTTTGGATAAAATTCTAAAAGAGGAAAGAAAGTTCTTATGTTGGGACAATTCATTCCTGCACAAAGGAAAAAGAAGATATCCTTTTATATTCTTCACTCTCTTTTACCTTCCTCCCACTTTTCCACCCTTCCAAAAGCAGTTTACACGGTATCAGATGGTGGCATTTCCTTTTTAATTCTTGTAAATCACCCATATGAAAACATAGGCTTGGATTAGTAGCCATGCATTTATCAGTCAACTTCCTCAGAAATGCACGCAGAGACTTGCTGTGAGAGAACTTACTAATGCTTTCATAATTCTTTTGGCAGATTTTACTTAAATACTATAATTCTTCTTTGGAGCGAGATGGATTCACAAAGAAAATCACTAGATTTGGAGCAGTAGCAAGCATTTCAGGTGGACTGAAAGCTAACTACAATAGTTCTGCTCCTGCCATTATGTATTACTCTGCCAGAGGACCGGATCCAGAAGACAATCTTCTTGATGATGCTGACATTTTGAAACCGAACCTGGTAGCTCCTGGAAATTCTATATGGGCAGCTTGGAGTTCCCTTGGAACTGACTCTGTAGAATTCCAAGGTATAAATACAGTACACACAATGACGCACAATAAACAATAAAATAATGTTTCCCAGTAAGGTTTACAGACCTTGCAAGACCTACCTCATAACATGAACTTAATCCTCTAGGTGAGAGCTTTGCAATGATGTCTGGGACAAGCATGGCTGCTCCTCATGTTGCTGGACTTGCTGCGCTGATTAAGCAAAAGTTCCCCAGTTTCAGTCCTTCAGAAGTAGCATCAGCACTCTCCACAACAGCTTCTTTGTATGACAAGAATGGTGGGCCAATAATGGCTCAACGTTCTTATGCCAACCCAGAACTAAATAAGTCTCCAGCAACGCCATTCGATATGGGCAGTGGTTTTGTAAATGCAACAGCAGCTCTGGATCCGGGTTTGATTTTTTATTCCAGTAAGTCATTCTGAATTTATCACATATGCCCTTACTAAGAAAAAACTTAACATCAAAATAGCAAGCAGTGTTTTGAATTTTTAAGCTCATGGATAACAATTATAATTTTAGAGCAGCAGCCAGAATTTGAAGAACGTGCATAGTTTTGCAGTTTTCCTGTCTTTAGCCCTTGATAAAAATGTTTTTTTTTTTTTTTTCTTCTCCCTCTTCATCTAGCAGATTATTTTGCATATAAACTTGATGCTTCTCATTCTAGCCTCATCCCATGAGCTTTATTTTGCAGGTTATAGTGACTATATGTCGTTTCTCTGTGGCATCAATGGTTCTAGTCCTGTGATCTTCAACTACACAGGCCAAAATTGTTGTATGTATAATTCAACCATCAGTGGTGCTGACCTGAACTTGCCCTCAGTTACAATTGCTAAGCTAGATCAGTACAGAACAGTCCAAAGAACAGTGATTAACATCGCTGGTAACGAGACGTATAGCGTCGGCTGGAGTGCACCATATGGGGTGTCTGTGAAGGTGGCTCCAACTCACTTCTTTATTGGCAGTGGAGAGAAACTGGTTCTTAATATAATCTTCAATGCAACTATGAACAGCTCCACTGCAAGCTTTGGAAGGATTGGACTTTTCGGAAATATGGGTCATGTTCTCAACATTCCATTGTCAGTGATACTTAAAATCTCATACAACACCACTAATGGCTGAGGATTCAGAAAATGATTTTTGTTTTCTTTTTTCTTCTTTTTAATTAAAAAAAAAAGAAAAAAAAAGCAACGAATGGTTTTTGTATTTTGTATTTTTGCTTTTTGTACTTGTGGTTTTGAGATGTGTATTAACCAATTTTTTCATTCATTATAATGTAAATGCTAAATCATTTGTATTGATTAAATAATCCCAAGGTCTCTCTTTGAACTGAGCTAAAGCTTTCTTTCTTCAATTTCTTGCTGTAATATTTAACAATTTCATTAAGTGAAAGATATTCTTCGTAACCTATGCTTTGGAATCATTTGTTGTGAGAAAAGAATTAAATTCTTAGAATCAATTTAAATATAATAGAATTCAATTTAATTCTTTTATATTAAATAAATAATTAATAAATTTAAATTACTTTAATTTATTTATCATTTTTATTATTTTTAAACTAAATATAAATATTTGTTCTTATAATAATAATACTTTTATCATATTGATTAAAAAATCATTATTAATATTTTTATTTATAATATTTAAAGTTTAAATTTTACATAATTTTTTACCCTTAAAAAATATAGATTAAGATTTTTTTTAAATTAATAAAATAATATAATGAATCTCTTAATATTAATTATAAATGCATTAAATATTAATAGGTAATATTAAATTTAATTAATTTTTTAAAGAGTCATTATTAATTAAAAAATAAAAAATAAATTTAAAATTAAAACAAACATTTTTCTTTCTTCAAAAAAATAGAAATTATTATTAGGGTTATTTTTTAAGAGTCTATGACTTTTGAGACTTAAGATGAGAAGAAATTAAAAAAATAAAACAGAGGAAATAAAAGATCAAGAAAAAAAAGTGGTATGAAGAAAAAAAAAATAAAGAACAAGAAAAATTTCTCCAAAAATACAATAAATTCATGCTATAACAAACTCAAGCTATATAGCTAGAAGAAGAAAAACTCCTCTAAAAACACAATATCAAAGTCATGTTTAGAGAAGATGACTTCTCAAGTAACAATAAAGCCAATGCCAAGATAAAATGATAACAATGTTAACGCCAACCGGAAAATAGGATTTCTCCAAAAACAATGAAGCTAATATCAGGAGAAAAGAATTTTTCTAAAATAACAAAATCAAGTTACAAAGTGGCAACCACACATCTCCAACAAAACAAAATCAAGTTGTAAATGCTAAATCATCTAAGCATATTCACAAAATAGAAACAAATACTCATGACGTGATCGACATATCTTAAAACTGTAATAACAGTAAAGAAAACCTACAAGTAATGATATAAATTCAAAATCACAATAAAAGATGCGAGTATTGGATTATGCATATTTATTCTTACAAAAAAAATACATGTTAAGAAGTTTTAGGAGATAAAGTTAATATTTAAAAATAGTATAAGATTTAGATTTTTCACTAACAGCGATAACCAACTCAAAATGATTATAAAAACTTGAGGCTCAAATTGAGCATATTAAAATTTAAAATATACCTTACAAATAGAAGTGAAGCAATTAGAAGACTGTGATCTATTCACTGGAATAAACTTTTCACCACGCCTATGTAACGACCCGAAAATCGGACCGCTATCGGCGCTAGGATCCAGATTGGTTTAAGGCCGCCGGGACCCGTAGCAAGCCAAACATTCATCCTGTGAACTTGTTTAATCCCATACATGATCAACAACATACATAAAAATTTTGAACTTTTCTTTCATTCATTCACCAAACTCAACCTGTGCATGCACTATACATTACATAGTCATAAACATTAACCTCTCCTTGGAGTCCTCATCAATGCTCCAATGGGGCGACATAACATACATTGAGTTTGGTTAACCATAGTCATTTATTAAAATCATTACATTTAAGAGATCATGTAAACAGAGGGGATTAACATACAACTAGGGTCAAGCACGTCTCTAAACCTCAATATCATCATTACATTACATAACTGTACTAAACATTATACATCGATATTTTTCATGTCCACACTAGCTATTACATGACCATAACTTCATTACTCTTGCTGACCTCTTGGTCTACCCTGTACCTGCAAACCTGGGGTTAAGGGAGTGGGGTGAGCTACTAGAGCTCAGTGAGCAGAATGATAAAACATTTTATTTAAACATTTGATATCATGGAATGCATCACATCACAACTAATTACATCAAGGATGAATTTGTCACCCATAGCCCTCTAAGTGGTCCAACTGTGCCAGGGGCGTAGAATTAGGCCTGTGCAGATTTCGGTTTAAACCGAAAAACCGAACCGAACCGATTAATTTCGGTTTTTCGGTTCGGTTAATCGGTATGATCGGTTTGGTTCGGTTTATAAATTTAAAATTATTCGGTTTTCGGTTCGGTTCGGTTTAAACATGTTAAATAACCGATCAAACCGAAAAACCGAAAAACCGGTTTAAACATGTTAACCCAACCCAGCAGGCAGCAGCCCAACCCCATCAATCGATTTCGCTGAACCCCTTCGTTCATCCCGTTCTCCACATTCTGCAATCTCCTCTCCCGAACCCGATTCCCCCCGAACCCCTATTCTCTCTCTCGAATCCCGATTCCTTCCCCTGGCCTCTCTTTCTCTTTCACGTCGATCGTCAATCTTTTTCTCGTCGACCTCCGACCGCCAACCGTCGACCATCAACCTCTTTCCCGTCGATTTGGTGAGTTTCGCCGCCGACCGTGAACTGATCTCTTGAGAGCAAAGGTACTACCGCTTTTGGCAATTTGTGTTTTCTCTCTTTTGTACTTGACCATCAACCTCTTTTTTGTACTGTGGCTCAGTCAGATGCTTGTGTTTTCTCTCTTTTTTTCCCCTCAATTTGTTTGTCTTGGGTTGGGTATGGGTTTACTGGGTTTACTTTTAATCTTTGCCATTACCAATTTGATTTGTTTGTATGGGATAATACTGATTTTTTCACAAAAAAAATCAAGCGGGTTGGTACTTTGCAGGAAACAGTGATTACATGATTTAGGGATTTCTTGTCTGCGAGAGGGAAAAACAGCAAGGAAGAGGAAGAAGAATGTTCTGAGTTATGGAACACTTGGGCAGGAGCCCATGTAGTTTAAACTACCACTTTCTTTCATGTATATTCTTCTCGTTGTGAGTTATTAAGCATACTTGAACTGCAAAGTCTTATTTAATTCTTTCATCGCAGGAACATTTTTTTCTTAAAGAAAATCTAATTTGTCTCTAATTTTTGTACAATAAGCATAAGGATTGATTCAACAATGTAGAATTTTGTTTGTTAATGTATTCGGGAGAATTTAGGTTTGGGAACAAACATATCAAAACTCTACTGTTGGGAAATGGAGTTCCATGTGCATTGCTGTAGTTACCAGCTATAATTTGTTTAAGTGCAACCCACTGTTTAAAAGTGCCCAAGTATTTGTCTGAATTGTTCTATCGTTCTCTAAAATTTTTAAAAAATTTAATTATTAACTCTTCAAACTATAAACCCATTGGATAAAAAAACTAATTAAATTTTGTTTTTATTTGATTTTCACTTCCAATTCCTTTTTTGTATATTCTTCAAACTATAAACCCATTGACCATCAACCCACTGTTTAAAAAATTTAGTTTATTTTCTTGTCTGATCTTTATGTATCCTAACCATGACTAATTTAGCAACTAGGAAAACGTTTATTATATTCCTGGTGTTGTTGCAAGATGATAGGAGACGAATCGAATCAGTTTTTTTGGTTTTAAAAATTTCAGCAAATCGGTTTTCGGTTTTATCAGTTCGGTTCGGTTCGGTTCGGAACCGAACCGACCGATTGCACAGGTTCCAAATTAAAAATAAAAAATTAAAAAAAAAACAGATTTCGGTTTTAACCGAACCGAACCGAACCGAACCGATTTTTATCGGTTCGATTCGGTTCGGTTATACCTCCAGAATCGGTTTTTTCGGTTTTTAAAATTTCAGCAAATCGGTTTTCGGTTTTATCGGTTCGGTTCGGTTCCGAACCGAACCGACCGATTGCACAGGGCTACGTAGAATGGGCCTTACTGGTCTTTCTCTTACATAACATATCATAACATAACATTCCAACTGTGCCAGGGGCATAGAATGGGCCTCGCTGGTCTTTCTCTCACATAGTGCCAGGGGCGTAGAATGGGCCTCACTGGTCTTCCGTACCGTATCATATCATACCATATCATATCATGGGAGGGCTAAAGGATCATTCAACATTCATCCACATCATCAACATATTATGCAATGCAGCATATTCGTGAATTCTAATGCAAACAACCTAATATATCTCATGGCATTCATGATGCGTGAATCATGCTAAGAATAAATTTATTTACTTTAAAACATAAAGAGTTTATTCCACTCACCTTAGGCTGAAGCTCCACTGACTCTGAAGCAGCTGAACTCACTGTTGGGGTTCTCGGTTCCTCGGGTCCGAACCTACACAGGTGGACTCAAATGAGGGACCAAACATACATACACATGACTCTAAAATACTCCCCAAAAACCCCCTAAAACACCTTAAAACAATCATAGAAATCATGCAAAGGAGGGCTGAACAGGGCACTTTCGGCGGCAGGTTCGGCGGCCGAAAGGCCCTCCAGAGCCGAAACTCATGCACCTTCGGCGGCACTTTCGGCGGCCGAAGGTTCCCTCCAGAGACGAAACTCATGCATATTCGGCGGCACCTTCGGCGGCCAAAAGTCCCTTCCAGAGCCGAAATTCATCTTTCAGGGGCAGGGTTCGACAGCCGATTCATGCTACCACAGGCAGGTTCGGCGGCCGAAAGAACCTTCGGCTGCCGAACCTGAGTTCTTCCCAAGGGCAGAAACTCAGCCTTCCTCATGCATAAACGCCTCCCAACTCATTCAATCATGCATTTTCCTATTCTACAATATGCATACAAGCTCCTAGGGGCTTCAAACTATCCTAAACCCCATCTACAACACATCAAACATACATTAAACAATCCACATTGCACAATAACTCAACATAAACCCATGAACTCAAAAATAACCTAACATGCATTTCTACCCCATGAAACTTCATAAAACTTACTTAAAACATTAAAGGAACTATGGATCTACTCTTACCTCTTGAAGAACGAGAGGAGAGACGATCCAACTCAGAGATGGGGAGAAATTCGCTCTTTGGTCTCCAAGTTTTCAAAACTTGCTCTTTTTGCTCAAATCTCTTCAAATCAACATAAAGCTTGTTAAAACATGAAAGATCGGAAGGAAAAACGTTGAAAACAACCATAGGAGAGCAAGAACTCACTGTGGCCGAAAATGGGGAGAAAACTCACCCGTTTCGGCCATGGAGCTCTTATATAGGGCTGGCAGACCACCTTTCGGCAGCCGAACGTGCCCCCACATCTCATGCAAGTTCGGCGGCCGAACATGAGGTTCGGCGGCCGAACCTTTGAGATTTTCGAAAGCCTAACTTGCCCCCCTAAACCATCCAATGTTCGGCGGCCGAACTTGAGGTTCGGCGGCCGAACCTGGAAATGTCTCCTTGGTCTTTTCCATTTAAAACTCAATTTCCCTTTTTACTTAAAACCGTGAAATACATTAAAACATTTATGAAAACATGATTTTCCCCTTCTAGAGGTTTCCGACATCCGAGATTCCACCGGACGGTAGGAATTCCGATATCGGAGTCTAGCCGGGTATTACAGCCTATGTCCAAGAATCTTAACGGTTCTATTGGCAATATCCCACTAAATATTTTAGAGTTTATACAATAATAATGTATCAAGGGTTATAAAATTATTGTCTAATACTACTAAAGCAATAGTTTGACAGTAATTTTAAATCATTTCAAAGAAAATTCAAATTCTTATTATATATAATAAAATATTTTAATAAATTATTTATTTTATATTTAGTAAAATTATAATTTTAGTCATTCTTTTTATGTAATGTGAAAAATAAATAAACTGCTACCTTATATCATAGCAGTAGAGGCAGATGCAACATATTACAAACCGTTATTGATTGATAGCTATAGTTTAAGTATATAACACAATAATTTTCGGTTACTACTTGTAACGACCCGAAAATCGGACCGCTACCGGCGCTAGGATCCAGGTCGGCTTAAGGCCGCCGGGATCCATAGCAAGCCTAACATGCATCCTGTGAACCTGATTAATCCCATACATGATCAACAACATACATAAAAATTTAAAACTTTTCTTTCATTCATTCTCTCATACACCAACTCAACCTGTGCATGCACTGAACATAAACATAATCATAAATATGACCCCTCTGTGGGATCTCATCAATGCCCCAATGGGCGATACATCATACGTTGAGTTGGTTTACATAAGCATCATAAAACATCTAAGATCATGTATTAAAATGGATACCTTATACATAAAGTCAAGCACAATCTCTAATCCTCAATATCATTACATGACTACAACCGTATTTTTACATAACATTAATACATTTATCATGTCCACACTATTTATTACATGCATAAGACTTCATTACTCTTGCTGACCTCCTGGTCTACCCTGTACCTGTAAGCCTGGGGGTTAAGGGAGAGGGGTGAGCTATAAGAGCCCAGTGAGCAGAATAATAAAACATTTAAAGTATATGATAACATGGAATGCATCACATCACAGCTAATCACATCAAGGATGAATTTGTCACCAATAGTCCTCTACATGGTCCAACTGTGCCAGGGGCGTAGAATGGGCCTCACTGGTCTTCCGTACCGTATCATCATCATATCATAACATAGGAGGACTAAAGGATCATTCAACATTCATCCGCATCATCAACATATTATGCAATGCAATATATTCGTGAGTTCTAATGCAAGCACCCTATTATATCTCATGGCATTCATGATGCGTGAATCATGCTAAAACTGGTTTATTTATTTAAAAGCATAAGAGTTATTCCACTCACCTCTGGCTGAAGCTCTACTGACTCAGAAGCAGCTGAACTCACTGCTGGGGTCCTCGGTTCCTCGGGTCCGAACCTATACAGGTGGACTCAAATGAGGGACCAAACATACATGAACATAACTCTAAACTATACCCCAAAAACCCCCTAGAACATCATGAAACAATCATAGAAAAATATGCAAAAGAGGGCTGGACAGGGCACTTTCGGCGGCAGGTTCGGCGGCCGAAAGTCCCTCCAGAGCCGAAAGTCAGGCAGGTTCGGTGGCACCTTCGGCGGCCGAAACTCCAAGACAGAGGCGAAACTCATGCATGTTCGGCGGAACCTTCGGCGGCCGAAACTCCCAGACAGAGGCGAAAGTCCTCTTTCGGGGGAAAGCTTCGGCAGCCGAAAGGCCTGCCTCCCAAGCAGGTTCGGCGACCGAAAGTCCTTTGGCTGCCGAACCTGGTTTCTGCCAAAAGGGCAGAAACTTGGTTCCTTTGCACAAAAGCCTCCCCTTTTCACTTCAACATGCATACAACTCATTCAAATCATGCAAATATACATACACCAGCTCCTAGGGGTTCCAAACTATCCTAAACCCCAACTACAACACAACAATAAGACATCAACTCACATTGTCCATAAAACACATAAAACCTAACAAAACTTAAACATGCTTTTCTACCCATAGATCTTCATAAAACTTACTTAAAACATGGAATGAGTTCAAGATCGGCCCTTACCTCTTGAAGATCGAGAGAGGGACGACCAAAACTTGGAGATGGGAGATTTTCGACTTCCTTGGGTCTCCAAGCTCAAAACTTGCTCAAAGCTTGAAAATCTTCAAAACAAGATGAAAACTTGTGAAAATCGTGAAAGATTTGAAGGAAGAACTCAAAGATTGGTGAGGGACGGCGGAGAGCTCACCTTGGCCGAAAATGAGGAGAAAAGCTCGCCCATTTCGGCTAAGGGACCCTTTTATAGTGGCTGGCCAAGCCACGTTCGGGGGCCGAACGTGCCTCCACATGCATGCCATGTTCGGCGGCCGAACCTGGACTTCCCTCACTTATGCCTTCGGGGGCCTAAGGCACACCCGAAATGCCTGCATGTTCGGCGGCCAAACTTGAGGTTCGGCGGCTGAACCTGAGTTTTCCTCCAAGGTTATTTTCATGCAAAAACTCATATTCTTTCATGCTTAAAACATAAAACACAACAAAACATTTTATGAAAACATGGTTTTACCCTTCTAGAGGTCTCCGACACCCGAGATTCCACCGGACGGTAGGAATTCCGATACCGGAGTCTAGCCGGGTATTACACTACTCTACACTTATTTTTGTAGTAGTGCCTATTACATGATAGATAACAACTAAATTTTATATTATCAACTAATAGATTTCACTTAAGAGAAAAAGAGAAAGCTTTCACTTAAGTTGGTCTTAAGCAATGATGAGAAGTGAAAGATAACTCAAACTACACTCATACAGATGAAAATTTTATATAACTTGATTAAGAAGAAGTTACATGGCCCATACACATATGCTACACAAATGCATTATTTAACACTACAAGAAAATAAAAATATTGCTATCAAAATTACCAACCAAAATAGTAGAAATGTTGTAGTTAATTTACATTACCAACGACTTACTAATCAAACTATTTTCATCCAGTGTTGTGATCGTAGGAAAAATTTTACCTACCATTTCACATATGATAGGTAAATTTACCGATCAACCGTGTCATAGAGAATATTAACAATGTGGTTGGTATTTACGTGTAAATTTTCATAGGATATACATGATTACAACTAAATTACCAACTATAAAGTCGTATGTAACTATCATGACATGGCTATTGTAGGTATTTACCTACTTTATCGACGAAAATTGGTGTAGCCAAGTCTATAATTATCGTGGGTATTTAATTTAGAATTTTGTAGGCTTTAAAGAATTTGCAACCAAATTTCGGCCGCTAATATCGTAAGTGAGTACCAACAATGTTAAAGTGGTAGATAATTTTCATATTTATTGGTCAAAATTATTATAGGTATTATGTAGGAAGTTCGTAGGTTTCATAAAAATTGCTACCAAAGTACCGATAATATGATCATAGGAATTTAGTAACCATGTGAATATCGTTGGTAATTATCAACGATATAACTTTCATAAGTAATGTTCATGTTCAAATTCACCAATCAAAACTACCATAGGAATTTAAAATGGAATTCTGTAAGTTAGGTAGAAGTTGCAACCAAATTACCAAAGACAATGTCGTAGGCAATTAGCAACAACATGAATATTATAGGTAATTACCAATGATATGACAACCATACATAAAATTTTCACTTTTACCGACCAAAATTATCATACATATTTTAACTAAAATTTTGTAGGTAAAGTGAAAATACAAATTAAATTTTCAACAAAAAAAACATAAGTAATGAGCGATAACATTTTACAACGGATTAAATTTAACTCCCAAATTAAACATCGATTAAATTTAACTCCCAAATTAAACATTTGCTTATATATGTAATTGATATGGTTGGTAAACATTTTAAAATTATTACAATATCTATAATTTTTAATTGTAATTTTAATTATAATTAAAAATAATTGAAAAATTAAAATCACAAAAAAATTAATGCTCTCAATACCCATTTATATAATTAAAACACAATACGTACAATATTAAATTTCATTATCCATATATAATAGCAGTAATAAAAATGATAATGATATCTAATATAGTCATCTATTGTCTCTATCTCATGAGTCTTTGTGGCGGTGACAATAATGTTGGATCGACTCTAAGTAGTATTCTGATAATCTCCTCCATCGTAGAGCTTCTCGTTCAATCAATCTTCGAATCGAAGTTCAACTGTAATTGATCTAGACGATTTGATGTAACTTGTCTCTCATCTTCAATTTGCTTCTCCAACCCATGCACACGTAGTTGCAAAGCAACATTCAAAGAATCAAATGAAGACTTTCTAGAAGCCGGTCTCAATTTGTGAGAGCTTCTCTCTTCTAGCCACAATATTATCTTGAATTTTTTATTTTGAAGAAAATATGATTAAATCATGAAATCATATAATAAAAAAATATTTATAATAAACCTATAGAAGAGTACCATACATCGATATTGTCAATCTCGATTTGTGAGAGCTCCCCCTCCTAGCTATCGTATAGTAGCATCCTAAAATTTTATTTTGAAGAAAAATATGATTAAATCATGAAATCATATATAAAAAAATTATTTATAATAAACATATAGAAGAGTATCATACATCGATGTTGTCGGTCTCAGGTTGTGAAAGCTCCTCCCTCCTAGTCACAGTAGCATCTTGAATTTTTATTTTGAAGAAAAATATGATTAAATCATGAAATCATACGATAAAAAAATTATTTATAATAAATATATAGAAGAGTACCATACATGTATCTACTTAAATTTTTTATCTATAAAAGTCACTTTATCATAATTGCGAGTATGAGTGTGTACAAACAACTCACTAGCAGTTGACTTTCGTCCAAGTTCTTTCTCCTTAACAAGTATTTGCTTAAATTATGATTTTTTTGACATCTAGAAGAGTACTATACACGTATTTGCTTAAATTATTATTTTTTATTCTACACAATAATTTAATTAAGAGAAAAACTTTCCATTAGGAGCATTTTTTGGAGTGCATTTTCAATCAAGAAGAACCTTAAATCTTTTACAAATTTTAAATATTAATGTGACTTTTTTTTTAAATCATCCACTATACTTTATTGATTCGAATGATCTGAATTCACTTTGAACAAGATTTTAAAGTCTAAGTTTTGAAAGTTTTTTATATGCAGGGTGTGAATTTGAGACCATTGGGGTCTTAAAAAAAGAGAGAATAAACTCATGTTATTCTCTTCCACTTCTTGGTAACGTGAATGTGACTTTAAAACCATACATGGTCATCAATTGCATTTCATGAAGAAACTATCTACTTTGCAGCAACAAGGCAAAATATCTGCTTTCACACAGAAAAAGTCCATAAGAAATTATTGGTATGGCAAGGAAGTACATACATGGTAATTTAACCTGTAGAATTTTGCAGGTAGTGAACCTGCAGATTCTGCTGGTTCTGTTGGTTCAATTACCTTAACCTACATCAAATTTAAAAAATTAAATGCACAAAATGCTAAATACTAGACAATAAAAAATTTTAACCAAAACATCAGAGAATTCTATTTGTAATTAAGACTTTGTTAATACTAAACCTTCACAAATCTAAAAGAAACTCAAATTTTGCTTTAAAGCAAGATACATTTTCAAAATAAAAAACCAAGCAAACAAGGCTACAAACAGAAATAACAATAGATAATAGAAGCTAAGGGAAAGCTAAAGAAAGGTCACTGCACAGAAAGACTTGAAGTTGAATTTCTTTGGTTGATTTTTTCAGGAGAAATTAGATTTTTATTTTCTGCATCAAAAGGTTGAATTGCGATGCAGTGGAGAACATAAGATTTGGTGTTTTTTTTAGGTAGTAGCTTATCATATGTCCTAGATGCATGCATTAAATTATTGTATAGCATAAAGCTGTCCAATTATGTTAGCTTTTGAATTCGATTCAATTACGAAGTAAGACCAGCTGGTTAAACCGAGTCACAGCGAACAAAAAAATATCATTTTTAAGGATACATTTGTCCTCATCATTAGATTTTATTTTTCATGTAATTTTATTTCTATTATAGAGCTTCTAATTGTATTCCTAAATTAGAATTTATTTTGTGGAATAAAGGAGAAAAAACCTTGATATATATATAATCCTACTACGTTGCATAGACATAAAGTAATATAAAATTACATAAAAATTTAACTAACGAGTATGTGCAAAACTAGGGGTGAGCATTCGGTCGGTTCGGTTTAAAACCGAATCGAACCGAATAAATCGAAAATTGAAATTTTAATATTTATAAAAACCGAACCGAATCGATTTTGGTCAGAAACCGAACCGAACCGAACCGGTCTGATTCGGTTCGATTCGGTTCGATTTGATCGGTTTCGATTTTTAATAATTTTTTTATTTTTTATACTTTATTTTTAATATTTTAAAATTTAATTAAAATATTTTAATCTTAATATGATTTAATTTCTCTATATTATTAAAAAAACATATTATTATCACTAATCGATTCGGTTTGATTTTTTTGATTTTTTTCTGATTAAAACCGAACCGAACGGAAATAACTGAAAATTTTGAAATTAAAAATTAAACCAAACCGAAATATATAAAAAATCGAATCAAATTTTTAAATCAATTCGATTCAATCGATTTTTTCAGTTTGAACCGAATACTGCTCAGGTATGCAAAACACATTAAATAAAGCTAGAAGGAATAAAAGTAATTGAGATGAGGCGCGTGCACTTACGATAAAGGTTGAGATTGGGTAATTGGTTACGCAGATTTCCGTTAAAACTGCGTGCGTTTGGGCGGGTTCTTCTTCAGCTCTCCTTGACCCTTCTCTCTCTTTATAACGACTTTCTCTCTCTGCTAGATCCATCCAACTTCGAAGTCCTTATCTTTGCTTTTCTTTTCTTTTTTTTAGTTCTCCTCTTATCTATTTAATTTATAAAATAAATAACATTTATTCAATCAATTTTAATAGAAAAAAAGTGCACAAGTGATCCAATAGGTTTCTTTCAATTCCTAATCCTACCCCATCACAGGTACTCTTTACTATTGTTATTTCCCTCATCAACTTTAAAATGAACTGTTTTGATTAGTTTAAGAAAAAATTATATATTTATTAATTTTGAATTTGATATTTCAGACCCATGGAATTAAGTTATGGAAGTTGATGGGTGTACGGACAGATATATAGATATAGAATATAATTTTTCTTTTTCCCATTTATGTATAAGTGATATATGACACATGAGAAGATATTCCTTTCTGGAGGAGGAAGAAGGAGAATGAATCTTTCCCCTTTCCCTATTTAAAGCTAAAAATTTGATTTTTGATTTTTCTTTTGAGGGGTTAGGTTTTTAGGAAATAGAAGTTGGTTTTCTATTTGATTCTGGGAATATTTCTTTCTGCATTTGGTTAGGTAAGGGATCGTTGTGCTTTTGCATTGTGCTCAAAATTTCTTTTTATCATCACACAATGGAACAGTTTAAAACAACATCGGCTACAGCTTCACAATCCCATATCAAGGAGGTTTGATTTTTTTTTTTTTCTTAAATTGCTCTGTCTCATTGTAATTCGATATCTTCTATGATCTGTCCGTCTGTTCCCAAATTTGCAGTCTTTGGTTATTATTATTATTATTATTATTATCTGCTGCACTAGTTAATGAGAATTCCATATTGATTTTGTGATCGTGATCCCCAGTTATTTTTCAGGCACCGATTATCCTGGTTGCAATTCTACCATTGGTAGATTTTAGCGGTAGAACTGGGTGCTCATAGTGTTGGGTAGGAATAAAGCTTTCAGGAATAGATATGGATTTGAATAATTTAGATGCAATATTTATATAGTTAGGTTGTTTGTTTGTTTGTCAGTTAAGGTTCATTGAGCCTACTGTGATTGGCTGCTTGCTTACAAGTTACAAATTCATGTTTGTGGGACTGAGGCTCTGATATTCGAGTCATTAGAGTAGAACTTATGATCTTTGCACATTATTCTTTCGGAAAGTTAGGGTCCTGTTCCCTTAGGGTTCAAGGAGATGACAACATTAGCTACTGACCAGATTTTTGTGATGAAAGATTGGAGTTTTCATGACTGTAGTAGTAAGACTTCGCAACTACTTTTTCAAATGTACTTTATTTTTGGAGATAAAAATGGAAGAGAGGAGAAAGTATAGGTATTAAATAAGTCAAATTTTTAGGGAATGTCGTCAGGTATTAGATTCTTATGCTGCACAACTTGAAATTCATTAGGCCACCTCAATAATCCTGTTAACCTCATGGCCATAATAGATAAGTATCAAAAATGAATAGATAGACTGAATAGTTAATGATTCATTCATCCATGTTGAAGAGCCCATACTGCAGTAAATGAAGACTGATGTTGGCACGCTTCAATAAGGGCAAAATCATATAATAATATTTTGTCTAATAGAGATGATTAGCATACATACTCATCTATGCAAAACATGCTCTAGATCCTCATAAAGATGTATGTTTTGACCAAGTGGAGTGCATGAAACTTGTTGATATGATTGACCCAACTAGTGTGGGTGAAGGCTTAGTTGACTCAAGAGTTCAAAAACCCAAATGCCATTGGACATATGATGTAATTTGGAATCCTCTATTTAAGTTAGCTATTAAGGTCTTATAATTTTCTCTTCAATAAAGCTAGTAATTAAGGAGTTCCTAAGCTATTGAGTCATTCTATAGAATCAGGAATCTAATAATGGCTATAGTGCAGCTAATACAATGTAGAGCAGGAAAAATATTGCAGGGCCATGAACACTGCATGATCGGATGCCAGATTTTGCAAATTGTTTGATTTTCTTGTTAAATTTGGGTTGCAAATTGCAAGAACTTAATAGTCCAACACTCTCTTTTATTTTCCTTCTATTAGCTTGTAAAGCTTTCCTATATTAGTTTCTGCGACTTCTGCCTGTTGCTTTTGTAGGCATTTAATTTTTCTTATCACCTGAGGTGAACAAAAAAAGAAGGTTTTTGTATATTTTCTTGAATGGATTATAGATAGGTTCATGGTTGTGCATATGAATTTGAATTTAAAATCATGTGTTATCTCATACAAATTATTATATATATATATATGTTTGCAGGATAGTTCTTTTAAACATACCTCAAAAAATGATGGCAATCTTGAGCGCTCAGGGAGTCCTCGAAATCGAAAGGTACAATGTGTTAATGTAGCTTTTATTGTTGTGTCAGTGGCTATACAATAGTATGCTGTGCTGTGAAGAAGCGTTGCCAACTGTTAAAATAGTTCTATGATTTATAACCCTCTCGTTAGTCGATACTGATTCAAATTGGGCAATATGTATACTTGCTCATTTGTACTTTAACACTTTTGCCTATCAAACACCTCAATTTTAATTGTAACCTAATAAACACCTAAACTTTAAAAAGCATAACTTTTAAACACCTAAACTTTTTTTAAAAAAATTTTTAAACACCTAAACTTAAAAAAAAAACTTTTAAATACATGGTTTAAAAGTTATAAAAATACATGTGGGCAAGTATGCATTTGACTATTCAAATTGACATGCTTAAGACGTGATGAAATTCAAAGCATTGAAATTGGTCTTCTATGGTATTTGGAAACAAATGTATGGATGTACCTACAGAATCATATATGAAAATTTTGAGTTTGTGTTATGAATTACTAAATTTATTTACAATGACTAAAACCATTACAGGAATTTTCATAAAAATTTAGGTTGCTCAATTATTCACAATTGTTTACTGAAATATTTCAAGCTTCCTGATACATGCTTTTGGAAATACTTCATATACAATTGTCTATTTTTAGATCCTGTATGACCCTGCTCACCTTTACTCTGCTTTTTGTCAAACTAAATGTTAGCGCCAAGCAGCCCTTAGTTGCAGTGTAATATTTAATCCTCATTTAATATTGGCTTTCTTAATTCCTGATGTTTACATAAATATGTTTCCCATTATGTTTCAGGTAACAGCCAGATGGGATCCAGCTGAAGCTTGCAGACCTATAATTGATGAAGCACCAGTATTTTATCCAACTGTTGAGGTATTCTTCCATCAAAATGTGGAAATTTCTTGGTGTTCTATATATTTGGTGTTGGTGTTTTATTTATTTGATGAGAGTATTTTCCCTCAACTCCCTTTTTCCCACTTTGTACATGCTTTGTTTAGGAATTTGAGGATACACTTGGTTACATATCAAAATTACGCTCAAAAGCAGAGTCATTTGGCATATGCCGAATTGTCCCCCCATCATCATGGACGCCTCCTTGCCGTCTCAAAGAGAAAGATATATGGGAAATTGCTAAATTTTCTACACGAATTCAGCAAGTTGACTTGCTTCAAAACAGGGAGCCCATGAGAAAGAAATTTCGCAGCAGGAAACGAAAAAGGAGAAAGCATTCAAAAACTGGCAGAACAAGGAGTCAGGCCACTTCTTGTGAGGCTGATGAAAAATTTGGCTTCCAATCAGGATCAGACTTCACACTTGAAGAATATCACAGATATGCTGATTATTTCAAAGCTTGTTATTTTCAAATGATTGATTCTGTGGAGGATGTAAAGCTTGGTGGGAATGATATTGAACACCAGAAATGGAAACCTTCTGTGGAGGAGATTGAGGGTGAATACTGGCGGATTATTGAACAACCAACAGATGAGGTTGAGGTATGAGATAAAATTTTATTGATTTTCTTAATGTACTTTAATATTTGTATAGTTATTTCTATGCATCTTATTTCTTATTGTATTGCAGGTATATTATGGAGCTGATCTGGAAACTGGAACATTTGGAAGTGGGTTTCCCAAGGCTTCATCCATGGTAATTGAAGATGATTCACAATCAGAGCAGTATGTTAAGTCTGGCTGGAATCTAAACAACTTCCCACGCCTGCCAGGTTCTGTGCTATGTTTTGAAGAAAGTGATATCTCAGGAGTTCTAGTTCCATGGCTGTATGTTGGAATGTGCTTCTCATCTTTTTGTTGGGTAGGTCAGTAGAAATACTATTCCAGAAGTGGTACAAGAATTGCAATGATAAATGCAAAAAAGTACTGATGTAGTTTTTAATTTTAGTTAACTTCAACATCTCAAATGCAGGGGGCGTGAAATCATATAATGGCTGTTACATAATGTAACAGCCGTTATGTAACGGGATCTGAGGAGCCGTTACCTGTTTCACCGTTAATTATAGGTCTCCCCTGATTTGCAGGTGTTATAGCTATTACCAGCCATTATATAACGGTAACAGTCGTTACCAACAATCCACCCTTTCAAAATATTTTACTGTCTACATAATTATTTAAGCTATTAATTAATTAATGATAATAATGTTTAAGGATGATAGGTTTAATCTTTATTGGACGCATTATGCTTCACATATAGTTGTGTATCTTAATCCTACTTATATCTACCAATATTCTTTTATTTTATAAACTTCGCAATTTTTTTTTAAATTTCCACAGCGCCAAGCCGTTACCATTATATTGTTGCTGTTATAGGAATGTTTCCACTATCCATGACCTTGACCAAAAACGTGGCTAGGACAGCGATTTAAAACCATGGCCTAGAGGGCTTGTTGGCATTGCTAGTGAAGCTGCTAATGACAAATCAACTTTCTTAAATGTATTAGTTACCATATTAAAATTGATTTAAAAGTATATTTGACATATTTTAATAATAAAAGTGCCAAAATAACAATTTTCTAAAATGGTTTTTAATGGTTGCTTTTCTGGCTATCAACCATAATGCAAAACAGGTTCTAAATCTACTTGATTCTGTTAAGTCTGTGTCAAAGGGCTCTTCTAGAAAATAGGAAATACATTAGTAATTTTGAAAATGGAGCCAGAAAACTTTTATGATTTTTTCTCTTGAAAGAAGAAAATGGAGATAGGGCTGGAATGAACCCTTATTGCTTCTTCTTTTACAGAAAAATTGTCATAAAAATGTTTGGAAGTTTGTATTGATGATGATCAAAGTCATTTTATATTTTCTTCCTTTTGATGGGGACCAGAATTTATTTCTGTTGAGACTTATTTTAGGCATAGATTTCGTAATTATTTAAATGATATTTCATTTGTCTTTTTTTTTTCCTCTTTATTGTATCAGGATTTGTCTACACAAGTGTAGTTTTCTGATTCCTTTGAGCACACTAGTCAATTCTATTTGTAATCTCATAAGCACATCACCTTGATAAACAGTGGAAGTCGAATGGAGGATAGTAAGAATGACATTTCATTTCCTGAATGCACTAGTTTACTGATGCCTTCTCCCTTTTTAATTTCTTTTGAAACAGCATGTTGAGGATCACCACCTTTATTCTCTCAACTATTTACATTGGGGTGATCCAAAGATTTGGTATGGAGTGCCTGGAAGTGATGCTTCTAATTTGGAGGATGCAATGAGAAAGCATTTACCTGATTTGTTTGCAGAACAACCTGATTTACTCCATGAACTGGTAAGGAAATGATTGCTTTTATTTCTTAGTATGCGAGCATCTAAATAAGAGTACAATCTATTCGAATTTGCATTGATTTATCATAATCAATTATCTAACACAATTCAATATCTCAAATTTCATGCTTATCATTTTCTGTTTGTCTTTGTTCCCATGTCCCTTAAGAAATGTTGATGAATATTTTTCTGCCGTATCAACACTGAAACTACTCAGTTACTGATGCACAAGATCTACTTGAAGGGGCATAAGGAAGAATGTTAAGCAAGGGATAAAGTTTGAGAAGGATGTTTGGGTGTTCTATTAGCAATTGTTCAAATGAATAGCATTTCGTTTTGCTTACAGCCAAATGATACTGTTATCTTGTTAATGCATAGATGATGTATTATATTATGCTTGAAGTTTTAATCTTGTTCCTTGGATGATACTAGTCAGTCAATTTACATTATTATATTCTGTTATTAATGTGCATTGATGCCACACAATATCATGAACAAGGAATATATTTCAATATGTTTCTGCTTTGAAATAGACATGTTTAACTGCCAAGTGTCTAGTTGTCCATCTTTGTGATACTTCTGATCAATAGTCACTAGTCTTTTATATGGAGTACCAAATTATGAAACCATTAGATTTCTTTTCTTTTACATTTGACCTAAACACTGCTTTTGGATTTCATTGGTGGTTTGATCTTAGGTAACTCAACTATCTCCTTCAGTTCTGAAAGCTGAGAGTGTCCCAGTGTACCGAGTTGTCCAGCACTCTGGGGAGTTTGTTCTTACCTTTCCCAGGGCATACCATTCTGGCTTTAATTGTGGCTTCAACTGTGCAGAAGCAGTGAATGTAGCCCCTGTTGATTGGCTAGCACATGGGCAGCATGCAGTTGAGCTCTACAGTAAGCAGCATCGCAAGACATCTATATCCCATGACAAGCTACTACTTGGATCAGCTCAGGAAGCTGTCCGGGCCCTTTCAGAGCTGCTAGTTCTTGGTAAAGAAACTCCTGGAAACTTGAGGTGGAGAAGTGTCTGCGGGAAGGATGGACTGCTTACCCAAGCAGTTAAGGTACTCACCCCTCTATGCAAAGATGCACTATTTTTGGGTCTAAATTTACTTGATAACTATAGATGATAATTTTTTTTTCAAATGATCTCTTACAGACAAGGGTACAGATGGAGGAGGAAACACTACAACATCTTCCAACTCATCTAAAATTGCAAAAGATGGACAAGGAGTTTGATTTGTGTAGTGAGAGAGAATGTTTCACTTGCTTCTATGACTTGCATTTGTCTGCTGCCAGCTGCAAATGCTCCCCTGAAAAATTTGCATGTCTTAAACATGCAAACCATTTTTGTTCATGTAAACTAGATGACAAATTTGTAGTCCTGCGTTACACAATGACCGAGTTAAATACAATAGTCAAAGCATTGGAAGAAGAATTAGATGCTATAAAAATGTGGACATCTAAGGATCCTAAATTGGATTGTGATGATGACAGTGGTGCTCATATATCTAAGCTGGATCAGAAGGGTGAGTCATTCCAAACCAGCTACTCGAAGCAGAGGGAAAGTCCATCTTGTTCCCCAAGAGCAGAAGAAATATTGGGCACCAGTGTCTCATGCTGTTCAAATAATCAAGTTTGTTTGGAAGTAATGCAGTCTGATGGCCATGGAAATGCCTTCAACAGTGATGCTTTGATTGTGAAGAAAAAAGCAAAGGTGAAGCAAGAGAGTTTCATTGATTTAAATCTTGATTTTATGTCTGTTGATCATGAAAATGAGCTTGTCCCCTCATCTGATAACTACAACAATAAAGTTGTCTCAGATATGGAGATGAACTTGTCAGTTGGTAAGCAAGAGAAAGTTAGTAATTCTAATGCAGCAAACGAGCCAGATGTATCACAAGTTGATAGTGATTGTAATTCATCAGAATTGCATCAATTTTCAAATCAAGTTCGCAGTTCTGATACTCGTGCAATTGGCAAGTCGTTTGGGGTGGATCTTTCAATTCTGCGGTCATATTCAATGGTGCCGTCTGAAAGCTTTTCTGACACCAAAACACTCAACACCTTAGATGTTAGACAATCTATAGATGACCAAAACAATCCTGCAAAGAATTTAGGCTTTTTGGTTGAACCTCTAAATTTTGGCTGTGTTGTGTTTGGAAAGCTTTGGTGCAGTAGGTATGCCATATTCCCAAAAGGTATACAAATTTGCTTGAATATACTTTTATGAAGCTCCCTTTGCCTTTCTGTAGTTTCTTTCTTTGTATCAGAGAATCCAATCTTATTGTTCTTTTTTTGGTTGATTTTACAGGGTTTAGAAGCCGAGTTAAGTTCTTTAGTGTGCTTGATCCAAGAAAAATTTGTAGCTATATTTCAGAAGTAGTGGATGCTGGACTCATTGGCCCTCTTTTTAAGGTGGGTTTTCCTCAATAATCCCAAGATTCTTCATGATCTACTTTATAAGCTGCAAACGGCCCTCTTATAAAGATTTTGGGTATTCAAATATGCAACTAGGATTTCTGTTTGAGCTTAATTCAAGCTCTTCTACCAGTATAAACAATTGAATACACACTTCATTTTATGTACTTCTGATGACTGAATGATGCTATTTTAATTTGCCAACCATTATATTTTTGGAACTCTTGTCATTCTCATATCTGTTACAAGACCAATTATGCAAGTGATTAAAGTCAATGACAAAGGGCATACCATTATTCCCTGATGCTATAGAATATGTCAAATAAACACCAGAGTTTTACAGGAGTTCAAAGTCAACTCTTACATGTAACCAATTGCAATGGTAATTCTTGCATGCATAAGATTATTGTGATGTTGAATATCAACTGCAAATGGTGGAGCTTGTTCTTAAAAAGGTCACTATTTTGACCTCAGGTTGGTTAAGCTAATGAAGGAATCCTTGGTAACTGAATTGTGAACAAGCTCAATCAGCTTGGTTGAATCAAATCCCTATATTGGTTTTCCATTTGAGACCATGTTTTTTTTTCAATGTTTGTCCTAAATGAAGTTTTAAATTGGATTTGCTCTTGAACGGTAACATTATGCTTCCTGTTTATTCATAGAAAGATATTGTTTGCATAGATAGTTGACCTTGTAATTGTCATCTAACCTTCAAAACTTTTCCCCAAATTTCAGGTATCTTTAGAAGAATGCCCAAGAGAAGCATTTGCTAATGTTTCAGCAGAAAAGTGCTGGGAAATGGTGCTGCAACGACTGAATGAGGAAATTACACGACTAAACAGCATACGAGAAAGGGGACTGCCTCCTGTGCTGCCTTTGCAGAATATTAATGGACTCAAAATGTTTGGGTTTCTCTCTTCGCCAATTGTTCGGGTAAAGTTAAATTTTCTATCTGCACACCTCAATCAGATTAAACAACTATTTTCCTTACAGAATTTCAAACAGTGACATCCATGTGTGTGAGAAAGTTTGCAAAACCGTGCTTTTATTTTCAGAATCTCTTTTGAACATTGACTATGCACGCCTTTCTCCCATGCAAACATGTCCACACACATACTAGAATGCATGTTTTATCAGCTTGTGCAATCATAATCTGTTTGAGATAGCTGCATCAGCCATGCATGTGCATGTGAGCTTGTAT
Organism: Manihot esculenta; assembly: GCF_001659605.2. Taxonomy (NCBI): domain Eukaryota; kingdom Viridiplantae; phylum Streptophyta; class Magnoliopsida; order Malpighiales; family Euphorbiaceae; genus Manihot; species Manihot esculenta. The sequence goes on from NC_035163.2 coordinate 8,903,202, forward strand.
TCTTCATAGTATCTGAATTCTAAATTTGGCTTTAAACAACTTTCTTTCAGGCTATTGAGGCTCTTGATCCAAATCATCAGTGTATAGAGTATTGGAATAATAGGCATATGAATTTGACAAGTACAAGTGAGGTCGGGGAGTCCCCATTTAGACTGAATTGCAAGCTTTTGGAATCAAAGGCAAAGTTAGGCATTAATGCAGTGGCCAAGGATCTAGACAATCTAGCTACAGAAGGTCATTTGGATGAAGAAGGGGCGCGGCAGGTGCTGCAAGGATTATTCAAGAAAGCTAGTCCTGGAGAATTACAAACGATGCACAGGATATTCTCGGGCGAGGCACAAAGTGCTGAATGGAAAGCTGCATTCGCAACATTGAAGGAGGAGATTAACAAAACAAGTATATAATAAAAGATGATTTTAGATTCCACCCTTCTTTTCTCATTCAGGACTGCACTATTCAGTCCCACAAAAGTCTCTTTTCCTCGCTCAGAGTAGCTTGGCTTAATTCTTCTCACTTATTAGGTCCATTCTTTAGAAGATACATAACATGACAGAGATCCTGGGCATGAGTTGACTCATTACATGGATATAGAAAATTGATCTCTAATGCTTTTGTTTAACCCATCACAGAAAAAGGGTAGATGTGTAAATTAGGACATTTTAGTAACATTTATGAAATACATGCTAGTTTTCTTCCTGATGGTTTCTTTACTTTTCTGGTATTATTGGTTGGATGTATAAATACATTATAACTTTTTGGGATTGACGCAGAGAATTGGGATACAAATGAATTTGTGGGGACTGAGTGGTTATTCTTAACATGAATGTTGCTAACTGACGTTTCCTCATCAAGGTTTATGCCCTCTGGATACCCAATGTTACTGCTTCCATGCATGTTCATTAATAAGATGTAAAACGGGAAACTATGGTGTAAAATCTAGCAAAGAATTTTTCATATCGAGATGAATATTCATTGGTTCTAAAGGAAATGCCATAGAATATCAATGGTTCAATTTAAACAATCAATGAAAAACCCCAGGAAAGATCATTTCAGCATAGATGAGAACCATATCTGCTTTTTTCATCTGATACAATTTCAAGAACTGTCTTTAAAACCCAATCCAAAATCTTTCTAGGAGAACCTAACAAGATTAACAAAAGATTACATCAAATCATAATTGCAAAGGCTCTTCTGGTAGAAGTTTCTATCACATGTCATGGCCCAAGGGTACAGAGACGAATTCGTACCTAATCCAAGAAAGAAAGAAAGAAAGAGTAGTCTTCTTCTTCTTCATCATCGTCATTATCTTCTCTGCCTTTACTATCTTCAGCTCTAGCCAAAACCCATCAACGGCCGAGACTCATTCTTTGAAATTTTGACGCCAAAACGGCACAAAATACTAGGAAAACAGGCCAAACCTCAGTGCACAAGCAAGCAGCATCTACGTCAGGACTGTCTGGGTTGTCGTCGATCTCTTCTCCTGATGGCTCATACGTTGCTGGTGGGGGGCGCGACAACACTTCCGGCTGTGGAGCTTTTGGTTTAGCGTCGCCATAAACGTTGTAGTCCAGGAGGGTTCCCATGCCATGGACGGCGAAGGTTCCAGTGGTGAAAAGATCAGGATGAGAAAGAAGAGAGTCATCGAGTGTATAGTTGGAAATGGAATTATTGGTGATGAGAATGGACTTGGACAGGAGGAGCGTCGGAAGGCGAGTATAGAGCTTCATTTGCCGGAGCTCTGCGAAGCAGAGGCGTTGAGGGACAATGTGGTAAGGAAAGATTAAAGGATCAAAGGTTATGGCGGTGGAGATGGGAGAACGAGAGTCGTCAGCAGGGACGAAAAGGGTGGCAGAAAGAGGAAGAGAAGAGGGGTCAGCCACCGAGAGGATGTTAGCCCATCTGTTGAAGTCTCCGGCACCAATTAGTGCATCGATAATGTTGTTGAGTTGTTGACGGTTGATTCCGCGTACCCGAGGCGGCGGGGGTGCGGCCGCGGAAATGTTGAGAGTTGGGATACCAGTGAGGGGCGCAGTGGTGATGTTGTGAGTTTGAATAGGAGTGGTCGTGGTGGTGATGGGAGTTGGCATACGAGCGCTGGCGATAGGGGAGGCATTGGGAGTTGGGATATGAGCGTTGGCGATTGGGGCGGCATTGGGAGATGGTACAGGAGTAATGGTGGAGGAAGGAGCGGGGGAAGGGGTGGAGATAGGAGCTGGGATACAAGGAGTGGCGGTAGCGGAAGGGGCAGGGGAAGGGGTGGGAGTGGCGAAAGCGTAGTTGAAGATGGAGTTAATGAGGTGGAGGAGGAGGAGGAGGAGAGAGAGGTAATATGGAGGCATGAGGTCAAATCCTGGTTTCTTGAATTTGGTTTAATTTCCTGATTATTTGTTTTGGTTTCTTGATTTATAGAGAGAGAGAGAGAGAGAGAGAGAGAGAGAGAGTTCGTTGGTTTCAGTGAGCAGTGGATATAATAACTAACGCCTAATAACGAACTCTTCCCGCCAAAGAAATGTTCAGGGAAGGGGTATTATGGTAATTAAGAAAGGGATATTATTATCATTGACGAACTCTTTTTTTCTTTTCTTTTTTTCTTTTTAAGTCTTGTTGAACATAAAATAAAAAAAAAACCCTTCATACTTAATCCATTTTGATTAAAACTTTCCATATAATAAAATTTAACTTTTTTAATTTGTTATGATTATGACTAATCTCTAATATAATTTCCTCAATTAAATATAAAAAATTAAAATTTTATGTTTAATCGCATCGTAGATAAAATTTTTAATAATATAATCAAATCTTTTATTTTTTATAATTATTGTCAATTTCTAAAATAATTTTAGTCAAATTAAATTAGTGTATATATCATGTTATATATTTTTTATTTATTTTTTTAAATATTAATTAAATTTATATTAGTAATTTTTTATTTTAATTTAACTATATAGTTTAAAAGCACTTGATTTTTATTATTTTAATATTTAATTTAAATATAAAATCTTAATTTTAAATAAATTTCTGAATCTAACTCGTTTTAAATTAAAAATTTTAGAGTTTAAATTACATATTAGATGATTAATTAGAGATAAATAATGACTTTAACTAATATTTAAACAATAAAAAAATAACATATAGCATGAGATATGTATTTATTTAAAATTGGTCAAAATTATTTTAAAAATTGATTATAATTGTGAAAAATTAAAAGGTTTGAGTGTAATATTAAAAGTTTTATCTATAATTGTAATTAAACATAAAATTTTAAATTTTTATGTTAAATTGGATAAATTAATTTAAAAATTGACTATAATTATAAAAAATTTAAAAATTAAAATTTTATCATCCAAAATTAATAAAAAATAATGACTTAAGAAAACTATATATATTAATATTTTACTATTGATATTATGTTATATTATATTGATAAATTATTTACTTTCAATAATAAAAATACTGTTATTACTAATTTAAATTAACTTTTGTTTTATCATTAATTAGTACAAAATATGATATGTATAATGTCTTATTCTTCTTTACCCAAAAATATGTTTAAACATTTAAACTTTAAAAAACAAATTTCAAATCGAGCATTTAGAGATTTAAAAATAAGTTTTGATTCCTTCTTCTATAATTTACTATCTAGGAATTATAATAAGTTCTGCGAACAATATTTTTTATTTTTTTAGTCGTTACAAATGGAAAGAAATTCTGAAAATTTTATTATTTGTGGAGAAAGATATATTTTAAAATATTTATGGACAAACTTAAATTCGGAAAGGAGATTTTTTGGATGTAAAGATTATGGGGTGAGGTTTCTTTTACTCATTTAATATATTTTCTCTTTTTATTTTGGATAATACAGTATTGATATGTAATTTTCTACTTGAAATAAAATTTTGGAACATGTGGGTTTGTCATATGGTTGGATCCACGAATGCTAAATCATGTAAAGCATGTTATCAAGAGTAAAAATGTATGAAGGTGAAGCAAAGAAGGCTAAAAAAAGAGAATTGCAATAGAGATGGATAGTGATATAGCTTGTTTTGATTTTAGTGATAATTTGCTTGGCTATTACTGTAAAATACTAATAGACTTATTTTGGAAGGCTGGAAAGTTTTATACTTGAGTTTGAACATTTAATTAATGCTGAACTCATCTTGTGATTCTGCAATACAATATCTTTATTAATATAACGTGTTTTGGCGAACTTGTTAATGAAGTAAAAAAAAAAAAAGAAAGAGGAGATGTAAAAGTTTAATACTTTATTCATAAAATTTTTTACTGAATTAAAAGAGGATCCCATGTGTGTCGATCTTTTTTTGTCATTATGATTGCAGATTCGAGGATGAATCTTTTCGAGAAAGGAGTGACTGGTACGAGCACGAAAATGACACAATTTTTCAACAAGTTATGCATTAAAATCTTCACACGCTTTAAAGCTTCAATATGAAAAGTTTCAAATCATGATAAATCAAGTTACTATCGATTAATTTAAGATTTATGATATGAAAATTATATTTGGAAGTATGGATAATGAGAAAACAAGCCACTCTCTTTTAACACATGTGGACGCGTAATACAATCTTAGATTGCGTAATGCCTGTATGGCTAAATTGCACTTAGGCTAATTTTATTATTTTGATATTTTAGTATTTTGTGAAATTTGTTGTAAAATAATTTGGTATAAATTAGAAGCCAAATTCGTGCAGTCCATTTAGGAAAAAAATTTCTCCTTAGGAAAATGATCTTTAATGTAATACATTTCCACACTGGAATTAAGGTTTCGAAACTATAAAAATACTCTTAAAGTGATAGCCATAGGAGAATAAAGAGAGACGATATTATGAATAATATTTTGATTCTTTTTCATTATTTTGCAACTTATCAAAGTTCTACCTTATAGTATTCTAATATGGATCTTTTCCATACTTAATTAATTTATTAAGAATTTCTTGTAGTGTTCTCAATCCAAAATGTCTTGATTATCTATATTTGTAATCACATTGGTTGGTTAGGGGTGTAGCAGAGCAATCTTCGCTCCATAATTTTCGTTTCTAATCATATTGGTTGGCTAGGAGTGTGGTAGAGCAACCTCTTAAAGATATCTTTGCCTCACTCGTTGTCAATTTGTGTGACGTTATTTTTTATCACATGTTGATCATGGGTTCTGCATCAGTTGGTATTAGAGTACAGTGATAGATTAATTTCTATTTATCTATTTTTATTTGTTTTGTAATTTTTTATTTTTTTCGGTTTATTTTATTATTTTGTTATTTCAGTTTATCTTATATTCTCTCTTAAAAAAACATAAAACAAAATTTTCGGTTATATTTATGTAAAATAAAGAAAAAAAATATTTCAGTTGTATAGGATTTGAAAAAAAAAGTGAGTGAAAAAAAACAAAAGAAAAAGAAGAGTGAAGAAAACAAAATCATTTTAGTGGTTTGATTAAAAAAAAGAAAGGCAAGATTTCAAATAGTGCTTCAATCGCACATTAATGTTGTTAATAATTGCACTTACAGATTAATCTGGTTGTAAATGTATCTGAGTAAATTTGAGAGATTTTCTCAATACCCAATTCTTATTTCAATATTATTTGAAGAGAACGAGGAGATTAAGTCATGGAATATGAAGTCTCCTAAATTTTAGGATCTCTTATAGAGTAAAAAAATATATATATAAATTGTGTTATATTAATTTATATAATCTGAAAATTTTTTCTATTACTATATAATTGAATATAATTTAAAATTTTCATTTGTTATTATAAATTTTTAATTTATGTTTTTTTCATTAGATATAAATAAATATTATTATTTTTTAAAATATTATTGTTTTAAATTTTAAATTATTTTATTTGAAAATATTTTAATATTATTTATAAAAATAAAAGCATTAGTTTTAATAAAAAAATAATATTATTTATTTAATAACAGTTAAACCTTAATTAAACCACGATCGAATTTTAAACTCTTAATTCTTTACCTCCACCAGTTCATTAACCGTGCCGAGTTTAAAAACCTTGGTTAAAATAATATAATATAGAATAATATTAAAATTGCAAAACCAGTCCAAATACACAAGTAAAAGTCCAGCTTAGACTTACCCAACCGGAGTAGAAGCCCACAGCTCTATATCTTGAAACCCGAATCTAAGCTGATACAATAGCAAAGAAGGGATCAATATTGCCGCTTTTATCGACCAGTGAGGAGTATTTGTCTTAAATTTTAAGCTGATCAAAAGAGACACTTATGTGGCCAGTAAAAATAATTCTTCTTAATTGATCTCAAGAAAGACAATTATTTTCTTCCAAAGGACGAATCCTACTCTATAACTAAAAATATGCGATGCATCTAGTATATTCTATAATTTACGACTGACAAACCCAGCTCTTATAGAAAAAAACCATATTGGTTTGGCTTCACTTCTAATGAAAAAAAAACTGCTAAAGGATAATTAATTGGATTGTTCAAATTATTTTATTAAAAAAAATATTTTGCTAGAAAACGTATCATTGGAGAAATTTTTTTGTTTAATATATAGAAACGACACCGTTATGAAATCCCAAGTTTAGAAAGATCTCTGAAATTTGCCCTACTTTTGCATGGGAGGTAGCCTGCAAACACTACAGGGCTCAGCTAGTAGATAGGTCGGCTAAGGTCGTTGAGGGCAGAAGCAAAGGAGTAGCATCAGCAAATGAGATTAGAACAATGTCCCAAAAAAAAACAAATAAAAAAAAAAAAAAGTAAAAAATGGAGATCCACCCATGAACGGCAACAGAATGATGCAAATATCACATTATAGTTAAAATTCTAGAATGAAAAATCATCTCAATTAAGAAAATATATGCATAAAAACTGTTTGTAATTGTTCCACAAGCTTTTCGGACTCAAACAGCTCACTACAACACCAAGAAATTACAGAATCATACAAGAAAATATAAACATGTCTACCCTTATAATTTATAAAACTGCTCACTCCCTCTCAAATCAATTTTCAAGGTTGATATGGACATTTGACCCTAGCACTTCATAAACATGTGCACTGTTTAATTTGGCTGTGATGATTCAAGTTAAATAATAAAACCAAAACTTTCCGCCCAGCAAATTTGAAGGAGGCAACAAGTTGAAGCTCTATAATGAGGACACCAATGCGTTTTATATGTGCTCATCCAAAAGGGTTACCTCCAACTGCAGAGAAAGGCGACGAGGTAGCAGGGGCTGTGAATCTACCAGCCAACTGTTGATCCATATTTATGGAACCTAAAGCACCTCCCTCGGTGCCAAATCCTCCTACTCCCTGGGGCCTGCAAAAAAATTTTAAGAAAATGTGAATAATGTATATGGAGACTTTAATAAGTAGCATTCAAGACTATTTTTTGAAGTTGAATTATACAGAAACCTACACAGTAAAAAAAAAAAAGGAAAATGACTATTTAGTCCCTGCGATATGAAAAAACTCATTAGTTAATCCTCAATTTTAAAAAATGCCTTAAAACATTATTGAGATTTTAAAAAGTTTACTAATTAATTACTCCATTAATTTCAGCCGTTAAGTATTTCATAAAAGTATAAAATGAAAAAGTAATTATTAGATATTTTTATAAAACTGAAGAACCAATTAATTAATTTTTCCATACCATAGGGATTATATTCTAACCACCTAAAATTTTATTATAATTAAAATATTATTTTATTGATATTATGTTTTTGAGAATTTTTAATTTTAAATTATTAAATGAGTCATAGATTTGATAAATTTCTTTCATACTATTTATTCATGATTATATCATTTTCATGTTTAAACTATTGATTTTATTAATTCCTCATTCTAAAAGAGAATTGATGCGGAACCCTATGGCACAAGCCTCAAACCCACTGAATACGAAATCCAAAGATTTGATAAACCCAACTCCTATGGCACCTCAAATTTAGAGAAGCTGAAACACCAATGATCGAAGGATTTAGATGAAAATCCGACAAACGTCACAACGAATAGTTGATAAGTTAGCCAAGATTCCTGATGCAATTGATGAAAACAAATCATCACTCTCACTCAAAACAATACACGCCAAAGGTCTGAAAAAAATTCTGAAAATTTAAATTCAAAATTGCCTCTTACAAGTGTTTCTTATATAAGGAGAGAAAATAAAACCCTAAGACACTCTTTTTAGGTCTGGTCGAATTACACACAAGACCCAAGTCCAATTACAAGCTAAAATAACACATCAAATACATAAGTATTAAAACATAACCCCAAAACATGGCCCAACACTCTAAAACTTAACAGATAAAATATGACCAGAATACAAGCCCAAATAAAGCTAAAATAAAACAAGTGTTTAAATAATCAAACATAGTAAGCCCATCGTAACAAAGCCGAATCTTCACTTTAGCCTTTCTTGATCTTCACTTTAGACTTCTTTTTGTGTAGTTTTAGTTCATAGATTTGATTAGGCTCCCTAAGTCTATGATTGCAAATGTTGCACCAAATTTGCCCCATGTGAGTTGAAGCACACCCCAAATATATATGGATCATATGAATATGATTTTGAACTGTTTTTAGATCAATTTGAATGATGTAAGTTTACTCCACACCATTATTAGAAATTTTTTCTATTGGATCCGTATTAAGAATGGCATAAAAACTTTTTTTTTGTTATTTTATTAGTTATTATTTTGTTGGTAAATAATGTATTGTAAACGTAATGATGTTTTATTATAATTATATTATTTTAAAGTAGTTTTAAAATTTGGTAACACTTAATTAGTTTGCAGATTTACTATTTCATTCTATCGTATTATTTATTATGCATGAGTATTTTCGTGGTCTTAATTTTTTTAATTTTAATATCTTGAATTCCATTGTTTTAAAAAAATCATTTACATATTTTAAGTGATTATGTAATAAATAAATTTAGAGAGTTAACTAAATTTTTCAAAAATATAATTCATAACACAAAGGGTTTTTTTGTGAGATAAAGTAAGTAACAATGTAAATCAAAATTGAATTTGAGATTAAGATAGAACAAAGAGAGAATATTTGCAGCCAGAGAACAACTCAAATCAGATGACAATAAAGGGGGAGGAGGGAAGGTAACTAGCTAATTTTCAGGCTGTAAAATACTATTCAAATAGCAGATACACTTTCAAAGGAGTACTTACCCAGAAAGCGTCATGTTACTTGATACTTGTCCCATATATGGCCCTGAGATTTAAAGGACAAAATTAAGGACATGGCAAGAGTGAAGAACAGTAAATAAAGGGAATTTTACAAGATGTGATTTTACTTGGTGGCATAGCTGGTGCATAAGATGGGGGCTGGGAAGGCAGTGCTGATGGATGAGGCAACGACTGGGACGGCGTCCATGCTGATGAGGGAGCACCAAGACTTGAGGTGTGCTGTAAGCCTGAAGATGGTGGCATATTTGGGAGAGCACCTTGCAGAGATGCCATGGAAGGAAACTGCATCAGAAGGAACACAAGTCATGAAAGCTAGAAATCTAACAAATCCGGGCAATCTATATTAATTGCAACTGACAAAAATCATAGGCCCCATTTCGTTATTAATTAAGAAGACCAAAACAAAATGTCAAACTAAGCAATCTTTCTGTCTGTCAAGTTCAAGTAATTATGTCCACTCATATGTGATAAATCTTTAGAAATGCATACTTGCATACTTGTACTTTACTTTAACATTTTTTCGTATCAAGACGTCTCAACTTTAATCGTGACCTAATACACACCTAAATCTTAAAAGAACATTACTTTTAAATACCTAAACTTTAAAAATATATTATTTTAAACACTTAAACTTTAAAAAGTATATACTTTTAAACACAACTTTAAAACTATGGATTTGAAAAATTACTTTTAAATATAACTTTAAAATCATGGATTTAACCATAGATTTGAGAAAATACTTTTTAACACAACTTTAAAACCATGGATTTCGCAAAATTGAGTTTAAAAGTAACACTCTTTAAAGTTTAGATACTTATTAGGTCATAATTAAAGTTGAGGTATTTAACAGGTAAAAATAGTAAAATATAGGTATGCAAGTATGCATTTAGCTTGAATCTTTATGTTAATCCACTGCTAGTTGCTATTGTTCTTTCCACCAATTTCCATATGCCAACTATCATACACCATGTAGGCATAATATTTAATTTCATGACTTCGTCAACATGTTACATAAGTACTTACTTTTCAATTTTTTTCCTAAGCAAAATAAAATGGCAAAAATATTGAATCAAACAAGACCAAAGAAGTTGAGAAATGCATTTAAGAGAAAATCAATTAATCACATACGGTATGGCCTTGGACAGAAGATGGCTCACTGAGATCAAATGGGTTTGTTGACTTGGATGGCTGGATAAAAGTAGGCATGGGCTGCAGTAAACAGATTTATAATTGTAAGTAATGTGACAAAAAATGGTGCATGCAAGCCTGCAAAACAAGACAAACTCATTGATTTGTCATGGTTGGTTGATGAACACACCGCCGCAGCATTACTGTATTGCATAGCAAACCCCATACCACGGGATGGACCAGTTTGCCACCCTGGAAAAGCTGCAGGGAAAGATGGATAGGTTGCAGCAAAAAGATCCTGCACATTATTCAGGATCTGTAAGGGCACGCATTATCAGATGGATCGCCACAAGATATGAAAGAAATCACTATCAGGTCCATTACCGCAGGCAGTTCTTTTCTTCCATTCGATTTTACTTCCATAGCTGGTGGCTGTGATATACCAGCCGAAGCAATCCCTGAGGCAGGTGTAGAGATGACTTGAGGCGGTCCAACAGATGTTTTACTCAAAGCTGCTTGCACATTGGGTGCCACTGACAAATTCCATGGCTGCCCAAAAGGATCCAGAGCAATGCCATAAACAACTATCATTTGACAACATAGATGCCGTACAATATTAAGAAAACCACTGTACCTGATTAGTTGAAGCTCCATCAAATGGCAGTGTAAATTGTTGAGTAGACTGACCACTAGAAGAAGGGAATAGTAATGGCTGCTGATGCTGCACACTAGGCCGCCATTGTCCTGTTTCACTAACTTTGACAAATGAAGTACCACCATTGACAGGTATTACAGATGCCAACCCTGGGGCAGCTTCTGAAACACCACCGGGATGAAACATTATAGCACAAGTGGGCAATATATGTGCATTCCCAGCTGGCGCAGTAGGTAGAGCAGTTGTACTTGGCAAATTTACTGCATTGACTACAGATACTGGAGCACCAGTACCACTAGGCATTCCAGATATGTGACCAGGTACAGATGCTGGCACCGACAATTGGGAGAGAACAGACTCCAATGGATTTGCATTTGAAGAAGCTTGAGATACCTTAACCTCAGGTGCAAAATCAAAAGAAGCCCAATTGTTATCATTTGTTGCACTTGCAGGTTGTGCAATGGATTGAGACACAATTGTTTGTTGTGCTTGAGGAACTGCAGTAGTAATGGGCTGTTCTGGATCAGCATCAAAATCAATTAAGCTTGCAGCACTCTCCACTTTAACTTCTGTCAGATTCCCATAGTTGGATCCCAAGCTGCTAGACGATGCAGTTCTCTACAAATAAAATGCAACAAAAAGGTTACACCACCATTTTCCTCCAATCCAGAGAGAGCAAGAGAAAGATTAAGAAAAGAGAAATGAAGCAGGGATTGCCAATTGCAGATTCTTATACAACAGGGATCAAAACGCAACAATCAGAGCTACATATACAAAATGTTTGAACAGAAAAAGGATATACAGATAAATTAAATACCAAATTCTACTATTTTGTTTTTTTTGTGCAAGTGAGAGAGAATTAACTGGTCCACTAATACTTAAAAATCACAATAAGCAATACAAATACGAAACAAATTACTACTTACAAGCATGGACAATTAAAGCACAAGGTCAAAGGTAACCAGTAAAAGTATGTCTTGAGTTTTTCTTCTTACTTCTTTTAAAGTTGTTTCAAACTTATTACTTTCTCAGCCATCCTAGCGAAAACCAAATAATGCATCTGTTGTTGAAGATTTATAAAGTCAGTGGATGTTCCCAAAATAATATGGGTTCTCTCATTCAATATAGATGTTTGTTAGTATTCCAGCCTTACTTCTCATTTCAGGGCCTGCCTACATGAATGCTTATAGCCAGTATGAGAACACAAGTAAGCAAACTGGCCTTTTGTAAATCAAGTTGTTCATGTTGTCATGGAGATTCTCAGAGAAGTTTCCAAATAGAAAAATCACGCCCCCACTTTCCAATTACGGCATTAGACTTGGTCATTTTAATTGATATCCACCCCCTGAGGGGGTTCTTTCTTTTCTTTTTGGTTGAATAATTCCCCTGGTGATAGGAACTAATTATTTTTTCCAGTTCATCTGTTATTTTTATGCTTTTATTTGCCTCATTTCAAATGTGTCATTTGTTCATTTTGAATTTTGGAGATCTAAATTGCACTTAGATTTTTAAACTGTGTGTGAATGCTTAGATTCTAATTTAAGTTACACGTTTGAGCAACTTGATTAATGTTCTCAGTGGTTACGATCTCAATGATACTGAGAAGCAAATTTAGAAAATTAAAAGTACTGTGGTCTCAAGAAAAGCTGAAGTCCATGCTTATAGTAACCTGGAATACTGATTTTTGGAAACAACCAACCCCTGAATTTTTATATTTCTTCTCACTTATGATTGGGTCCTATTACATTTTGGTGCAGTTCAGTTAAAAAAAAAAAGTGAAATTCAGTGTTTTAGTTCCACAAAGTTTCTTACAAACTGAACAGATGCTCTACCCTAACTCAAATGATGTGATGTGGAACATAAATTGCTGCCAAACAAATTGGCACATTAACTGGCAAGAAACCAACCAGAACATGGATCAATCCAGTAAACAGCTACATGTTGTGTTGTATGCCACAAGGCAATGTCTTTGCAATTTCAAGATTGTTTTTTATGAAGATTCACCAGCTAGAAATCCATAAAAAGTTGAAAACAGGAAATATCTATCCGAAAAGAGGCAGAGACGAGAACACAAGTTTAATAGTCATACAAGCAAATGAATGAAAGAAAAGTTCTACCTGTGTCAGGGCAGAGCCATTGGCAGCTCTTACAGAATTGGTCTTAGGAGGTTCACTTATTCGAAGAGGCACTACATTATCTCCCAAAATTTCTCTAACAGGCCGTACAATAGGGGGACTAGAAGCCCCTGGATCTTTCAGCCGCTCAGGTGACCTGCGTTCCATCTTTGAATCTCCATCAGATGCTCTGCAGTCATCAGCCCTCTTTCCATTTCCAAATCTATCCTCCCGACGCCAATCATTAACCATCTCAGCACGAGCAGGACTTGTCTCGTAACCATTATACCGTCGATTTTCTTGATCATATCCAGGACTTCTCTCATCATAACCATATCTAGAATTTCTATCATCACTTCTTCCACCAGGACTAGACATTTCACTGTGTCGGCGTTCATATGTATCTCCATATGGTGGACTTCGTGACCCTCCTTGGTACAAGTCCTCTTTGTCACCCTGCATGATGTTTCATTAATCAGAAGATTGAAAATTTAATTAGAGATATAAACATTTAAGATCAATTTAAGAAATATTAAAAAGCACTCCAAGTTAATCCCAGCTATAAATGAATGAATAAAACACCAGCAGGATAAATGGCGATCTTACCAACTTTAGACCTGAAGGCTTTCCACAGTTTCTCTCACCAGTGTATCTTCTGTCCACATAGACATGTTTAATAAAGTCCCGAAGCCTGTCAGCATTACTGGAAGCAAAAGGACGAATCAGAAATGCAATCATTATTAAAATATAAGGTGAAATACATTATAAACGAGTAACAACCTGCCATCTGGGGCAGAATGATGCTGTGGGTCCCATTCTTTGAGATAAATGTCTCTTGCACGCTGTGAATGAAAGATAGAAGTTGGTCAAAGTTCAAGACTGAATAGGTAACTCCCAGAATACACAAGGCAAGCATCCAAAGCACCTGTAGGAGGGGTAACACACCTTGTTTCCTCCTCCTTGCAGAGCAATAACTTCTTGTGAATTAAATTTAGCCATTGATACTGATTTTACTCGGTGTGTAAACTCCCGACTACAAATAATGTCAAAAGGTTATGACAGTGCATACAACTTGATAGCTCTCACCAACACATAGAATGGAGAAACATTTCAAGAAATACTCTAAAAAAAATGAAGATAATCATAGAAGAGAAAGACAAGCTTCTGAAAAGAAATAGGAAGATTATGTAAACATATTCATACTTACTGTATTCCACTACAGTTGGTGCAAACAAAAGTCCAGAAATTTGTGCAAACATACTGTGGTCCCTGCACAGCAAAAAAAAAAAATTATCACCATATCAACAAATTAAAAGCCAGCTTTTTTCTAGTAAAATGGTAGCACATCAACTCCAAGTTTCATGATATGAGTATCTTGACCACTTAGTTATTACTTCAAAAAATTATGCAGTTAATACCAACAAAATTTTGCTTCAGATCATTTGTAATAGGGAAGAAGCATAAGAGCTCATTTTTCCATAGTTTGCAATGGTGTAATGCACTACAAATAGAAATTCAGATAAACTGGCCACAATTTTTTTTCCAGATCCACATCTATTCAGTCAATCAAATAACCACATTAACTACAGCAATCTATGATCTAGAACAACACTTAGAAAACATAACCTCAAATCCCTGTATCTCTATGACAGCAAAAAATTGCAACAAAACCTGAAATGCACGAGAAACCTTACTTAGTCCAACATTAAGGAGAAAAAATTGGCCTAAATTTTTTCCCCTTAATGCAAAACAGTTTTTACAGCAAATAAAAGAGAAAAAACCACTGATATTCTTCCAAGACAACAAATCAGTACAACCATAATCAAAGCTTCCGTTTCAATTTCTGTTAAATTTGGGTCAGGATTAACTTACCCCAAAAAAGCTAGCTCTTTTTTTTTTTTTTTAACAATTGGTCTATGTAACTATTTATACACAAAAAATTATATCTAAACAGAAAGCAAATAATCAAATAATAATTACAGAGATAATTAAGGATCCTAATCAAATCAAATCATATCCTTAGAATCAGTTAGGATCAGCAAATAAATCAACACTCCCCCCTCAAGTTGGTGCAAAAATGTCGCACATGCCCAACTTGCAAATCAGATTATGGTAGGTCTTGTTGTTAAGCTCTTTAGTAAACACATCCGCAAGTTGCCCAGTAGAAGTCACGTGAACTAGGCTCAAGACACCGTCTGTTAATTTTTCTTTAATGAAGTGCCAATCAATTTCAATATGCTTCGTCCGGTCATGTTGGACTGAATTTTGTGCTATAGTTATAGTAGTTTTATTGTCACAATACAAAGTTATCTTATCTCTCTGGAGCAACCTCAACTCCTCCAATAACTTCTGTAACCATAAGAGTTCACACACACCTTAGGTCATTACTCTGTATTCTGCTTCAGCACTTGACCGATCAACAACATTTTGTTTTTTGCTCCTCCAGATGATAAGGTTCCCTCCCACAACTGTGCAGAAGCCAGAGCTGGATCTCCTGTCATCGAGAGATCCTGCCCAATCTGCATCTGTAAAAACTTCAACTCGGAGGTGACCATGTTTGGAGTAAAGAAGCCCTTTTCCTGGCGCAGACTTTAGGTATTTTAAGATGCGAAGTACAGCCTGCATATTAGCCTCGCGAGGGTCATGCATGAATTGGCTGACTAAACTGACAGCATAAGTTATATCCGGTCGAGTGTGTGAGAGATAAATTAACCTTCCTACCAATCTTTGGTATCTTCCAATATCCACGGACTCACCAGTTTCTGCTTCCAGCTTGTAATTACTTTCAATGGGAGATTCTGCAGGTTTACACCCCATCATACCAGTTTCTTAGCAAAAGATCCAGAGTGTACTTTCTTTGGGAGAAGAAAAATCCTTTTTCTGATCTAGCCACCTCGATACCTAGGAAATATTGTAGTTTTCCTAAATCTTTAATTTCAAATTCCTAAGCCAACAACCTCTTTAGCTGAGCCATTTCCTCTGTCATTGTCTTTCACCGCTATATCATCAACATATACAATAAGAAGGGTGATCTTACCCTTGTGATGTTTGATAAATAGAGTGTGATAAGCATTACTTTGTTGGTAACCAAAGAACATTAGGGCTCTGCTAAACCTGTCAAACCAAGCTCTGGGAGATTGTTTTAGCCCATACAAAGCCTTTTTTAATCTGCACACCTTTCCTTTTGTCTTCTCATCAGCGAATCCAGGAGGAATTTCCATGAACACTTTTTCCTCTAAATCTCCATAGAGAAAAGCATTCTTCACATCAAATTATTGCAAGTCCTAGTCCAAGTTGGCTGGGCAGGATAACGGAACTCTGATTGAGTTTATTTTTGCAACTGGAGCAAATGTCTCTTGATAGTCCACTCCGGTTTAGGTGAATCCTTTAGCAACCAATCTAGCCTTAAACTGTTCAATTGTTCCATCAGCTTTGTGTTTCATCATGAACACCCATTTACAGCCAACAAGTTTCTTCCCAAGTGGGAGAGTGACAAGCTCTCAGGTCTCATTTTTAGCCAATACTTTCATCTCTTCAATCATTACTTCCTTCCATTTAGGATCTGCAAGAGCTTTCTTCCAATCCTGTGGAATAGACACAGAGGAAATAGACAAGGCAAAGGCTCTATATGAAGGAGACAAGGCAAAGGCTCTATATGAAGGAGACAAGGCAAAGGCTCTATAGGAAGGAGACAAGGATTCATAAGAAACAAAGTTAGAAATAGGGTGTTTAATACAGAATCTGACCCTTTTCTTTGTGCAATAGGTTTATCTAAGTCATTGGAGCATTCAAGAGTTGTGGGTAACTCACCAGAAGAAGATTCTTGACTCTAAGTAGACTGCATAATGGCTTCTTCTGCCTTGTCTCTCTTCAAATACCTTCTCAAATCTGGCTTGTCCAAACGATCAATTCTCTCTCCCTGATTGGACATCTCCCTCTGTCTACTAGAACTCAAACTTTCTAGTTGAACCATATCATTTAGAATCACAGAATTCGGGATCACCTCTTCTTGCTCATTATTCTCCCCCTGAAAAGGTGAGCGGATGGTACTGAAGTAGGGTTCAGTTTCTCGGAAGGTAACATCCATGATGTAAGCACAACCAACAACACCAAAAATGCTGAGCTAGCATTGCCTCAAGGACCAATTACAAGGTTGAGATCCAAGAGGTTGAAGGAAGCACTTCAAGGATTCATGAAGGAATATGTTGAAGCTTTGCAAGTTCATTTTGAAGTTGAAGAACAATCTGGTCATTCCAAGTCAATTAGGTCGAATGTGTCCTTATTGACGATTCAAATTTCGTATTTATAGTGGGTAGTTATTTAATGGTGGGAAGTTAACTAATAGTGGATAGTTATCCAGTAGTGGATAGTGGCATAGATCATGGATACATGCAGAGTAGTGGGTAGTGGCATAGATCATGATTCCATGCATAGTAGTGGGAAGTGGCAAAGATCATGGGTCTTTATTTAGGTTTTTACTTATTATTATTATTTTTTAATTAGGCTAGACTGCCCTAGGTATATAAAACATCTCTTATCTCCCTCTGTCTACTAGAACTCAAACTTTCTAGTTGAATCATATCATTCAGAATCACAGAATTCGGGATCACCTCTTCTTGCTCATTATTCTCCCCCTAAAGAGGTGAGCGGGTGGTATTGAAGTAGGGTTCAGTTTCTCGGAAGGTAACATCCATGATGTAAGCACAACCAACAACTCCAAAAATGATGAGTTAGCATTGCCTCAAGGACCAATTACAAGGTTGAGATCCAAGAGGTTGAAGGAAGCACTTCAAGGATTCATGAAGGAATATGTTGAAGCTTTGCAAGTTCATTTTGAAGTTGAAGAACAATCTGGCCATTCCAAGTCAATTAGGTCGAATGTGTCCATATTGACGATTCAAATTTTGTATTTATAGTGGGTAGTTATTTAATAGTGGGTAGTTAACTAGTAGTGGATAGTTATCCAGTAGTGGATAGTGGCATAGATCATGGATGCATGCAGAGTAGTGTGTAGTGGCATAGATCATGGTTCCATGCATAGTAGTTGGAAGTGGCAAAGATCATGGATCTTTATTTAGGTTTTTACTTATTATTATTATTATTATTATTTTTAATTAGGCTAGGTTGCCCTAGGTATATAAAGCATCTCTTTTTCCATATTGTGGACAGAGATTATCAATTATTCAATACAATTGTGTTACGTGATTCTTCTATGAGAGCTTAAGAGAGATCTTGGTTCTTGACATTGCATCACGAATAAAGTTTGATACTAGCTTGTATAGTTCTTATTCTTGCTGCTCTTAAAATCAATCAGTTATAAGTGTTCTTAATTGCATGTTAATTAAGGGTGCTTTAGATTGGGAAATTATTTTTCTGAACTAAGTTCTTTTTACTAAGGTATGTGTCATTTCAGTCTCTAATAGGCTGGGGTTCCGCATCAATTGGTATCAGAGCTAAGCTTAGTAATAATTTCTTAACTATCCTTTGTGTCTTTGTATTCAATTTTGTTCATTATTGGCCGAAAATATCACTTTGGTTATTTGGTGTATTTTCTTCAATTTTTCGTGATATTTCCGTTTGGGATACCTATTAGAGTCGAATCCATTGTTTAGTTGCTGTTCAAATCGAATTTTACCCTAAAAACTTGTTTAGGTGGAATTACTATCTTTAGTGAGTTGATTTGTGCTTTCTGCCCTAATTCGTATGGTCCTATTCTAATACTCTTAGAATAGTATTTCTAGTGTTCTACTTCTATGCATATAAAAAAAATACCAAAAAGAAGAAAAAAAAAAAGAAAAAGAATTTCTGCAACTTGGAGTCAATTGTTCAAACTTCATTTTGATATTAATACCTACTGATATAAATCATATTTCATATACCTTAAACATATTTCTGGGCTTGGGATTCGAAATACATGTTTGGGGTAGGTTTAGGACAAATTTGGGTAATATTTTCACAAAACAGTTGTACTTAATACTTGCTGTTTTAAGTGTCTATTTTGTTTGCTTGCTTTGAATTGTTTTTATTGAGTCAATATTAACATCAGTTAACCTAGGATCGCATGCTTAGGGAAAACTTCGTGTTAAGCACATCCGTCTTGTCAATTTTTTATTCTTAGTTTGTCAATTTGGTGTCTTTCTGTCTATTGGTTCCTTACACTTAGTTTGACAAATTGCACATTGTTGAACATCTAATTACACTTAGTACACGAAATTTCACTTTTGTGTGCTAAATCAATCCGTTTGTTCATTTTGGTCAGTTTGCATCTAGTGTTGTTTCCTATCTTTTCTTGTTAGGTCTTTCTTTGCTTTCCTTGTTATTTGAATCATACAAGCTTGGCTTATTGAGTTTTTATTCTGAAGTGCACTATTGAGATACCAAGTGAGTGCTTGAAAGTTAAACACGTGAGTTGAGAGAATTGTGAATTTTTCTATAATGTCTGGGCATAATACTGGTGATACTTCTAACCCTACATTTGATCTTAAAGTTATGTATGAAGCTTTCATGGATAGCTTTCAGAAGCTAAATTTGAGAATGGATAACCTTGAGGACAACCTTAGATCTTCAAAGGGCAAGTCCAATAAGGGGGATGATGATACACACGATCCATCATATGAAGAGGAAAATGAGGCACAACCAACCCCTTTCCGAGCTAGAAGGTTCAATGATCGTGTACCCTATGTAGAGAACAATATAAACTCCATAAAGATGAAGATTCCAAGCTTCAATGGTAAGGCTGATGTTGATGCCTATTTAGAGTGGGAGCATAAAGTGGAGATAGTTTTTAACTGTCAAAGCTATTCCGACGATAAAAAGGTAAAACTTGCTGCCCTTGAGTTTTCAGATTATGCACTAATATGGTGGGATGAGCTTGTGAAATCTAGGAGAAGGAATGGAGAGTTACCCATTGCTAGTTGGGAAGAGATGAAGCGAATCATGAGGAAGAAATATGTGCCTACTTATTACCATAGAGATCTCCATCATCAGTTGCAAAGATTAACCCAGGGATCAAAAACTGTTGATGAGTATCATAAAGAGATAGAATTGCTTCTGATCAAAGCAAACATAGTGGAGGAGGAAGACCAGACTATGGCTCGTTTCTTTGGTGGTCTAAACAAGGAAATTGCTGATGTGATTGATTTGCAACCATATGTTGATTTGGAAGACTTGGTGAACATTGCCATTAAGGTGGAAAGACAAAGAGGCCGAAATAGATGGGGGAGTAACAGGGCTGCTCAAAACTCCAATAGCAAATGGGGTTCCAAATGGAACACCAAGACTGATCCTAAAAGGTTTCATAAGTCTTCAACTCAAAAAGGCATGTTACCTTCCAAAGAAATATCCAACTCTCATGATAAAAATGAATCAGCCCCTAAATCTAATAGAACTAGAGACATTCAGTACTTTAAATGTAAAGAGCGTGGGTATTATGCCAATGAGTGTGTTAATAAACGTGCCACGATAGTGAGGGGAGATGAGATAGTCTCCGAAATTGATTTTGATTTTGATGAAATACCACATTTAGAAGATTGTTCTGATGTAGAGATAGATGAGTATTCTATTCAGGGAGAGTCCTTAGTGATATTAAGTACTTTAAATGTTTCTATTAAATAAGAGGGACTTGAACAGCGAGAAACCATCTTTCACACTCGTTGTTTGATAGGTGTTAAAGTATGTTGCATGATAATAGATTCGGGTAGTCAAATTAATTGTGCTAGTACTATTTTAGTTGATAAATTAGGACTAGAAACTATTAAACACCCTAATCCTTACAAACTTCAGTGGTTGAATGATAGTGGCGAGGCACAGGTAACCAAGCAACGTAAAGTGTCATTTTCTATTGGCAAGTATGTAGATGAGGTTACTTGTGATATTGTACCCATGCAGGCTAGACATATTTTGTTGGGTAGACCATGGCAATTTGATAGGCATGTCATTCATGATGGGTATAGTAATGGGTTTTCTTTTACGTTCCTTGGTGTAAAGCATATACTTGTACTATTATCTCCTAAAGATGTATATGCAGATCAAGCGAAATTACAACAACCTGCTAAATTGGGTAAGCGAGGTGAGACAAGTAAAAAGAATGAGGGAAAAGAGGCCAGAAGTAAAAAAAAGGTTTCAAATGGCCCAAAGGAGAGTGACTGCACAGGAAAGGATAAAAATGAGAGGTGAGCAGGAGAAAAAACGTTAGTAAGTGTGGAGGTAAAAGGAGAGCTGAGTAAGAAGAGCGAAGAATTCAGCAAGTCTTCCTTTTATTGTAAAGAGAGAGAGTTGAAAAAAGCATACTTAAGGAAGAGAGCTTTGATTATGTTGCATTTTAGTTCCAATTTTATGATTGAGACTAACCCTACTAATAAATTGCCTAGTTCTTTTTCTAAGCTGTTGTAGGATTTTACGGATGTATTTCTTGAGAAGGAACTATCTAGGTTGCCGCTCATTAGGGGAATATAACACCAGATCAATTTTGTCCCTAGAGCTCAGATTCCAAACCGTCCAGCTTACCGGAGTAATCCTGAGGAGACGAAGGAATTGCAAAAGCAAGTTGATGAGTTGCTAGCTAAGGGACATATCAGGGAGAGCCTTAGTCCATGCGCAGTACCTGTTTTATTGGTTCCAAAGAAAGATGGAACAATGCGCATGTGTGTTGATTGTCGTGCAATCAACAAAATCACTGTAAAGTATCACCATCCTATTCCTAGATTAGATGATATGCTTGAAGAGTTATGTGGTGCTATTTTCTTTACCAAAATTGATTTGAAAAGCGGTTATCATCAAATTAGGATGAAGCTAGATGATGAGTGGAAAACTGCCTTTAAGACTAAATATGATTTATATGAATGGTTAGTGATGCCTTTTGGCTTAACTAATGCACCTAGCACATTTATGAGATTAATGAACCATGTTTTGCATGATTACCTAGGTATGTTTGTGGTTGTGTATTTTGATGATATATTGATTTATAGCCGAAGCTTGGATGATCATATTAGGCATGTTGAACTTGTTCTACAAAAGTTGCGTGAACATGAATTGTATGCTAATCTTAAGAAATGCACATTTTGTACTGATAGTGTCATATTCCTAGGATTTATTGTTAGTTCACGTGGAGTTGAGGTAGATACTGAAAAGGTTAAGGCTATCTAAGATTGGCCTACACCTAAGAATGCTAATGAGGTGAGATCCTTTCATGGATTAGCAAGCTTCTATAGGAGGTTTGTTAGAGATTTTTGCACTATTGCTGCACCTCTAAATGAGATCATTAAAAAGGTTTTAGGGTTTAAATGGGGTAAAGAACATGAACTTGCATTTAACACATTAAAAGAAAAACTTACTACTGCTCCTATTTTGAGGTTACCTAATTTTTCTAAAACCTTTGAAATCGAATGTGATACTTCTGGGATTGTTATTGGTGCTGTTCTTATGCAGGAAGGCCGACCCATAGCATATTTCAGTGAGAAGCTAGGCGGCACACATTTGAACTATTCCACCTATGACAAAGAGTTTTATGCACTGATTAGGGCTCTTGAGGTTTGGGAACACTACTTGCTGCCTAATGAGTTCGTGATTCATACCGACCATCAGTCTCTCAAACACTTGAAGGGACAAGGTAAGTTGAACAAGCGGCATGGTAAGTGGGTTGAGTATCTCGAAATCTTCCCTTATGTGATTAAATACAAGCAAGGTAAAGAGAATGTGGTAGCTGATGCATTATCTAGACCTTATGCATTGACTTCCATGCTTAGTTCTAAGTTGTTAGGGTTTTGAGCATTTGACAAACATGTATGAGAATTGTTGAATCCCACATCGGTTGTGGAAAGGGGTAATGTGCCCCTTATATGGGCCACAGGCACTCCTCCCCTTGAGCAGCTTTTGGGGTGAGTTAGGCCTAGCCTAAATTTAACAAGAATGATACTGATTTTTCTGATGTATTTAAGGCATGTGAACACGGGGCGTTTAACAAGTTTTATTTGCATGATGGGTTTCTTTTTAGGGGGAAGCAAATATGCATACCTAATTATTCAGTGCGTGAGTTGCTTGTTAGAGAAACGCATTCATGAGGGTTAATGGGACATTTTGGAGTGCAAAAGACTTTAGACATGTTGAATGAACACTTTTATTGGCCTAATATGCGAAAATATGTAGAGAAAATTTGTGCTCAATGCTTTGCATGTAAACAGGCTAAATCTAAGTCCTTGCCACATGAGTTGTATACTCCTTTGCCTGTACCTACTGAACCTTGGACTGATATCTCTATGGATTTTGTGATAGGTTTACTTAGGACAAAACGAGGTAGAGATTCAGTGTTTGTTGTTATAGATCGCTTTAGTAAGATGACACATTTTATTCCATGTCATAAAACTGATGATACAACAAACATAGCTGATTTGTTTTTGTTGACTTATTTACTAATTCTAGCTGATTCTAGGGATTTGATTTGATCTGATTAGGATCCTTAATTATCTCTGTAATTATTATTTGATTATTTGCTTCCTGTTTAGATATGATTCTCTGTGTATAAATAGTCATGTAGACCAATTGTAAAGATTAAGAGTGAAATACAAGAATACTCAAAATTTTCTCCAAAATTCTTTATGGTATTAGAGCCTTTTCCTGATTTTTTGGGTCCAAATTCAATTTTTCCTCTTTAGGGTTTCAAAACCCTAGATCTACCTTTTTGGTACTAATCCATTTAGGAGCCTCTCATTCTCTCACCGCCGGCACTAGGAGAACTGCTGGACTGCCGCCAGCCGATCGACCAGCTCCGACGCCGGAAAAGCCTGCGCGTGAGGGTCACACGCCACCCCTTCCCGGCGCGTGACCCATCGTCTGTCATTGCTTTGCTGCTTTGATCACTCCGGCGACGATTCCAATCATCTTTCCGGCCTTCCCGTGCTGCTACCCGATCTTTTTGGTGAATTGATTGGGCTCTCTTGTGTGTACAACCTTGGATACCTCCTATTCTGTCACAGTTTATAAACCTTTACCATGGCAGAAGGTAAAAGGGTGTTAATGACAGAAGGTCAAAGGGTGTCGATAGCAGAAGGTAAAAGAGCCTCGATTCCTAACTCTGATTACTCATTCTTTAGTGCCACATCTGACTTTGTAAAGTCAGGTAATGCTTCATCTCTTCATAATATTCCATGGATTATCGATTCTGGAGCGAATAGACACATGACAAGTTCTTCTAAAGGTTTTCTCAATTATTTTCCTTCCGTAACCAAAGATAGTGTCAAAATTGCTGATGGCTCTTTTACTCCCATATCCGGAACAGGTTCTGTTATTTGCACATCCAATATTAAATTATCATCTGTCCTCCATGTTCCCCACTTTCCTGTCAACCTTTTATGTGTTAGTGCTATCACTAATGCCCTTAATTGTAAAATTGAATTCTTTCCTGATCATTGTGTTATTCAGGATCTTCACACAGGAAAGAGGATTGGCAATGGTAGACTGCATGATGGCTTATATATGTTGGAGGGTGATCTAGGTTCTTCGATATCTCAAGCCTGTTTTAGAGAAAATAAGGATGTCAATCAGGAAATAATACAGTGGCACAGACGGTTAGGGCATCCATCATTCTTTGCCTTAGAAAAACTTTATCCTAATTTGTTTGCTAAAACTCAGTTTGATTCTCTATTTTGTGATGCTTGTGAGTATGCTAAACACACTAGAACATCCTATCCTTTGAGTCATAATAAAAGTCAAATTCCTTTTGCGACTATTCATTCTGATGTTTGGGGGCCTACTCAAACTGTCTCCTTTGTCTGGTAATCGATGGTTTGTCACCTTTATTGATTGTTGCACTCGAATGACTTGGGTCTATTTGATTAAAGCTAAAAGTGATGTCTTTTCTTGTTTTCAATCCTTTCATAAGATGGTTTGTACTCAATTTGATACTAAGGTGAAAATTTTGAGAACTGACAATGGAAGAGAATACATGGATAGTAGCTTTTCTGCTTATTTGGAGAGTAATGGGATAATACACCAGACTAGTTGTCCTTATACTAGTGCTCAAAATGGCATTGCTGAGAGGAAAAATAGGCATTTATTGGAGATAGCTCGATCTCTTATGTTCACCATGAATCTACCCAAAGCATATTGGGGAGATGCAATTCTTGCATCTGCTTATCTTATCAATAGAATGCCTCTCAAGACCCTTAACTTTATGAGTCCTTTGGCAGTTCTACAAGGGAAGAATTCATACGTTGTTCCACCAAAAGTATTTGGGTGTATTTGCTTTGTCCATACTAGGACGACAGGAAAACTGGATCCCAAGGCCCTTAAATGTGTGTTTGTTGGGTATTCTCCAACACAGAAGGGATACAAGTGTTATCATCCTCCCTCTAGGAAATACTTCGTTAGTATGGATGTTACCTTCCGAGAAACTGAACCCTACTTCAGTACCACCCACTCACCTCTTCAGGGAGAGAATAATGAGCAAGAAGAGGTGATCCCGAATTCTGTGATTCTGAATGATATGGTTCAACTAGAAAGTTTGAGTTCTAGTAGACAAGGGGAGATGTCCAATCAGGGAGAGAGAACTGGTCGTTTGGACAAGCCAGATTTGAGAAGGTATTCAAGGAGAGACAAGGCAGAAGAAGCCATTATGCAGTCTACTCAGAGTCAAGAATCTTCTTCTGGTGAGTTACACACAACTCTTTCTTCTGGTGAGTTACCCACAACTCTTGAATGTTTCAATGACTTAGATAAACCTATTGCACAAAGAAAATGGGTCAGATCTTGCACTAAACACCCTATTTCTAACTTTGTTTCTTATGAATCTTTATCTCCTTCCTATAGAGCCTTTGCCTTGTCTATTTCCTCTGTGTCTATTCCACAGGATTTGAAGAAAGCTCTTGCAGATCCTAAATGGAAGAAAGCAATGATTGAAGAGATGAAAGTATTGGCTAAAAATGAGACTTGGGAGCTTGTCACTCTCCCACCTAAGAAGAAACTCGTTGGCTGTAAATGGGTGTTCACAGTGAAACATAAAGCTGATGGCACAATTGAACGGTTTAAAGCCAGATTGGTTGCTAAAGGATTCACCCAAACCTATGGAGTGGATTACCAAGAGACATTTGCCCCGGTTGCAAAAATGAACTCAATCAGAGTTTTGTTATCTTGCGCAGCCAACTTGGACTGGGACTTGCAACAGTTTGATGTGAAGAATGCTTTCCTCCATGGAGATTTAGAGGAAGAAGTGTTCATGGAAATTCCTCTTGGGTTCACTGAAATTCCTCTTGGGTTCACTGATGAGAAGACACAAGGAAAGGTGCGCAGGTTAAAAAAGGCTTTGTATGGGCTAAAACAATCTCCCAGAGCTTGGTTTGACAGGTTTAGCAGAGCCATGATGTCTTTTGGTTACCAACAAAGCAATGCTGATCACACTCTGTTTATCAAACATCATAAGGGTAAGATCACCCTTCTTATTGTGTATGTTGATGATATAGTGGTGACAGGTGATGACAAAGAGGAAATGGCTCAACTAAAGAGGTTGTTGGCCCACGAATTTGAAATCAAATATCTGGAAAAACTGCAATATTTTCTAGGTATCGAGGTGGCTAGATCAGAAAAATGAATTTTCGTCTCCCAAAGAAAGTATATTATGGATCTTTTGGAAGAAACTGGTATGATGGGGTGTAAACCAGCAGAATCTCCCATTGAAAGTAATCACAAGCTGAAAGCAGGAACTGGTGAGTCCGTGGATATTGGAAGATATCAGAGATTGGTAGGAAGGTTGATTTATCTCTCACACACTCGACCGGATATAGCCTATGCTATTAGCTTAGTCAGTCAATTCATGCATGACCCTCGCGAGACTCATATGCAAGCTGTACTTCGCATCTTGAGATACCTAAAGTCTGCGCTAGGGAAAGGGCTTCGTTACTCCAAACATGGTCACCTCCGAATTGAAATTTTTACAGATACAGATTAGGCAGGATCTCTCGATGACAGGAGATCCACCTCTGGCTACTGCACAATTGTGGGGGGGAACCTTGTCACCTGGAGGAGCAAAAAACAAAGTGTTGTTGCTCGGTCAAGTGCGGAAGCAGAATACAGAGCAATGGCCCAAGGAGTATGTGAACTCTTATGGTTGCAGAAGTTATTGGAAGAGTTGAGATTGTCCGAGAGAGACAAGATAACCTTGTATTGTGACAATAAAGCTGCTATAAGTATAGCACAAAATCTAGTCCAACATGACCGAACCAAGCACATTGAAATTGATCGGCACTTTATTAAAGAAAAATTAACAGACGGTGTCTTGAGCCTAGTTCATGTGACTTCTACGGGGCAACTTGCGGATGTGTTTACTAAAGGGCTTAACAACAAGATCTACCATAATCTGATTTGCAAGTTGGGCATGTGTGACATCTTCGCACCAACTTGCGGATGTGTTGACTTATTTACTAATCCTAGATGATTCTAGGGATTTGATTTGATCTGATTAGGATCCTTAATCATCTCTGTAATTATTATTTGATTATTTGCTTCCTGTTTAGATATGATTCTCTGTGTATAAATAGTCATGTAGACCAATTGTAAAGATTAAGAGTGAAATACAAGAATACTCAAAATTTTCCCCAAAATTCTTCAGTTTTTCAGGGAAGTAGTCCATTTGCATGGTATACCTAGGACTATTGTTTCTGATAGAGATTCTAAGTTCCTTAGTCATTTCTGGCGTGTTTTGTGGGGGAAATTGGGTACTAAACTTTTATTTTCTATTACTTGTCATCCACAAACAAATAGTCAAACTAAAGTCGTTAATAGGACTTTAGGAACTATGTTTCGTGCTATTGTGGGTAGGAACTTGAAAACTTGGGAAAAATATTTGCCATATGTTGAATTTGCTTATAATCGCGCTGTCCATTCTTCTACTGGTTATTCACCTTTTGAGATTGTGTATGATTTTAATCCATTATCAGTAGTAGATTTAATGCCTTTACCTTTGAACGAGTTGTCTAATTTAGATGGAAAAGCGAAGGCTGAAATGGTTAAATCAATACACATGAAAGCGCGTGAGCATATTGAGAAGCGTAACAGGATGTATGAGAAACAGGCCAATAAAGGTCGCAAGAAAGTTGTATTCAGACCAGGTAATTGGATTTGGATCCATATGCGAAAGAAAAGGTTTCCGAATCAAAGGAAATCAAAACTCGATGCACGAAGGGATGGATCATATCAAGTGCTGCAACGGATCAATGACAACGCATACATAATTAATCTGCTCGGTGAGTTTGGTATAAGTGCTACCTTTAATGTTTCTGATTTGTCTCCTTTTGATTTTGGTACAGATTCGAGGACGAATCCTTTTCAAGAGGGAGGAGATGATGTAAGCACAACCAACAACACCAAAAATGATGAGCTAGCATTGCCTCAAGGACCAATTACAAGGTTGAGATCCAAGAGGTTGAAGGAAGCACTTCAAGGATCCATGAAGGAATATGTTGAAACTTTGCAAGTTCATTTTGAAGTTGAAGAACAATCTGGCAATTCCCAAGTCAATTAGGCCGAATGTGTCCTTATTGACGATTCAAATTTTGTATTTATAGTGGGTAGTTAAACAGTAGTGGATAGTTATCCAGTAGTGGGTAGTTATCCAGTAGTGGGTAGTTATCCAGTAGTGGGTAGTTATCCAGTAGTGGGTAGTTATCCAGTAGTGGGTAGTTATCCAGTAGTGGATAGTTATCCAGTAGTGGATAGTGGCATAGATCATGGATGCATGCAGAGTAGTGGGTGGTGGCATAGATGATGGTTCCATGCATAGTAGTGGGAAGTGGCAAAGATCATAGGTCTTTATTTAGGTTTTTACTTATTATTATTATTATTATTATTATTTTTAATTAGGCTAGGCTGCCTTAGGTATATAAAGCATCTCCTTTTCCATATTATGGACAGAGATTATCAATTATTCAATATAATTGCGTTACGCGATTATTCTATAAGAGCTTAAGAGAGATTTTGGTTCTTGACATTACATCACGAATAAGGTATAATACTAACTTGTATGATTCTTATTCTTGCTGCTCTTAAAATCAATCAGTTATAAGTGTTCATAATTGCATGTTAATTAAGGGTGCTTTAGATTGGGGAATTATTTTTCTAAGGGAAAATTACTTTTTAGTCCCTGAGGTTTAACGTAATTAACACTCTTAGAAAGCATCAAAGAGAAAAAAAAAAAAGGAATTTCACATTAAGAGAAGGGTATTTCTGGAAAAAATTATCACCTCTCACTTTTGACTCTTTGACTAAACGGTTTAAATGGACGGAAGGACTACGAATTTGAACGGAAGAAAAAGTGAGGGACTTAAGTGTTGGGTCGCCAAAATAGAGGGACAGAAGTGTTAATTACGTTAAACCTGAGGGACTAAGAAGTAATTTTCCCTTTTTCTAAACTAAGTTCTTTTTACTAGGGTATGTGTCGTTTTAGTCTCTAATAGGCTGGGGTTCCGCATCAATCCATATTGACGATGATAACATTTGTATCGCTTCTGTGTTGGAGAATACCCAACAAACACATATTTAAAGGCCTTGGGATCCAATTTCCCTGCCGTCTTAGTATGGATAAAGCAAACACACCCAAATACTTTTGGTGGAACAACGTATGAATTCTTCCCTTGTAGAACCGCCAAAGGACTCATAAAATCAAGGGTCTTGAGAGACATTCTATTGATAAGGTAAGCAGATGCAAAAATTGCATCTCCCCAATATGCTTTGGGTAGATTCATGGTGAACATAAGCGTAGATGCCTATTTTTCCTCTCAGCAACGCCATTTTCAGCACTAGTATAAGGACAACTAGTCTGGTGTACTATCTCATTAATCTATGATCAGTCCAAATTTAGACCATTTTATCTTATTGTTATTGATGTTAATTTACACTTTTTCTGCCTAATTTTGTAGTTTTGATCTTATTTTGCAGAAAATGGTATAAAGAGGTAATTTGGAGAAAATGCCCTTGAAACTGCCTAAAATGGAACAAAGGAGAGCAAGCATGCCAAGTTGCAACTGAAGAGAAGATAAACAAGGAAAGTAATTTGAAATTCAAATTTCAAATCTCCAAGAGCATTCAAAATTCAAGATTCAGCTTATTAAGGAAAGTGCTAAATAAGGAAAGTGGCAAATAAGGAAAGTGCAAAACAATTTGAAATTCAAATCTTCAAAAATCCCTTTCCTTATTGAAGAAGCCAAATCTCTAGAAGATGCACATTCAAATTTGAAATTCAAATTCAGCTTGTCAAGGAAGCCAAAGAAGACACACTTGCCCCCAAATCTTGCACATTCAAAATTCAAAATTCAAAAGAGAGGTTCCACCTCATCAATGCTCACATGAGCGGCGAGGGAAGGACTTGGGCAGCAAGCTAATCATACTTGGGCAGCAAGAAAGACCTAAGGCAGCACATAAACTCTATAAAAAGCCACCTTAAGGAGTCGGCCTCTCTCTCCACGCCTACTCCTCCATTCGGCCACACAAGGGTAGCAGCACCACCTCTCCTCCAAGGCTTCGGTCACTCATCTTCTTCTTCTTTTCTTTATTTTTTTTGTTTTATTTTAGTCATGAGTGGCTGAAATCTTTAATTCTAGTTGAAGATTAGGTGAAACTTTGGTTGTTTTATGGATTGGGAGACTTGATCATACATTGTTCATTTTTTGATTATTCAATATTTATGCAATTTCATGCTTGATTCCATTATTGCTTTGTTGTTTAGATCTACGTTGATTCTTGATTGCAAAGTAATAATTTGTTAGTTTGAGTAGTTTAAGTCCGTAATTGCTTGGATTATTCAAACATAAGAACACTTGGTGTAAAAACTAAAGAGATTGCATAATTTAGCAATATCATCATGCGTTTGCGTGGCTAGAATTAGATCTCT
Source organism: Manihot esculenta (assembly GCF_001659605.2). Classification (NCBI taxonomy): domain Eukaryota; kingdom Viridiplantae; phylum Streptophyta; class Magnoliopsida; order Malpighiales; family Euphorbiaceae; genus Manihot; species Manihot esculenta. Next base: position 8,934,153 of record NC_035163.2, read on the forward strand.
CTATCTCTTAATGCAATTGACAGTTGTTTTGATGCCAAAGGCCCAAGGACGTTCCTTGGCAACTTGTTGATTAGTGATCAATTAGAGGACGTTCCCTAATTGATTTATGCCTAAGGAGAGACATGGTGGTGAGAAGCGTCTGCCATCTCCATAACTAATTTATTGAATCAAACAAAAGGACCTAAGTATCAATGGTCAATCCCAACAACTGAAGTGAATCCAATTCTTCAACTAGAGCTTTCTTATTATTGATTTCTCTTTGTTTTTATTATTCGCTTACTTTATTGCTTTCTTTATTAGCTTAACTGAATCAATCTCAAAACCCCCCTTTTACTTTTATTGTCAATTTATTCCGCTTTCAGTTTAATTTGCTTTCAATTCTTTTGCTTTCAGTTTATTCTCTTGGTTTTGATAAGAAAGATAGGTAAGTTTTCAATTTCCTGTGGATTCGATCCTTTCACCACTATCTGCAGTAGTAATATTGTTGATAACTGAAAAGGTTATTTTTGACACCACTATCTACAGTTGTAAGATTGTTGATAACCAGAAATATTATTTTTGACCGGCTTCGACAATCGCACAGTCACTCTCCAAATAAGCAGAAAAGCTACTATTCATGTATTCTCTTCCATTGTCAGTTCTCAAAATTTTCACTGTAGTATCAAATTGAGTACAAACCATCTTATGAGAGGATTGAAAACAAAAGAAGACATCTCTTTTAGCTTTAATCAAATAGACCCAATTCATTCGAGTGCAACAATCAATAAATTTGGACCATGTTAAATTTGAGCCAGGCCTAACTCACCTCAAAAGCTAGCTCAAAGGGGAGGAGTGCCTATGGCTCATATAAGAGGCACATTACCCCTTTCCACAACCGATGTAGAATTCAACACACCCCTCACGCCCAAAATTCGCCCAGAACTTTTACTGGTGCGTGGTGCGTGACATATTTATATGAGGCCCAACATTGGATGGGAAAGCTCTGATACCATGTTAAATTTAGGTGAAACTTAACTCACCCCAAAAGCTAGCTCTTTTTTTTTTTTTTACAATTGATCTATATGACTATTTATACACAAAGAATTATATCTAAATAGAAAGCAAATAATTAAATAATAATTACATAGATAATTAAGGATCCTGATCAAATCAAATCATATCCCTAGAATTAGTTAAGATCAGCAAATAAGTCAACAATTTCATTAAAAGCTTTATCCTATTTGGGACATCATGAAATAATTACTTGATTCAAATCCACTTCATCAATAGTTGCAATAAAATAAAAATAGCCTAAATCAGGAAGCATACAACATCAAAGTATTACTCTATTATCTAGAACAACACTTAGAAAACATAACCTCAAATCCCTGTATCTCTATGACAGCAAAAAATTGCAACAAAACCTGAAATGTACGAGAAAACTTACTTAGTCCAACATTAAGGAGAAAAAATTGACTTAAATTTTTTCCCCTTAATGCAAAACAGTTTTTACAGCAAATAAAAGAGAAAAAACCACTGATATTCTTCCAAGACAACAAATCAGTACAACCATAATCAAAGCTTCCGTTTCAATTTCATTAAAAGCTTTATCCTATTTGGGACATCATGAAATAATTACTTGATTCAAATCCACTTCATCAATAGTTGCAATAAAATAAAAGTAGCCTAAATCAGGAAGCATACAACATCAAAGTATTACTCTATTCTCATTCTATAAAAAGGTGCAACACCCCTTGCTCAAGCCTACAGCCTAACTATGCAGTAGAGCAAAAACCCTCATCACTATCACACTGAATTTTTATTTCAATTAGATCCAAGAAGTCAATGAATACGTAATTCATAATTAATTCCGGTTATTCACATGTCCAGTGCTTCCCCTTTCAAAAGCTATCCACATAAATAAATCAACCGACTCATGGGTACTTCAGTTATTTCAAGAAGCACCAATGAAGCTTCAGGTTTGAGGTGCACATAGCTCCGATGCGTTGATAGTTCTGTAACATAGACACGCTACAATGCAGGGAAGTAGAAAGAAGAGAAAAGCAATGAAAACACTCACCAGACCGTTACAGTTAATGCATCTGCGATTCTCGGGGAGTTTCAAAAGTCCCCGAATTATACGTTCATTCTTCTCGTCTTCTTTCACTCGACTGGCCATTCCACTGCCTGCTTCATTTAACCCCACAAACGAAAAGTCACAATCTATCAAAAGCAAATAGAGAGCTACTACAGAAACTTAAATTGATTTGAAAGCGATACCAAAAAATCAACTAAACGTGAAATTGAGTTATATGCGAAAAGCCAAATGTTTTATCATTCTGACCGAGTTTTCATGGACTAAGCAAAATAAGCATATAAAATTCAAACATGACAATAATAGTTGGCCTTTTACTACAGTAACTTGCAACCAAACGAAGCACCAACGAAACGACAGGAAAACTACAATTCAAAAACATAAAACGACGGATCCGAGGAATCAAAACTGGCAAAACAAAGTGAAAAACTCAAAGAGTCCGTTTGGAATCCAAGAAAAAGAACAAGTACAAAAACGGAAATTAAACTGACCGGAATTTGTGTTATATGCACTATAAGCTTAGTATAAATAGAGATCCACCGTTTAGACTCTCTCTCTCTCTCTCTCTCTCTCTCTCTCTCTCTCTCTTGCTTGCTGTCTTTAATTTGGAAAACAGAGTTGCAGGAAACAAAAGGCGGAGAAAGACGGAAAGATTTGCAGATCTTTCAGGAGTTGGAAACTATAAGAGGCTTTTGTACAGCTAGGAGCTAAAACAAAGTCTACTTTTCCCAAAAATGTAGATTGAGAATAAGATTTAAAAAATTAGAATAAATTACTTTTTCAATTCGCATTATTTCATAATCCATAATTCGTTTCCTGATTCCCAAATTTAATGATTTAAATTTTATATTTTAACTTTATTAAATTAAAATTTGATATAATTAAAATATAAAAACTAAATATAGATTCCATTTCAAATAACTCTTTTTGTAATTAAATAATTTCAATATATTCTCACAAAATTATATATAATTTTAATTTATTTTATAATAAATTTTTATCATTTTAAATAAAATAATTAATAAAAAATCAATTGAATTAAATTATTTATAGAATTCTTAATTTCAACAGGCGATAGATTTTTTTTTTTTGAAAAATTAATGAGTATATATGTATTAATGTTGTTTTCGTATCGTAACTCAGAAATTAAAGGCAAGCTATCAAAAAATAATAATTAAAACAAAGAAAAGTATTGTGGTATCGGACACAGGGAAACAGTACCTGTCCCAACGGGTGTAATGAGCGTGGGTGGCCTTTTTTTTTTTTTCCAATGGTCTTATTTCGTTCAAAGTTACAGTCACAGAAACTGGTCTGAGGTCTGACAAGGCGACTGCGCCAGTCTGTTTTCATACTTAATTGCCCCATCCTTTTTCCATAATTACGCATTAGGTTTTGATTTCTGCTGCTAATAGCAATCTTGCTACTGTCTGTTTGAGACCACGGATGATTTTTCATTTTGATGACTATGTTTTAAAAAATAAAAAAATTACAATTTTGTTAGTCAAACTTGTCTTTTTATTAAACTTTCCGGTTACATAGCAATCGCTCTAAAATAATTTATGAAATAACTCATGAACTGTTACCACAAGATACGGGTCACATGGCAAAAATATGATAAGCGAAAAGCTTATTTTCGCCACATGAAAGGGAGAGTTGAACACTTTAATACTCGAATTATCGTTAAGACTTATCTCCTAATAGGCTGAGTTTTGGTACAAAGTTACTATTATTAGACACATTATCATTTTACTTATGATCACGGGATCACCAATCTATTAGCTGGCGATATCTATTATCGAGCAGGCAGCCACATCATTGCGGGATTTTCAGAAGACACTATATTTATTTTTATTTTTTTACAGTATAAAAGAAAAAGAATTCCAGAGTTAAAGGTACACTATCTCTAATACCACTCAAACTCTAAGTAATCAATTATGTTCTCTCTATTCTTCAAGATACTGACTTAAGCGTCGGAGTAGCTATCGTGGGCATCCACCACCACCTCACGTTTCCTCTCCTGCAGGTTCTAGCCAATCACGGCACAATGTCGCTTCAACCACGTCATCAATTTAATTTCAGCAATATCATTTGGTTCCGTTGCTGAAAAATCCATTGGATTCTCTCTAATCATTTGGGTTAGCAATAGGCTCGCATCCCTTTTCTCTTTCTAAAGAAGGAACTTTTCTTCTCTCTTCCTGGAAATGGTTGCAATTGTATATGTTATCATCGAAGGACCTAACAAGGATAAAGAAAAAAATAAGCGGGTAGCAGAAGATGTCCTATTTGTCCATTAAGAACCACAGACCAGGCAAGAGTAAGGTTCAACCCCACAAACAAGGTGACTGGATTATTCCAAAATGATCCGCTAGTCATCAAGATCCTCCTAAACTGGTACGAGGTAAGAAAGGTACTGGTGGATATAGACAGTTCAATTAACCTTCTTATCCTAATTGTTTTTAACTGTTAATGCATTTGCCTTAAGCCATTATCTTGGACTTTTTTATATGTCATTTTGGTTATAAATAAAAGCGGTATTATTATTACTATTATTTGTTTGCATGTTAGATAATAATGATTAAACATTCCTAGTTACTTATTATTATGGTGATGATAATAAAATATGATTAGTATAATTATTGATTGATAATTGTAACGACCCGAAATCGGACCGCTACCGGCGCTAGGATCCAGATCGACTTAAGGTCGCCGGGACCCGTAGCAAGCCTAACATACAACCTGTCATACATGATGAATCCCATACATGATCATACATTTACATAAAAACTTTAAACTTTTACATCTACCAAGCTTGACTTGTGCATGCACTGAAACTGAATACAAAAAAAACCCCACACTAGAGCCCTCATCAAATGCTCTAGTTGGGTCAACATTACATACATCAAGCTTGATTTACATCATATTAATAAAATATTACATAAAGATCATGTATCAAAAGGGATTAACCAAACACTCTAGGGTCAAGCACAATACTAATCCTCAATACAATTCTATACAATATCTTACATTACATTATCTTTCATGTCCACAACTAACTATTACATATATAACACTTTTACTCTTGCTGACTTCCCGATCTATCCTGAACCTGTAAAGTCATGCACTTTCGGGGGCAGGGTTCGGCGGCCGAAAGTCTGTCCAGAGCCGAAAGTCACCAACCTTCAGCGGCAGGTTCGGCTGCCGAAACTCCACTCCAGAGCTGAAAGTCCAAACTTTCGGGGGCAAGTTTAGGCGGCCAAACCACTTCCACAGGCAGGTTCGGTGGCCGAACATGGCTTCGGCTGCCGAACCCGAGTTCTTCCAGAATGGCAGAACTCAAGCCTCTCACACACATTCAGCCAACCAAACCTTCTCAACACACATCCAACTATGCTAAAACATGCATATACACATTCTTAAGCATATAGTGGCTTAAAACTAGCCTATACCCCAACAACATTAACATAGCAACACATTTAACATGCATTTAACCTTAAACTACCATAAACCCTATCATTTTTTACAACTAGCTTAATCATGCATCTTTACCCCATAACCCTTCATAAAACTTGCTTAAAACATCAAAGAAGGTTAGGATCGACGCTTATTTCTTGAAGATCGAGAGAAGGCGTGACCCAACTTGGAGATTTGGGGAAAATAAGTTCCAGAGGTCTCCAAGCTTCACAACTTCGATTTTGAGCTTAAAACTTCAAAATAAGATGAAAGCTTGTTAAAAGCTTGAAAGATTTGAAGGAAAACATCAAAACTAACCATGGAAGGGTATGGACTCACCTTTGTCCAAAAATAGAGAAGAAAACTCGTCCATTTTCGGACATGGGGCCTTTTATAGGTGGCTGGACAGACCACATTCGGAGGCCAAAGGTGCTCCCTAAACTTCACCATGTTCAGCGGCCGAACCTGGCTTTCCTTCCTTGGTGCTTTTCTTTCAAAAACTCAATTTCTTTCTTACTTAAAACCTTAAAACACATGAAAACATTTTAGAAAAACATGATTTTACTCTTCTAGGGGGTTCCGACATCCGAGATTCTGCCGGAAAGCAGGAGTTCTGATGCCGGTGTCTAGCCGGGTATTACAATAATCATGAGATGATTAAGTATATGTTGATATAATTCAATAATCATATACTTGTTAGAGAACAAAGTATTGGATGGACTCGCATTGAGATCACTACATGGGTTATTGTCATAAGTGAACCTCAAAGTAGTTATGTCATAATCCTTTGACTTGAGATTGTCATAGTTTCCAACATAATGACTGTTATATTTTGACATAACCAAACATTGTTTTTAATCGGATAATCATAAAGGTTATAATTGAGCAGAATAGAAATTATGTAGAGGATATTGAACAATTAAGATAAAATTTGTCCTTCTCTTTGAGAGAGATATCTTTTGGGCCCCTCGATAAGTGAAACTGAGAAATGCATTGTCGTGCTCAAATGATTTGATAGTGTGATCAATATCATTTGATTTTATCAGTCTACTTAGAGATCGAGAAATCATAAGTTTGAACATTATGAGTTTGACATTGACCATGACTTATGTTCAAACTTAATATCGTGTGATAAAGGGATTAATACATATTCTATTTATTAGGTTTTATCAGACTATCGATTCTCATATTAATTGGATAGTCATAATGTCTTGCTAAAAACCGTTAATGATTTATGGGTCTTGTGGGATTGGGCCTATTACCAATTAATGTGAGCCTATTGAGTCACACACAAAAGAACGTCGTTGATGTGTTATGTCATATTAATGGGCTAAAAGCTCATTAGTATAATTAATAATAATAAAAATGTTATTATTATTAATATTAATTATTTATTATTCTAAGATAATAATATTTAAAAGATCTGCAGTCTATCTGTAACGGTTACAGATAAAAGATTTTTCGGTTCTTCTTTTCAAAACAAACTATCACGTAAGATATTTGAGTATCTGCGAGATTGTGATAGTTGGTTATGAACATAACTCTTTTACGAAAAGAAGTGTGGAAAATCAAAAGACTGAAAAACGAATAAAACTTCTTCTGCGAATTGTGGGAGTAAGGTTTTGGAGAAATTGTTTTTCTGAGTTGCAGATTGGGGAGCACATAACTTATCTATCTTTAAGAGAGCTAGCACTCTAGAAGGATAAAAGACGTTCATGTGGATACCATTGAGGATGTTCGTTTCAAAAGCAGCACCATCAGCCCGTAATAGTATCTTCTCGTCGAGTCTAACTGGTTAGTCTCTTATCCTTACTTTCGAAATAAACAAAGCACTCAGATCCTGTGAAGAAAACCCATAGATTTTTATTTTTCGCTATGTGTTTTGGGTTGTAGTAATCTCTGAGTTTCCTAACAATGGTATCAGAGCCAACCTATGCTCGGGAGTACCTGGATAGAGGGGTTTGCTGTGGTAGAGCTGAAAAAAGGACTCCGGGTTGTCTTGGGAGGTGAACCTCCCTTGGGAGGATGTCCCTTTAGGCTGCAATGATCTGCCCCAGCTAAGCTTCTCTGAGCAGGTCGGCTATCTTCGACTGACTTCTGTTAAGCAGAAGTATGATGTCGAGAAATGCATGTTTGTGTCCAGTCTCCAAGACTGCAGGGATGTGGATATTTTTACTTTGTTTGATTACTTTGTTTTTCCCTCCTTAGTTTTCTTTGAATGCCTTCCTAACCTATTTTGGTTTTCTGCAGCTTTCAAAATTCTAATGGACAAAATCAAGCCTCCCAAGAATTTTGCTCTGTCCCGGGAGAGCATAAGGGCGGCACTGGACGCCTTCCGGGCTGGGCAGTCAGTGGCTGATGCTACTCAGGAGGTGGCCCAAGTCATCTCCTCCAGGTCAGTGGACCGGACCGTTCCTCTTGTCTCGACCTCGCGGCCAAGCACTACAGATCATCGCTCGGGGGCTTCAAAGACCTCGGGTCGTAGCCGGTCTCATTTGTCTTCCAAGTCTTCCACGGTTCCGAAGTCCAAGCCGACCTCGGTGCCGTCGTCCCAGGAGTTGCTCGCCATCGAGGAGTCCCCCGAGGATACTTTGCCTGGAGGGGGTGAGGCTAGTTTTGTTGCTGAAGGATAGCCAGCAAGTGAACGCACTTGGAGGATTCAACAGCCAGCCTAGACATGATCCATATTCTAACACCTACAATCCAGGTTGGAGGGACCACCCAAATTTCAGTTATGCAAGGGCTAACAATTACCAGAACTATCAAAGAAATCAAGCCCAACCAGCACCTCAAAGTTCCAATACTAGTCTTGATGAGGTAGTGAAGACTTTGCAAAGTATCCAACAGCAGATGGGACAAATGGCCACTTCCATAAGCAAGCTTGAATCCCGAGGTAAGTTACCTTCTCAAACTCAAGATAATCCTAGACAGAATGTAAATGCTATCATATTGAGAAGTGGGAAAAAGCTCTAGGATGCCAAAACTGATGAAAGAAATTCACAAGAGCAAAGACAGGCCGCTGCAAAGAAGCAGTCGGAACAACTTCCGTCCAACCCAACTGGACGCACCACACCTACGCACACACAGAATGCATATCAGAAGGTAAGTTTCAAAATTCCACCTCCTTTCCCAAAAAGATTTGAAAAGTCAAAAAGAAAAAGAAGAAAAAGAGATCCTTGAGACCTTCAGGAGAGTGGAAATCAACATACCTCTGCTAGATGCTGTAAAACAAATTCCCAGGTACGCAAAATTTCTGAAAAAACTGTGTACCAATAGACGGAAGCTTGCTGAGAGAGAAAAAATAAGTGTAGGTGAGGTTGTTACTGCTGTGATAAAAAGAGAACTTCCAACCAAATGCAAAGATAAAGGAATGTTTGCTATTTCTTACAAAATTGGCAATGTTGGGATAAAGAAAGCTATGTGTGATCTAGGTGCATCCATTAATGTTATGCCTCTTACTATTTATAATTCTTTGAATGCAGGTGCACTGAAAGACACCAGAGTAGTGATTCAATTGGCTGACAGATCTATGGTGTATCCAAAAGGAGTTCTAGAAGATGTTCTAGTATAAGTAGATGAACTTGTCTTTCCAATAGACTTTTATGTGATTGATACAAAGAAAGACAATGGTAACACTACTTCAGACATCCTACTTGGACGTCCTTTCTTAAGCACAGCCAGAACTAAGATAGATATGCATGATGGCACATTGACCATAGAATTTGAAGGGGAAGTGATTAAATTCAATGTTTATGATGCCATGAAATATCTCCATGATTTGTCCCCTGTTTATGGTTTAGATATCATTGATTGTTTGAGACAGGAAGTTTTTGATATGAATCGAGATGATATACTAAACAATGACCTTTGCAGGAAAGAGAGCCAGAAAGAGCCAGAACTGAAAGAAACAGTCTACAGCATCCAGCAGTTGAGCTGCAGACAACCGCAGGAAGAACAGAAGCTGATCGCACCTGTTCAGGATGGATCACAGAGCCAGACGCAGGACCAATCGCAGGAAGAGCAGAGCCAATCACACGAAGCCGAGGCACCAAGTGCGCCACCTCAGCTGGGATCACAAAACCAATCGCAGGAAGCTCATGAACCATGCACACCTCCTCAGCTCAATCCGCGGACAGTCCATGCGCAGAAAGAATCTCCCATGCAGCAGTTTCTAGAATTTGAAGAAAGTGAGAATGGCTTCTTTGAGCAAATCTTCCATGCACAAACTAATGAGCTATGGTATGCTGACATTGTGAACTACCTAGCCACAGGTAACTTACTGTAATACCCGGCTAGAGTCCGACATCGGAATTCTACGTTCCGATGGAGTTTCGGATGTCGGACGTTTCTAGAAGGGTGAGATTTATGTTTTTCTCAAATGTTTTGGTAATTATTTTACTATTCTACTCACTGGGCTATAGAGCTCATCCCACTCCCTTAACCCCAGTCTTGCAGGTTCAATGTACAGTGTACAGGGAAGGTTCAGCAAAGTGCAGAAAAAGAAAAGAGAAGTGTAATAGTGTAGAGTGGACATGTAATGTTAACGAGATGTAATAGTTATGTTTTCAGTTACAGATGTGCTTGACTTAGTAGTTTGTGTTGTAAATCTATGGTTATGTACATGGTCTGTCTATGTATATGTTTTACTGAGTATGTGAAAAACCAGGCTTAACAGGTATGAGTTTAACCCATCTAGAGCAAGCTCTAGTCAGGGGTACAGAGTACAGAGTACAGAGTACAGAGATAGTGCATGCACAGGTTAAGCCTTGGTTCAGAAAAGAGTTTTTATTTTCACAGAAAATGTATGATCATGTATGAGATTTACAGGTACACAGAGAGTATAGCAGGCTTGCTACGGGTTCTGGCGGCCTTACGCCGACCTGAATCCTAGCGCCGGTGACGGTCCATTTTGGGGTCGTTACACTTACCTTCTGATATGCCCAAGCACACAAAAGACAAAATAAAGAGTAGTGCAAAATACTATGTTTGGGATGAACCATACCTGTGGAAACACTATGCCGATCAAATGATAAGGAGATGCATTCCAGATCAAGAGATAGCCTCAGTGCTCACATTCTGCCATTCATACAGTTGTGGTGGTTATTTTGGACCAAGAAAGACAGCTCATAAAATACTTGAAAGTGGCCTGTTTTGGCCCACTATTTTTCGAGATGCCTTTTTGTTTTGCAGATCATGTGCGAGATGCCAACATACTGGAAATCTGAGCAACATAAATCAAATGCCACAGAATCCCATCATGGTCTATGAGGTATTTGATGTATGAGGCATAGACTTCACGGGCCATTCCCACCATCCTTTGGATACACTTACATCATCCTTGCGATGGATTATGTGTCCAAATGGGTAGAAGCTAAAGCAACGAAAACTGATGATGCAAAAGCGGTAGTGGACTTTGTGAAGACCAACATCTTTGCCAGGCATGGAGTACCCAAGGCAATCATCATTGATAGAGGGACTCACTTTTGCAACAAGGTAGTGGAAAACCTTCTCAAAAAGCACAATGTAATACATAGAACATCCACAGCCTACCACCCTCAAACAAATGGGCAAGCTGAAGTGTCTAACAGAGAAATTAAAGCCATTCTGGAAAAGACAGTGTCCCCCAACAGAAAAGACTGGAGCACACGATTGGAAGATGCCTTATGGGCATACAGGATAGCCTACAAGACCCCCATAGGTATGTCTCCTTCCAGATTGGTCTATGGGAAAGCCTGTCATCTTCCAGTTGAGCTTGAACACAAGGCTTACTGGGCAGTCAAGAATTGCAACATGGATCTCAGGGAAGCTGGCCACCATCGCAAATTGTAACTGCAAGAGCTAGAAGAGATAAGATGAGATGCATATGAGACTTCTTGGAACTACAAAGCCAAAACCAAAGCCTCCCATGATAATCAGATTTCAAGAAAACAATTTGAGGTTGGTGATAAAAGTCTTACTCTTTGATTCTCACCTGAAATTGTTTCCAAAAAAACTACGATCTAGGTGGATTGGACCATTCATGGTGGAACATGCTTATCCCCATGGGGCAGTAGACATCCGAAGCATAGAGACAGGAAAGATCTTCAAGGTGAATGGGCATCGTCTGAAACCATACTATGAAGGATTCGCAATGCAAGTGGTGGAAGAAATTCCACTACACCATCTCTCTCAGTCTGCCTAGTTGTTCACACCATGCAACACCACACCAGGGGAGTACTCAGTTTCCTTTGAACTTTAATTTTTCCTATACATTGAGGACAATGCATGAATTAGGTGTGGGTGCATATCTCTGAACTTTTATTTTTAATTATTTTTGCTTTCAGTTTTAGTTTGAATTATTTATTATATTTTAAAATTAATATAATTTATTTTTAGTTACTGAAAAACAAAATATGTAATTGAAATGAATTTAATAAATGAAAGAGAGAGTATATTAAAGAGAAATTTTGCCACTAAAACTATAAAGTGAATATGTCATTTTATTTTGATAGAATCTTTTTGATTCACTTGATCATCTATTATAATCTTTTTTTTAATTAAGTTTTTTTTTTATTATCATTTCTTTCATTGTTTCTATTCTCTCCATACTATCTTAATGTATATTATATATAAAGAATACATGCTATTAAGAAAAATTAATTATATACTAATTTTAACTTAAGAAAACTTTTATAAATGAGTGGCTTTTATTTGTAAATTTAGATAAAAATAAAAAAATACATATAAAATTATAAAAGTTTATCGTTTTGATATTAATTTTTAAATAATAAATATAAGAAATTTAAATTTAATTAAATATTATTAATTTTATATAATAAAATTATTTATGCACATATAACCATAAAATCTTAAATTGAAAAAACGAGACACTGTGATAACAGAAATAGAAATCGAAGAGAAAAGAAAAGAAATGGAAATAAAAAAGAAATAAAAAGACTGGTCAACTTAAATTATTAGTTATTAGAAAATATTAATATGATAAATATTAAGTTATTTAATTATTTTTTATATTTAATAAGGGCAAATGAAAGTAATCCACATACATATAAAATATAATGGTATTAATATGATTGAAAGCTAATTTTTTTATAAAAAATTTAGATTAAAATTAAATAAAAATTGAGAATTAAAGGTTTTTTTTTTAATTGTTGAAAAAATTGAATTCAAACACCGAAATGGTCGATTGGAACAAATAAAAATATGCCAATAAGCATGTGATAATCAATAATTTTATAAAATTTCATCAAAATAAAATGTTAATCTTATAAATTAAGATGTCAATAAATGGCAGAGGAAAAAAAATTATTTCTATGGAAAGTATTTTATATATATTTTAGTTAAGAGTTTTATTTTTCATTGATTTTTTGTCTTAAATTTTATTAACAGATTTTTTAGAAATTAATTTAATATTGATACCAATATTTTTAATATTTTCTTAATATTTATATGATATATTTATAATAATATTTATTTTCTACATAATGATAAAAAAAAAAATTAAAAAGGGACCATCAATAAATTAAGACTTTTATATTAATGGACTATTTTGACATTTTATATCCTAAACATTCATTAAGACATTATACATTTTTCTTATGCCATTAACTTTATATATTTAATAAAATTTACACAATATGAATGTAATTTTATTTTATGGCAACTATAATACATCCATTTAACGAAAAAAAATCATGATACATGTATTAATAGTTTTGATAATAATAAAAAATATATGTTAAAAAAAATTTTATGATTTATGATTTTTTATTTTATAAAAAATATTTTTAATATTTGGATATTTAAAAATTTAATGAAAAATATTTTTTTTAAATTAAATTATTTTAAAGAAATTGATTTTTCTTAACGGAGAAAGTTATTTTTTAAATTTTAAAAATCTTATTAAGTTTTTATATATAAATTTATTAATATATTTTATTTTAATATTTAAATTAAATAATAGAAAATAAATTATCTTATTAAAAAATATTTTTATAAAAAATATTTTCTAAATATAAATTATTTTTTATAAATAAAAGGAGACTTAGTTTATTAAATGTGAAATTATTGTTGATAATTAAAAATTATGTCATTTTCGTATTCGTATTAAATAATAATAATAATAATAATAATAATAATAATAATAATTATTATTATTATTATTATTATTATTATTATTATATTTTATTATATAACCAAAAAATTTAAGAAAATACATAACTCAATCTTTATCATTTTAATGATAACTAATTTAATCTCTAAAATTTCATTCCGTTAACAAAATACTCCTACTAGAATTCGCTATTAGATTATAACAATTTAATTCTTCAAATTTCACTGTTTAATAATTTATAACAATTTATATCATAAAAATTTTAATATATATAACAATTTAGCTTTTTAATTTGAATTAATTTAATCAATTTACTGTTGAATAATTTAACAATAGAATCATTTTATTAATAAAATAAAAATTTAAGAATTAAATTATTTACTCTTAAAAAAAAGAGAAACTAAATTGTGAGTTTTAGTAATAGTAAATTACCTTAATACTTATTACATTATCAGCTATGGAACTCAATCTAATGGTATGTAAATTAAAACTTAATAATACTTTTATTAAATCATTATTTGTTGGAAAAAATTACTTTTTAGTCTATGAGATTTAACGTAACTAACACTTCTGTCCCTCTATTTTGGCGACCCAACACTTAAATCCCTCACTTTCTCTTTCGTCCAAATTCCTAGTCCTTCCATCCAAAATAGCCGTTTGGGACATGTGAATTGACAAAATTAACCCTCACTAAAAGTCTAGCTATTTCAAAATCACGAAACCCAAATCCAAACCAATACTTCTTCATTGTAGATGCTTCTTTATTGTAGATTCCGCTTCTTCACTGTCGATTCCTCCTCCTCCTCTTCTTCTTCTTCTTCTTCAACTCTCCATCTCCAAATCACTGTAAGCCTCCTCACCATAACTCCTATCCTTTCTGCAACAAATCTCTCTCTGTTTCTGTAAGAGTTCACTCTCTCATCTCTCTATTGACCCTTTAAGAAAAGATTTTGCAACTCTCAAATAATGCTTTAGGAAGAAGAAAGATGAAAAAAAAAAAAAAGGAAAATTAACAATGTCAAGAGAAAATAGAGAAAATATGAGGAAGAAGAAAGATGGAAAAGAGAAAAAAAAAGAAGGAAAATCAGCAATGTCAAAAGAAAATAGAGGAAATATGAGGGAGAAAAAAGATGAAAAATAGATAAAAAAAAAAGAGAATCAATAATGGGTAAAAGAAAATAGAGAAGATATGAAAGAGAAGAATGATGAGAAACTTCATATTGAGAGGGTTATTTTTGGAAAAAATTCTCTCCTTTCACCTTTGACTCTTTGACTAAACGGTTATTTTGGATGAAAGGATTACGAATTTGGACGGAAGAGAAAGTGAGGGACTTAAGTGTTGGGTCGCCAAAATAGAGGGATAGAAGTGTTAATTACGTTAAATCTCAGGGAATAAAAAGTAATTTTCCCTTATTGTTGCTTATAGTGATATTGAAATTAAGTATAGTAATAAACTGAATTAGAAAATAGTCACATATCAAAAGAAATATCAGAAACATTATTAAGGGAAAATAAACTAATTACAATAAGAAATGAGTCAGGTCCTTAAAATAGTACACACCTGGGCTTTTTATTGCTCCATCTTTTAATGGTAAACACCCCAAGTTAAGGTATGGGACTTATCAAAACATACCAATCTTGAATATTTTAAATTATAAAAGAAACTTGAAGATTAGTGCAATCAACTCAATAACATGCCAAAATTGTTAATATCAATCATTATTAAATAAAAAAAAAAAAAAAAAAAGAAAGAAAAGCACGCAGTTCACTTTCTTATAAATTATAACTCTTTGCTTCTCCCTTATAAATTGGTAATAATTTCTACAATACATAGTACTTACTCAGAGGATAACTCGCATTGCATCTGTTGGAGGATTGTCGATAATGCAAAGCTCATTATCAGAAGCAATCACCGCAATGGATCTGCAGCCATCCAGTAACAATATAAAAGAGAAATACATAAAGTATCAAACTATTTTTGGAGAAAGAATTTGCAAACGGAAACTGAATAGAAGTAATTAATACATGAGGAACTGAAGTGTTCATTCTCAAACAAGATGAAACGAAAAATAGAGAGAGAGACAGCTATATAGAAAATGTATAAATAGTATCAAACCATTTTTGGAAAAATTTGTACACTAAAAAACTGAATACAAGTAATACATGAGGAACCAGAGAGAGAGAGAGATGTATAAAACAAACACCACCAAGAGTGAGAGCACAGACAGCAAGTCTTGTATTTTGTTGCATTCCCAAGTATCATTAACCTCCAAGTTTCACATGATTTTATAACTTTAAGCTATGTCAAGGTTTAGGGTTGGAAATCTTTGACGTGATTAGTTTATACGATTCATCACGTAGTTTAGCAAGTTAGGCATAAACAGATTCACGTCACAAAATGGGACTCATGAAAATTTTAGGTACAAACAGGTTAACTTGCGCAACCCCAATTAATATGAATAACCTGTTTAAGATATTTTTATAGACGAATTATGAAATATATGAAATTATTTGAAACTCAGTGTGTTATTATATATAAATATGATTCCTTGTACATCTATATTTTCAAAAATCACTGATACGAGCATGAAGAGTAAAGTTCTTCAACAACAAAATGTGTAAGGAAGCTGTAACACTTTGCAAGAATACCCATCAAAAGGTTTCAAATGGGAAATCAAGGTGTTTTAAGAAAGATCCAGTCAGTCATGATGACTACTATCTTTGGAAAGCAAGAAAATATGCAAGGAAAGATGTTCAGAGTACAACTCCAACAAAAAGTATTGCAATCAAGAGGAACAATCCATAACACTGCTTTACATGCATTGTCTCGTATTATACACTAATGCCACATGAAACTCTCACATACAACATTGCTAAGAACATGGCTTAGATAAACCCTTGAGGTGGCTCTACCCCACCCTTACTCAATAACTGTGAATAGAAATGAAAATTATCAAGTCATGATGATTGCTTTTCAACAAATTGAGGTACACGCGAGCTCTAAAAATCTTCAAACATGTTAGTTGCGAAACTCGAAACCAACTTCTGAATAATCCAATATCAAATTATCATAGGTAAAAGAAAATATATTCGAGATGAAAACTATGTTTGGAAAGAATGAGAACATTCACGAAATATTGTTCACGATACTTCGCAAACAAGCAAGGGATAGGACGATCAAGTTTGGAATGCATGGCACCCACCAAAGTACTTGAAAATCAACTAAAAGAGTACAGAGAAAGCAAGAAGCTACAATACATGAATTCCAACTCATTCAGAGTGTGCACCACCTGTTTTGGCTATATAACCCATTTAAACCGAAATGCACTTAGACCCATTTAAGTGTAAGGAAGCTCAGAGATCACTGCAACCCAAAATTACGCAGCGGAAAAGTAAAAGATTTTTGTTTCCCCTTTCAGAATCCGAGTACTTCATTTAATTCGAAAGGAAGGATAAAGAGACAAACTTTTTAGACTTGACGAAAAGAAACTGTTACGGACTGATGGTGCTGCTTCTGAAACGAATACTCTCAATGGTATCCACTCGAACATTTCCATCTGGAGTGCTAACTCTCTCAATAGATGGATTAGCTATGTGCTCCCAATCTGCAATCCAGAAAAACAATCACGAAAAAAACTACCTCATGCAATTCAAAGAAGATGTTTTATGTTCACTCGCTTTCTCTCAGTCTTTTCGTTTTCTCACACATCTTTTTGTAAAAGAGTTGTGTTCATAACTACCGTCACAGTATCGCAGATACTAATATATCTATGCGATAAGTCCTTTTCAAAAGAAAACGAAAGGATCTTTTATCTGTAATAGTTACAAATAGGCTGCAGATCTTTTAAATATTATTATCTTATAATAATAACAAAAAAGTATGATTAATAATAATAATATCTTTATTATTATTAATTATACTAATGGGCTCTTAACCCATTAATATGACATAGTATATCAATGACATTCTTTTGTGTGTAACCCAATAGACTCATATTAATTGGCAATAGGCCCAGTCCAACAAGATTCATAAATCATAAGTGACCTCTAGCAAGACATTATGACTATCCAATTAATATGAGGATCGATAGTCCGATAAAGCCTAATAAACATAACATGTATTAATCCCTTTGTCACACGATATCTAGTTTGAACATAAGGCATGGTTAATATCAAAATTATAATGTTCAAACTTATGATTTCTCGATCTCTTAATAGACTGATAAAACCAAATGATTTCATTTGAGTACGGCCATGCATTTCTTAGTCTCACTTGTTGATATCCTCAAAAAGATGGACAAATTCTATCTTGATTATTTGATATCCTCTACATAATTTCTATTATGCTCAATCAAACTTTTATGATTATCCGATTAAAGACAAAGTTTGGTTAAGTCAAAACATAACAGTCCTTATGTTGGAAACTATGACAATTTCAAGTCAAAGGATTAAAACATAACTATCTTGAGATTCACTTATGACAAAAACTCATATAGTGATCGCAATGTGAGTCCATCCAATATTTTGTTCTCTAACAAGTATATATGATTATTAATTTATATCAACATACACATAATCATCTCATGATTATCAATCAATAATCATACTAGTAATATTTTATTATTATCATCATAATAATAAGTAACCAAGGATGTTAATCATTATTATATAACATGCAAATAAATAATAATGATAATAAAATTTTTTTTATTAATAAACAAAATGACATATAAAAAGGTCCAAGATAATGGTCTAGGGCAAATACACTAATATTAAGCCCAAATGCACTTAGACACATTTTGTTATTTTAAAATTTTAATATTTTACTAGACTTATTTTTAATTAATTAGGCTCAATTTAAATGGCTAAATTTGTGCAGTCCATAAGGAGAAAAGATTCTCCTAGTCCAACTAGGAAAAAAATCTTTATTGTAATCCTTGTTGAGAAAGGTTTGACTGTTTGACCAAGAATCCTTTCTACATTGGATTTAATCTTTTTTTCACTAGAATTAGGATTTTAAAATGCTATAAAAACACCTCTAAGTGGCAGCCACAAATTTAAAACTTATTTTGTAATCAATATTATTCTCCTTGGTTAATAAAATTCTAGAGAATTTTGTTTAACATTGTTTTGCATTAAGAATTGGTATCTTATCGAGGTTAGTAATTTTGAAATAATTCTATTCTTGTTTTATTGTTCGACTATCTATGTTCTTATTTATTCATTATTCAAGGGTATAATAGAACACTTAAGAATTAATTTTAATGTGTGACTTGATATTATTGTATGTTAGGATTTTAGATTGCATTGTTAATTTGGGATTCCGCATCAATTGGTATAAGAGCATAAGTCGTAGATAAATTTTAATTTATTTATCTTTATTATTATCTTGTTTAATTTCAATTTCATAATTATAGTTATCAGTAATTCGTTTCTTATTTCGGCAGCTTGTTTATTGTTTCGTCTTGCTATGTTTCCATCTCAATGCGTGTTATCACAAGTTTTAGTAAAAAAAAAAAAGAGAAAGATTCAAATCTGAAAAATTTCATAAAAAAGGAAGAAGGAAATTGTTCTTGAAATTTATGATTGAGATTGAAGGCAAGAAAAAGTATAACTTTGCAATCTGTTTGGCATAAGTCTTGGCCAAAATTGCTAGTTTTAGTTGTTCAAATTCTTACAAGTCTAAAGTTATTGTTGTTACATTTTTTTTTATTATTTAGGATATCATTACTTAATATCTACTGCTGCAATTTTATTAGTTTTGTTTTTGTAGGTTGCTTCCAAAGTGCAACGCTCATAAGTTAAACAATTGACAGGAAAAAGGCTTGAGTGTTGAGTTCATAAGAGGGTAAAAGCCAATATATAAATGAAAACGAGTGAAAACACCTTTCGAGAGAAACACGTGACAGAGCATGTGAGGATCAACTTTTGTTTTCTTTTGCTTGTGTGTTTGAATTTGTTTCAGGATGAAAAGCAAAGAAAGAAGACATGATTGTAGGAACCTCAACAAATCTTTTCAAAAATACTTGTGAAATTTTAACGATTTTATGAATATCTTGGAAAGAGCCATCCATAAAGAGAATGAAAGAACCACCAATAATAATGTAGATCAATTTGAAAATAGCAAAGAAGGTGCATCGGAATCCAAATATTGTCATATGGAAGAAAGCCAAGAAAGATGAAATAGAAAGCCCTTTAGTAGGTCAAATCTAAGTTAGACAATATTTGAGAATACTTGTCGTTCCAAACAGCTAAGCAACATCCTTCATCTTTCAACATTGCTCACTCCGATAATTCCTTTGCTTGTCTAAGTCTTCATCCATTGCTCCATGGATCCTAGACTTTGGTGCTTCTATCACATCTCTGATAATCACAATCTTTTTCTCTACTCTTGTTTCACCTTCCACACCATCTAAAGTCACATTAGCTACAAACTCAAGTTTCGACCGGCGAGTTGGCCTCACGCGCCGCCACAACAACCTATCGCAGCTACACGCGCCGACGCGTGAAGGCGCGTCCCTGCTCCGTCGCTGCTTCGGTCACCATCGTCGGAGTAGCCGCACTGTCCCCTTGTCAGATCTGAGATTTGTTTGACCATTCAAGTGTTGGGTGGAGATGTTTTGGTACTGTTCATATTCGGGTATTGTTCTGATTCTATGTTTATTTTTATTGCTTTGGGTTGGTTGTCCTTATGGCTAAAGTTAAAACCACCATAACTGATATGATTCCTGTGATGACTAAAATCACAGAACACAAATTAAATGGATCTAATTTTTTGGATCAGAGTAAGACTATTCGTATTTATTTGCGAAGTATTGAAATGGATGATCATCTTACCAAGGATCCTCCAACTGATGAAACTCATAGAAATTGGATGAGTGATGATGCTCAATTGTTTCTGCAGATCCGAAATTCTATTCATAGTGAGATGATTAGTCTTATTAATCACTGTGAATTTGTAAAAAGTTAATGGAGTATTTGGAATTTCTATATTATGGCAAAGGGAATATTTTCCGTATTTATGATGTGTGTAAGGTATTTTACCGAGCTGAGAAAAATGATAGAACTTTGACATCCTATTTTATGGATTTTAAAAGAGTTTACGAAGAACTTAATGTATTGATACCTTTTAGTACAGATGTAAAAGCTCAAACTCAATAAGATCAACGAGAGCAAATGGCTGTTATGAGCTTTCTTGCAGGTCTCCCTCTAGAATTTGAGATAGCTAAAACTCATATTCTTTCTGATTCTGAAATATCATCGTTATATGATGTGTTCACTAGGGTGTTGCGTACAGAGTCTCTAATTCCTTTACACCCCACTAGTGCCCTTGTTAGTCGCAATGACAGCGGCAGACTGAATAATAGAGGTGGGCAAAGAGGAGGTTTTAATGGTGGTAAAGGATCTCAGCATTCTAGGGAAATAAGTTCTACTTCTGACTCAAGAGGAATCATTTGTTATTACTGTCGCGAACCTGGACATACTAAGAAGACATGTTAAAAATTACAGAATAAGAATCAGCGCACACAAATGGCGCATATGGCAGTTGAGACCTCTTCAGATCAGGGAATTTTGATATCCGCAGATGAGTATGCACAATTCATCCAATACAATACATCTTTGAAATCCTCTAACTCCTCTATCACTGCAATTGACGAGTCAGGTAACTCTATTGCATGTTTTGTGTCTTCATCCTCCAAATGGGTTATTGATTCTGGTGCTACCGATCATATGTTAGGTAATTCTACCCTTTTGTCCAATCTTGAGTCTCATGCATCGTCTTCTTATATTACTCTTGTTGATGTGTCAACTTAACCCCTTCTCTTTCTATATCCTCTGTGTTATGTCTCCCTAAGTTCGCGTTTAATTTGCTTTCCGTTAGTAAACTCACTCGTGCATTGAATTATTGTGTCTCATTCTTTTCTGATCACTGTATTTTTCATGATTTTTCGACGAAACAGATTATTAGTAGAGGGCGTGAGTCAAAGGGTCTTTACGTCTTGGATCAGCAACTACCTAGATCTTTTGCATGTTCCACGTTGATGCGGAACCCAGGATCAACATGTGATCAAAAACCCCGTCATACAACTTAACAAAGAACAAGATAAAGATATCTTCCAGAAGGTTGCTCTACTACACCCCTAACCAACCAATATGATTAGAAACATAGATAATCAAGCGAAGGTTGCTCTACCACACCTCTAACCAACCAATGTGATTAGAAACATAGATAATCAAACGAAGGTTGCTCTACTACACCCCTAACCAACCAATGTGATTAGAAACATAGATAATCAAACGAAGGTTGCTCTACTACACCCCTAACCAACCAATGTGATAAAAAATATAGATAATCAAGCGATTTCAGCTTCGAGAACGCTACAAGAAATTCTTGATAAGTTAACTAAGCATGGAGGAGATCCATATTAGAACACCACAAGGTTAAACCTCGATAAGTTGCTAAATAATGGAGAAGAACCAAATATTGTTCATAAAATCATCTTTATTCATTGGCTTCTTATGGCTGCCACCTTAAGAGTGTTTTTATAGCCTTCAAACCCTAATTCTATTGTAGGAAGCTGTAATTACAATATAGGAAGGGTATTTAGTCAAATAGTCAAACCTGGATTACATTAAAAATCATTTTCCTAAATTATCTTGGAGAAATCTCCTTCCTAAATGGGCTTTATGCGTTTTATGCTGAAATCCAAACCCAATTCAATATTTCCATTCGTATATTGCCAAGTGATAATGCTAAAGAGTATCTCTCTAGGAAATTTCAATCTTATTTGTTACAAAAAGGGATTCTTCATCAGTCCTCTTGTATTGACACTCCTTCACAAAATGGAGTTGCCGAAAGAAAAAATCGACATCTTCTTGAAGTAGCCAGAGCCCTCTTATTCCAAATGAAAGTATCTAAATGTTTTTGGGCTGATGTTGTATCCACTACTTGTTTTTTTATCAATCGCATGCCTTCCTCCATCCTTCATGGTGATATCCCTTATAACATTTTGTTTCCCACTAAATCTTTGTTTCCTATTGAGCCACGTCTCTTTGGTTGTACTTGTTTTATTCGTGATTTTCGTCCACAGGTTACTAAATTGGATCCCAAATCACTCAAATGTGTCTTCCTTGGCTACTCTCAACGTCAGAAAGAGTATCGTTGTTTTTCTCTGATCTGAATCAGTATCTTGTGTCTGCGGATGTCACATTCTTTCAGTCCACTCCGTTTTTTTCGCCATCATCTGTTTATAACACTCAGGGGGAGGAAGATGACATCTTGTTATACATTGTTCGCTCTTTGTCTTCTCAGACTACTCCTATACCTTCCGCTCATGTGCTAGGTCGCCCTCCCATCTTTCATGTGTATTCTAGACGCTTAAAGGACTCTAACTCCGCTCTGCTACCCGCTTCTTCGTCGATAGATCCTGCTCCAACTGATCCTTCACTGTCTGATTTGGATTTGCCTATTGCTCTTCGCAAAGGTAAACGTACTTGCACTTATCCTATTTCATCTTGTGTCTCTTATGATCAATTATCCTCTTCTTCTCGTTATTTTGCCACTGCTTTGGATTCTATTTCAGTTCTCAAAATTCTTATTGAGGTTTTGTCCCATCCTGGTTGGCGTGCTGCAATGGAAGAGGAAATGATGGCTCTTGACTCTAATGGGACTTGGGAGTTGATGTCCTTGCCTCCAGGAAAGTAGGCTATTGGGTGCAAATGAGTGTTTGCAGTGAAAGTAAATCTTGATGGATCTGTTGCTCGCCTCAAGGCCCGTTTAGTGGCCAAAGGTTATGCACAAACTTATAGAGTTGACTATTTTGATACATTCTCTCCAGTTGCCAAACTCGCATCTGTCCGATTGTTTATTTCCTTGACAGCTACACATGATTGGCCTTTATATCAACTGGATATTAAAAATACTTTTCTTCATGGTGACCTTCAGGAGGAGGTTTATATTGAGTAACCACCTGGTTTTGTTGCTCAAGGGGAGTCAGGCAAGGTTTGTAGATTTTGAAAATCTCTTTATGGCTTGAAACAGAGTCCTCGGGCATGGTTCGACAGGTTTAGTGAGGTAGTCCAACAGTTTGAAATGAAGATGAGTAAGTGTGATCACTCAGTGTTTTATAGAAATTCTGATAGTGGAGTAATTCTGCTTGTAGTATATGTGGATGATATCGTTATCACAGGAAGTGACGTTGCTAGCATTACATCCCTAAAAGAATTTTTTAAAACACAATTTCATACAAAGGATTTGGGCTCCTTGAAATATTTCTTCGGAATCGAAGTTATGCGGTGTAAGAAAGGCATCTTCTTATCTCAAAGAAAAATATGTTCTTGATTTGTTGGCAGAAACAAGAAAACTAGGTGCTGAGCCTTGTAATGCCCCAATGACCCTAACCTTCAACTTACCACAGAAGACAGTGAGCCATTTGCAGATCCTGAAAGGTATATAAAATTAGTTGGTAAGCTGAATTATTTGACGGTGACTCATCCTGATATTGCATATTCAGTGAGTGGTAAGTCAGTTTATGTCCTCCTCCAGTGGGATGCTCTGGGACAGATTCTTTGTTACCTTAAAGTGGCCCAGGGCGAGGCCTATTCTATGGTAACCATGGGCACTCAAATATTGAATGTTTTTCTGATACTGATTGGGCAGGCTCGAAGGTTGATAGGAGGTCAACTACTGGATATTGTGTTTTTGTGGGAAGTAACATGGTCTCATGGAAAAGTAAGAAGCAAAATGTGGTCTTCCGTTCTAGTGCTAAATCTGAATATCGAGCCATGACACAAGCCGTTAGTGAAGTCTTGTGGGTACGTCAACTATTGGAAGAAGTTGGGTTCACAAATTCGGTGCCTGCTAAGTTGTGGTGTGATAATTAAGCAGCTATCCATATTGCCTCCAATCCAGTATTTCATGAGAGAACTAAACACATAGAGATTAATTGTCATTTTGTTCGTGAAAAGGTCTAACAAAAGATAATATCAACAGGACATATCCGAACTAGAAAACAACTAGGAGATATCTTCATTAAAACTCTAAATAGGACTCGAGTTGATTATATATGTAACAAGTTGGGCATGATTAACATCTATGCTCCAATTTGTGGGGGAGTATTATAGGTTATAAAAAATAAATATGTTAATATAGAAAGTAAATATTGATAGATGTGTCAGTTGTTTAATCTTAGGGATTGTATGATCATAGGTTTGATTTTCCTTCCTATTTAGATACAGTCTCTCATGTATAAATAGGTTGTAATCTTTGTAAAATACAACAAATATTATCTTTCTAAATTCCTGAATAGGGAGAGCCACTTAAAGATCTTACTAGATACAGAAGATTAGCTGGCAAGCTCAATTATCTCACTATCACGCGATTAGATATTTTTTTTGCTGTAAGTGTGGTTAATCAATTACTTCAAACTCCATTCAGTAGTTACTGGGATGCAGTCATTCGCATTCTTACATATATCAAAGGAGCTTTAGGACAGGGTCTACTCTATGAGGACAAGGATCACTCAAAAATTGTTGGCTATTCTAATACAGATTGGGCAGGTTCTCCTTTAGATAGACGATCTACTTCAGGATATTATATTATAATGGGAGGGAATTTTATATCCTGAAAAAGTAAAAAACAGGAAAGTGGTTGCAAGATCAAGTGCAGAAGCAGAATATCGAGCTATGGTTTTGGCAATATACGAACTCATTTGGTTGAAGCAACTCCTTCAGGAATTGAAATATAGCGATACTGGTCAAATAAAGCTGAAATGTGATAATCAAGTTGCCCTCCATATTGCATCAAATCCAGCTTTTCATCTAGTTTTTCATGAGAGAATGAAACTTCGAATATATTGGTAACAAGCTTGAAGCATATAACATATACGTTCCAGCTTGAGAAGGAATGTTGAGATACTTTCTGTAAATAGCCTAAATTTGTAGTGATTATGTACATAATTAGGGATATGATTATGTGATACGATTGAGATATAATTAGGCTATAATTAAGAAATTAATTTATTTTCTTATCTAGTATATATTCTTATAAGTAGTATATATATCCCAATTGGTTTAAGGAAAATCATCATGCATTTTTCTCTTAAAGCTTTTGCTTCTCTATTCTTTTTTTCCATCACCGTTTTTTACTATTATAAATAAAATATTATGAATGTTATAGTAAAATACAAAAATTTTATTCATATAATAATAATACTTTTTATATAATAAATTTATACAACATATCATTTTTTTTTAAAAAAATTATTATAGTACATTTATAAAATAGATTCTAGGTAAAATAAAGTGTATTAATAATTAATTTAATTAGTTATTTATAATCTAAAAGATATTATTAATGTTTTAGTATTTATTTATTTTACTTATAAATATTTTTTTAAAATAATAAAAGATTATTATTTGCAAAGTTTTACTCTTGATAAAAAAATGTTAATACTTGTTTATTTTAATATTTTTAATAGTATTAAAATTTAAATTATTATAAATAAAAATTAATGTATCAAAATTATTTAAAATTAATAAAATGATCATATTAGAAAATAACTTTTATACGAATTTAGTTTATCAAATATAAAGTTAATTACTAAAAATTATTAGCGACAAATATTTTGTTGGTAAAGATCATAACTTACACGCATTATAAACAAAATTTGTTTAGCAACAACACATCGTCTCTAACCTTTTTATTAGTGACAAATTCAAATAGCGTCACTAAACAGCCATTCTTTATGATTTTTTAAATATGAATTTCTTTTATTTTAGTTATTGTTTTAATTTTATTTTTGACTATAATAAAATTTTAATGTAGTAGAATTAAATAGTAATATAAGTTCTTAATAATTTTAGTTAAATATTAGTACAAATATTTAACAATTTTAGTTTAAATAAAACACAATATAATTATATGATTAAATTAAATAATTTCAAAATAAAAATAAATTTATAATGTTTATAAACAAGTTGAGGTATTTTTGGCAATGTAAATATTTTTCCTCCATTTCCACTTCTACATATTATAAAATTACAGAATATTTGAAACATTTGAGAATTTTGACATGACTAATTAAAAGGCTGAACAAGAGTTGGCCATTTTCATATGATATTTAGAAGTTGATATTACATTATTGTAACATGACATGAATTGCTAGCTGTAGTCAAGGTAGCTAGAAACCTACTTGCAATTAAAATTAGATGAATATATAATAAGCAATTTCGAACAAGATATGGAGTCAAAAGCACTGAATCAGAATAGAGCAAAAATTTGGTAATTGTTAAATTTGGGCCACGCCTAACTCACCTCAAAAGCTAGCTCAAGGGAGGAGTGCCTATGACCCATATAAGGGGCACATTACCCCTTTCCACAACCGATGTGGGATTCCACACACTCCCTCACGCCCAGAATTTTTACTGATGCGTGGCATATTTATAGGGCGCCCAACATCGGATGGGGAGGCTCTGATACCATGTTAAATTTGGGCCAAGCCTAACTCACCTCAAAAGCTAGCTCAAGGGGGAGGAGTGCCTATGACCCATATAAGGGGCACATTACCCCTTTCCATAACCGATGTGGGATTCAACAGTAATAATATACAAGATCAGAAAATTGGATAAGTGAGAAACTAGTAAATAGCTAAATAGGAAAAATAAAGGGAATAAATTAATAAAAAAGATTATAATTCTGTCATTTAAAGCGCTAATCTCAAAAGGTTTTCAGATAATTCAATATTAAAAAGTAATCCATGTCAGTAACTTGCACAGCTTATATGAAAAGTGTTTCATACCAAATTTAGTTGATTTCAGAATACGATTAAAATGAAAATAAATTAAAAAAGAAAAAAGAAACTGTGATTTTCACATACGAAAATTCATATAAATATCATATAAATGATGCATGGAATTTAATGCAATGCAATAAGATTAATTTCTAAACTCGAACACATTTCAAATCCAATTATATACTATTCAAACTCTATTGATAGAGTTAAATTGAATCGGATATCCAAAAATACCCAATCCATTGCCAAACTGAATTGCTACTATTCAAGCTAAAATGTGATTTGGTGCTTAAGATTAGTAAAAAAAGATAACCAGGTCAAGGCCATGAGGCTATTTGAAATTGGTGGATTACCAAGATTTGTATAGTGTGTTTGCTCAATTGTTTTTGGTTTAGGCACCTTTTCTCATGGAATATTAGTTGTTGAAATAGGTAGGGTAGCATCTCCAGATAAGCATCCAGTACCTATGCTTGTTCACTAGTTCTAAAGATAACATCATGTACCCAGACAAAGTTTAACATTGTTAATCCCAAAATTATCATGATATGACAACCTTTCAACAGGGATGATGGATTCAAAATTGACCCAAATCATTTATATGTTCACCATAGAAAAGTCTGTCCTTTATTTCATGCCTATCCTTTCTTCTATCTGAGAACATGGTCTATCCCACAAGTTATCTCAAGAAACAAAGCATCCATATATATGAAAATATTTAAGAATTTCAAAGGAAGTATTGAAACTCACGGGAATTTGTAAACGATTCCATGATCGACAACTCCATTGACTTTATCAAGGCTTTCAGCTACTTCAGCTGCAACCAATGAATTACAGACTTAAGAGTCATGGAAAATGTATCTTAAAGCACAAGGAAAGAGATTAAAAGGGGAAAATAAGCTATCTTACATGGAGATCAAAACAAGAAAACAGCATGATCTTTAGACATACCAAGACTTTGTATTGGAGAAGTAAAGATGACATCAAGAACATTGTGACCTTCTCTAGTGATGAGAGGGAAGTCACCCCCCAGTGGACCTGCTTGGCCTATAGATGATCTCCTCCATACCTTAAATTATCAAACAAAAGATAAAAGAAGCAAGTGCTCTTAGAATTCAATTGAGGGATCAAACAAAAGTTAAAACAACGATAAGCTCTGAATTTTACTTTAACCTCTATTAATTTTCTAGGAATTGCAAATAAGGCCACGGTTGAGTGCGCAAGCACATTTTAAAATGTTATAGTGTGAACAAAATATGTTCCTATTGACTTATTTGCTGATCCTAACTAATTCTAGAGATATAATTTGATTTAATTAGGATCCTTAATTATCTCTGTAATTATTATTTGATTATTTGCTTCCTATTTAGATATAATTCTTTATGTATAAATAGTCATATAAACCAATTGTAAAGATTAAGAGATGAACAAGCAAATCAAGATCATTTTGGCCACAGGAAAAAAAGTATCAGAATAATCAATGCCATATATTTGTGCATAGCCTTTAGCAACAAGATGAGCCTTTAATTCTTGCTACGGAACCATTTGGATTGACTTTGATGGCAAAACCTATTTATAGCCCACAGCCTTCTTGCCAAAGGGTAAATTAACTAGTTTCCAAGTATGATTTTCATCTAGAGTCTTGATCTCCTCAAACATTGCATCACGTCATCTAAGATGGGCCAGGGCCTCTTTAACTATCTTAGGTAAAGAAATGGAATCTAGAGATAATTAAGGAGGTAGAAAAAAGAGACAAGTGATCATAAAAAAGAAAATTAGCAACAGAATAGATAGACTTACACTCTCATTTACCTTTAAAAAGACTAATTGGGAGGTCAAGGTCACTTAGTGGTGGATCCGATGATGAAAAATATTATGGTGTAGGACATGTAATATCAGATACTAGTCTCCGAGAGTAAACTTGAACATCGGACGGATTAGCAGGAAGCTGAGTACTAGGAGGAATATTACCATCAGATTGTGCAGTAGAAGGCACGCTCAAAGAGTTCCCACTATCAGATATGATTCTATAGATAGTCACTCATCATCATCCTCTTGACCAGTAGAGATTTATGGAAGAGGATAAAAAGGAATTGCTCGGAAAAGACTACATCTATTGAGACCAGATATTTGTTGAGATCTAGAAAGTAATACTGATATCCTTTCTAAAGGCGAGAATATCCTAAAAAACACACTTCAAAACTTTAAGATCAAGTTTAGTCACATGGGGTCTAATATCCCGAACATAGCAAATGCTACCAAAAAGACGTGGTTCCAGAGAAAATAATAGCTTCTTAAGAAAAAGGACATCATAAGGAGTATTACAGTTGAGGACTGTGGAGGGTATGCGGTTAATGAGGAAGAATGCAGTAGAGACAACATTAGCTCAGAATTGCTTAGGAACTTGCATTTGAAACCATAGAGCTCGAGCAGTCTCAAGAAGATGTCGATTCTTTCTTTCAGCTACCCTATTTTGAACGGGTGTATCAACACATGATTGGTGAAGAATACCATGTTGAGTCATATAAGTCTGGAATGGTTCTGACATATATTTTTTAGCATTGTCGCGTTGCAAAATTTGCATAGCAACTTTAAATTGAGTCTTGATTTCAGCACAAAAGGCAGAGAAATGAGAAAACACTTCTGAGCGATGCTTCGTAAAATAAATCCAAGTCATTCTAGAAAAATCATCCATAAAAGTGACAAAATATCTAAATCGAGTCTTAGATCCAACCAGACATGGTCCCCAAACATCCGAATAAACTAATTAAAAAGGAGAATCGACTTGTTTATTGACTCTAGGACTTAAAGAGCTTCGATGATGTTTGGCAAAATAATATGACTTACACTCCACTAAAGATACCTCATGAAATTGAGGACATAGCTTCTTCAAAACTGGTAAAGAATGATGTCTCAATCGAAAATGTGCTTCGAACGGAGACATGACACTAGAGCAAGCAACAGACTGAGACACCCATTCATCTAAAATGTAGAGACCCCCAGAGACATATTATTTACGAATAATCTGCTTCGTCACAAAATTTTGAATGAGACAACGATCAGGAAAAAAGGAGAAACAATTTAGGTCTTCTATAAGTTTACTCGTAGAAATTAAATTAAAAACAAGATTATGTAAATTTACCACAGATAATAGGGTAATAGAAGAAGTAGGTTTAACAGTCCCAGACCTCTCAATATTATATGTTGATCCATCAGCTATGGCAACAGAAAATGGTGTTTTATGAGATCGAACGCCGGCAAAAAGATGAGGATTACCTGTTATGTGATTTGTGGCACCAGAATCAATTACCCATTTGTGTAAAGAGGATATAAGACAAGTTTTACCTGTCTCGGCAATAGTAGCTACAAGAGTGGACTTACTACTTGTATCCATGTTAAGATTCACAACAAGAAGAGTACCACACAAAAGATCAAATGTTCAGACCCAAACAAGACACAATAACTGCCTTCAAATAGGAACAAAAAGTACAGACCCAAACAATAGCCAGCACAATACCAAAAATAGAACAGAAAGATATTGTACTACTCGGAAGAAAGATCCTGTAATTGGCAAAGCCCGATGACGGAAAAGGTACCGGAGGATGGCCGAAAATGTCGAGGCAATGCCAGAGATGAAACGGGAGGTCCAACAAACGTCCCACGCGCCTCCACTTGCCAACGCGTGAAATCTGCAGCAGAAACAATGAACGGCGCATGAGACCCACTCGCTTGCCGCCCAGTCACCAGTCTTTGAGGATTGGCCGAAAATCATCTTGCGGTTCTTCCTAGGGTGGTGGTGAGACAAGATATTCACCGGAAGAGGTGATTCAAACAAAACAGCATCCTTCTCTAAGGAGACCTAGAAAAAAAAAAAACCTAGAACAAATCCGAAAAACCTAAAGCCAGAATAAGCCAAGAGGCTCTGTTACCATGTAACAAAACAAGGAACAATTGGACAATATTGTGTGTCTTCTCTATTGAAGTAAGTGTATTTATATACAGATTACAAGACCTTGTTAAGACAACTCCTAAAAATCCTCTATCAATCAATTAGTATCAATTAGTCTATGATTATATAATCTCTTTTAATTATGTACAGATTATCTCCACATTCTAACACTATGAAGTCGACTATTCTGACACTTTCTCCTGTGTGGCCAAAATGATCTCGATTCGTTTGTTCATTTTCTTAGCTGCTTCTCAGCATTAGCCTTTACACCAGCTCAATATCAAGAATACTTTTTTTCATGGTGACCTCCAAAAGGAGGTATATATGGAGCAACCATCTAGATTTATTGCTCAAATGGAGTATGGAAAAGTATGTCATTTGAAGACATCTTTATATGGTTTAAAGTAGAGTCCTCGTGCTTGGTTTGGCAAGTTCAATGAAATTGTTCAAGAATTTGAGTTGAAAAAGAGCAAATTTAACAACTTAGTCTTGTATAAATATTCAGATATTGGTATTATTCGCTTTGTTTTGTATGTTCATGGTATTGTCATTACAAGAAATAATTATGGAAGGATCTCTTCTCTCAAATCCTTCTTGCATGCAAGTTTTCATATCAAAGACTTGGACCAATTTAAATATTTCTTAGGAGTAAAAGTCTTGAGGAGTAAAAAGAGATTTTTTATTGTCTCAAAGGAAGTATGTCCTCGACTTACTTGCAGAAGCTGGAAAGTTGGAAATTGAACCCTATAGCACACCAATGATTCCTAATGTATGTTTCATGTAAGATGACGGAGACCCCTATGATTGATTACCTAGAGAGGTAGAGGAGGCTGGTTAGAAAGCTGAACTACCTTACTAGGAGGACTCGGCCAAATATTTCTTTTGTAATAAATGTTATAAGCTAGTTCATTTATACACCTATAGTGAAACATTGGACCGCTCTAGAACAAATTCTATGTTATCTAAAAGGGATTCCTAGACTCGGTATACTCTAGTTGAGTATTTTTCGGATGCTGATTGGACAGGATCCAAAAGTGATAGAAGATCCACTATAGACTACCATGTGTTTGTTGGAGGAAACCTAATGTCTTGGAAAAGTAAGAAGCAGCATGTGGTATCTAGATCCAGTACTGAGTCATAATATAGGACCATGACTCAAACCACTTGTGAGATTTTGTGGATAAATCATCTGCTGAAAGAAGTTGGTGTGGTTATTATGTCTCCCGCAAAACTTTAGCGTGATAATCAGACTGTTGTTCACATTGCCTCCAATCTAGTATACCATGTACGAACTAAACATATTGAAATTGATTGTCATTTTATGAGTGAGAAGATTCAAGAAAATTTAATTTGTAGCAGTTATATAAAGACAGGAGAACAACTGGATGATTTGTTCACCAAGATATTAAATAAGTCTAGAATAGAATATCTTTATAACAAGTTGGGCATGATAAACATATATGCCCCAGGTTGAAAAGGAGTGCTATAGTGTGAACATAATCTATACATAATTAGAATAGACTGCAAAATCATAGGGCTAATTGATGCTAATCGATAGACAAAGGATTTTTGGGAGAATGATTTGTAATTTTAACAAAACCTTGTAATCTGTATGTAGACACTCTTGATCAATAGAAAATACATCAATTAAGTCCTACAAATCTAGTTTTACACAGAACCACTTTACTCAAAGTCACAACTAAATAATATAACTGGAAATTGGAGGTGTTAATAAATTATGTATGTTTTTCTTCTATGGTATAGTAATAAAACATTGTTACTTAAATAAACACAGTTCTTCACAACAGCTCTATTAATATTCAGCTAATGTTTTTCCAGAAAGTTTATTTCTAGATGTGATATAAAAAAAAGGATATCTTCTGGTGCCTACATAAGCAAATATTCGTCATCCTTGTTTCCTTGTTAAATACTTTTAGCTTATCATTCGAGTAAAATTCCATGATTCCTTAATTAAGGCCTGCTTGAAAGGTCCCTTTGCCACAAGCATATATACCATTACAAACAAAATAAAAAGCATGTAATGTCAGACTGACGAATCTGACAATATCTTGAGTCTAAATTTGCAAAACGGCACTAGACTAACTACACTTGTGAGCTTGCTACCACAGCAGACAAGAAACATAAGATAGACCAAATATGAAACTCTTAGATCTGCTACAGTGGAATGTGAAGAAATTATTGGCTCATTGTTTATGGAGTTCAATATTGTGGGATTTCAACTATGACCACGCAACTTATATGTATATATATATATATATACTAACAAAAAGGTAATCAGTTAAATTCCACTGCCACACATGCCTTGACATTCATACCTCCGCATCACCTAAAAACATATCATCAATCTCTTCAGCAGTTTCCATCCAGTTCAGCTGAAATAAAAAATTTAGCTGATTAGGAAATTGATCTCTCATTCTGAAGCTAACGCTTTGCATTAAAATTTTCTGTTGCTTACAGATTGAACAACAACTGGAATGGAACCATCTAATGTGCCTTTGTACTGCTTTTCTGTTACCATGAATACATGTTTATCGGCTGCATTGAGAATTGACTGAAAGACAAAAAGTGAAAAGGGAAACTTATTGTTGACACTATCAGATGAGAAAACAACCTTGATGCATCAAATGAAAATTTTTTCACAAATGAAAACTTGACTATCAAATTGACAAAAACAATTCTCCAAAATGTCCATGAAATAGTTGAAGTTCTAAAATTCCACAATAACAGGACACACAACAGCACACTCGCCTTGTCTTGAATGATTGACTGCTCACCTTGCAAGTTTTGAAGCCCAATGAAAATACTCAACTATCAAATTTATACATATGATACTCAAAGATGACCAAAATCGTTTGGGTCCTGAAATTCCACAAAAACAGGATATACAACAACACCCTCACCTTCTCTTGAATGATTGACTCCTCACCTTGCATGTTTTGGCGACCAATGATGCCAATTAGTGTCTTTTGTTCTATAATATCAGCATCATCAAATGCAAAATCAATCTACATAAAAGCAATGTAAAGTTAAACAGCGGTAAGTTTCATGAGAAGTATAGTGTTACAACGGGAACATAATCTGTACATAATTGGAATAGACTGCAAAATCATAGGGCTAATTAATACTAATTGATAGATAAAAGATTTTTAGAAGAATAATTTGCTGCCTTAACAAAGCCCTGTAATCTATATATAAACACTCTTATTCAATAGAGAATATAACAACTATTTTCTTACAAATCTAGATTGTTACATGGTATCAGAGCCTGTAATTCTTTGAGATTGATTTTTTGATATTGTTCACCAATACTGTTCAAGATGTTACTGGATTGGGTCTCATTCAAATCTAATTTTCGGTGTTTTAGAAATTTAAAAAATGGTCATTGATATAAAATCTATGATTGCCAAAGGAGGATGGAAAAATAATAATTGTGGTTGAAATACTGCTGCTCAGTATCAGGACCTACTCAAAAGGACCACTTCAGTCACTACTATAGTTGAGACGAGTAAAACATGCTTTATTTCCTTCTCAAATAAATGGATCATTGATTCTAGTGATGGATCATATGACAAGTAACCCCATACATTCTCTAGTTTCCAATCACATAAGACACACCTTCTCCTGTAACCTTAACTAATGGGTCACAATATAATGTTGAGAGTTCTAGAACTGTTAAGCTCACTCCTTCCATCACTTTATCATCCGTGTTAAGTTTATCCAATCTTGCCTTACCAAAAATCTAAATAGTTATGACTCTTTCTTCCCTAATCACTGTTTTTTTCAAGACCTTACGACAAAGAAAAGTATTGGTAAAGGACATGTATCTGATGGTCTCTACATTTTGGATGTATGGGTGCCTCAGTCAATTGCTTGTTCTAGTGTAATCTCTCCATTTGAAGTACATAGTCAGTTAGGACATCCTTCTCTAACACTTTTGAAAATCAAAAAAGTTGTAACCAAGTTTCGTAATGTAACTTCATTGAAATGTGAGTCTTGTCGTTTTGCAAAATACCATCGTATCTCTCTTAGTTCTAGAATCAATAAACGGGCTAAATTTGCATTTGAACTAGTTCATTCAGACATTTGGAGACCCTATCCTGTTGGATTTAAAACTGGATTAAAGTATTTATTACTTTTGTGAATGATTTTTCTTGAATGACCTGGATTTACTTTAAGAAAAATCACTCTGAGGTGCTTTCTCACTTTTCTGCCTTTTGTGTTGAAACTAAGAATCAATTTAATGTTTCTGTGCATATATTGAGGAGTGATAATGCCAAAGAATACAGGTCAGGATCATTTTAAATTTTTATAACACATGGTATTTTTCACCAACCGTCATGTGTTGATACACCTGCTCAAAATGGAGTGGCTGAAAGGAAGAATAGGCATTTTCTTGAGACTACTCGAGCTCTGTTATTCCAAATGCAAGTTCCTAAGCGATTTGGGCTGACTCTGTCTCTACCGCATGTTTTCTCATTAATCATATGTCGTCTACAGTGCTTAATGGTAATACTCCATATAGTGGCTCATCTATAGGATCACATCAAATAATGAGATCTTCACTAGTGTGTCTTCTCCGGCGCAACTTGTTGAAGGTGTTCCTCCTAGTATTTAGTCGTCTGCCAAACCACCAATGGTTCAAGTTTATTCTAAAAGACAGAAACCCATTATACATGTCCTGTACCGGAATTTTCTTTGCCATTGGATCCACCACCAAGTGACCTTGATCTCCCCATTAATTTTTGTAAAAGTAATATTCTGCTGCTAACTTTCTTTGTTATGATCACTTGTCTCCCTCGCTCCTTAATTGCCTCTCTAGATTTTATTTCCTTACCTAAGACAGTTAAAGAGGCTCTATCTTATTCTGGATGGTGTAATACAATGCTTGAGGAGATTAAAGCTCTATATGATAATTATACTTGAGAACTAGTTAATTTACCCTAAAGCAAGAAGGCTATGGGATGTAAATGGATTTTTGCAATCAAAGTCAATCCAGATAGTTCTATGGTAAGGCTTAAGACTCGTCTTGTTGCTAAAGGATATGCACAAACCTATGAAGTAGATTATTATGACACTTTTTCTCTTGTGATCAAAATGACATCGGTTTACTTGTTCATTTCCTTAGCTGCTTCTTAACATTGGGACTTTACACCAGTTAGATGTCAAAAATACCTTTTTACATGGTGACCTCCAAGAAGAAATGTATATGGAGCAACCACCCGAGTTTGTTGCTCAAGGGGGGGTATGGAGAAGTCTGTCATTTGAAGAAATTTTTGTATGATTTGAAACAGAGCCCTCATGCTTGGTTTGGCAAGTTCAATGATGATGTTCAAAAATTTAAATTAAAAAAAAAAAAAAGCAAGTGTGACCATTCAGTCTTCTATAGACATTCAGATACTAGTATTATTCTCCTTATTGTGTATGTTGATGATATTGTTATTACAGGAAATGATTATGCAGGGATATGAAAAGACTTAGAATAGCTTAAGTATTTCTTGGGAGTAGAAGTTTTGAGAAGTAAAAATGGAATTTTGTTGTCTCAAATAAAGTATGTCTTTGACTTGCTGAAACTAGGAAGTTGGAAGCTAAACCCTATAGCACACTAATGATTCCTAATGTATATGTCTCACGAAGGATGATGGAGACATTATGATGATACAGAGAGATATAAGAAGTTGGTTGGAAAGCTGAACTACCTTTCGGTAATGACTTGAATAGATATTGCTTTTGCAATAAGTGTTGCAAGTCAATTCATGTCCACACCTATAGTAAAACATTGGGCCGCTCTAGAATAAATTTTATGTTATCTAAAAGGGACTCCTGAACTCAATATACTCTACAATGATCATAGACATACTACAGTTGAGTGCTTTTCAAATTCTGATTAAGCGAGATCGAAAAGTGATAGAAGATCCACTACAGGCTACTGTGTATTTATTGGAGGAAATCTAATGTCTTAGAAAAGTAAAAAGCAGAGTGTGGTATCCAAATCCAGTACCAAATCAAAACATGGGGTCATGGCTTAATCAATTTGTGAGATTCTAGGGATAAGTCATCTGCTGAAAGAAGTTGGTATGGATGTTGCGTCATGCACAAATCATTAGTGTGATAATCAGGATGCTCTTCACGTTACCTCCAATCCAGTATGCCATGAACGGACTAAGCATATTGAAATTGATTGTCATTTTATCTGGAAGAAAATTTAATTTCAACTAGTTATGTGAAGATAAGAGAGCAACTGATTGATTTATTCATCAAGTTATTAAATGAGCCTAGAATAGAATATCCTTATAACAAGTTGGGCATGATAAATATTTAGCTTCAGCTTGAAGGGGAATGTTAGAGTATGAATATAATCTATATATAATTAGAATAGATTGCAAAATCATAGGGCTAATTTGATACTAATTAATAGATAGAGAATTTTTAGGAGAATAATTTGCTACCTCAATAAATCCTTGTAATCTGTATATAAACACCCTTATTTCAATAGAGAATACAATAACTATTTTTCTACAAATCTAGTTTGTTACATATAGTCAAAATCATGCAAGAATTGGGAAGTTCGAATGACATATCTAGAGCTAGTACAACAAATTCCAGCACGAATTTGTATTTTATTCTCAATTCTCAAGAGATTTTGTCTTTTCATAGTAATTTGTAACCAGGGATAACCAAAATTCCAAAATATTCCCATCCAATCTAGCTTTTGCTTCAGCATATTTATTTGCAATGCATCGACATTTTACTGCATGGTCATTCACATAAAAATGCAAGCATCTAGAACTTGAAATGTTCAAAACCAAGAAAAATTTAACAGATGATTAGAATTTAAGCACACTTGAGAACCATCTTCATATTTCTCTAATGGAATGCCTGCCTTAGCTGCTTCATTTGCACTTGCTACCGACCTACATAAAAGTGAAAGAAAGCTATACATTTAAAAGTACAAAGGAAGGGAGCAGTGAAAAGCTTAAATGGTAGTCAAATACAAAAAGGGCAACAGAAGTACAAGTGCCATCTGGAATATCTAATGATTAATATATATATTGGGACATTCAGAATTTCAGCACCGATGAAACTTATTTAGTTAGGGATAGTAACAAGAACAGTTATTCCATATATTTTGGTATCGAAAATAAAAAAACTACCACATCTGTGTACAAGTGATTTTCGTAGGAAGAAGGAAAAACAAAATGGGATAACCGGATGAGTAAAAAAGAACTGAACTCTGCTACTTATTCTTCATTTATTAAAACTTAAAAGGTCAGATAAATTCAACAAGTGGCAAACATCTTATTTGAAATGCAAACTTTTGGGAAAATGTCAAAAGCTTACCATGTGTCTGTTTCGCATTATTATTAAATTTTGTTGCTGCTGGTTTGAAAAGCACTGATCAATATTGTTGTTTAAAAACCAAGTTAGTTGTTTGGTAATAAAATAGAAAACTGAGGTTAAGTAAAAAAAGCTATTTGTTATGTATTTGGCTAAAATCACCAATTAAAATGTTGCTATGAGCAACAAGGATAAAAAAGACAATAATTACAAACATATTACTTTAATTTATTAACAATTCAATTTATTTTATTCCCATTAAATTTTTATAATTATATTCAATTTATATAACAAAAAATATTTACTTTTAAATATTTTAAATTGATGAAATATTAATAAACATCAATAAAATTTTTCACCAATATATATTGAATAATTATCAAGCTAATTTCTCGTTTTTTAAATTAACTCTTTATTTAATTACTAAAAACATACTTTATTAATGAGGAAATAGAAAAGAAAAAATGGCTTATATATTGATTTAAATGACTTGTGAAATAGCTGAGAGTAATTTTGTTTATGTATTAAAATAAAATCTGCTGTTGTGTCATCATTGAAAACGTTGTTTTTGGAAAAGCATGGAAAATGCTGTTTACCTAAACCTGGGTTGGAAATATCCAAAATGAGTCTGCAAATTTAATCAAACAGCTTGCTGATAAACTTTTTGATAATGAGTTATGTTACACCATACACCAGGTTAGCTTTTTTTGTAATGAGTTATGTTACACCTTGTCACATATATATAATTTTCTTATGGCCATTATTGTGGAAATATAATTATGATATCAGTCAAAATAGTACTTGCAGAGAATAGAGAAAAATCATAATTACTATAACGAAGAAAATAAAACTACAGACCCTTGAGGGGAAAAATGCTAAACCATACAGTAATAACTTTACCTTTTAGTAAACTTTTTGTAATGCTGCAGAGAAAGTCATGGGCACATGGGATATTAGAACACAAAGAAAGAACTTTCATTATTGATGGCATGGGAGAATCCAAACTCACATGGGTATGCCTACTATATCTTTTAAAGCACCAGCATGAAGTAGATGGCCCAAATACTGTATAGCCATACCAGAAGCACGTCCAGACCCTAATCCAATAACCATGCCACTTTTTATGTACGTATCAACCTACAAAATTGGGTAAATTCCGGTAATTAACCAGCACCAACAATTATATGAACATGGAGTTAAAATTAATAGCATGAGAAAGGTGGATGACAAATAAAATCAGTTACTTTGGCAAATCTCCTAATGCTACAAAGCTTAAGTCTATTATTTCCCACCAATATCTCTTCCCCGCCTCCCCCCCCCCTTTACCTTCTATTTAATTTTCCCTTTTTCTCTTCCATCCTCATCCTATGGATCATAATTGTAGATTTCCTCTGAACTAAGAACACAATATCATTAGAAAACCACAAATTATCAAATCCAATATATACTGAATGGCTGTAGAAAGCCTGTTTTTGAAGTGAATCATCTGTTATCTAACAATGTGATTAAATATTTATTTCAAAACAAAAAACTGAAACATTTTAGATAAGATGAGTGGGTATTTTAGAAACATGTAAACAACCCTAGAATAATAAAATATCCAAAAAGGAAAATTTATATACAGATTCAGAAGTAGGGGCAAACAACTGGAATCAACTAAAATTTGACAGAAAATTCATCAATAAGTTAACATTCTTATGAAAATTATTGAAAAAAGTAAAAGCAATAATAAAAGTTCATAAAAAAATGAACAATTAGTACAGTTTCTCCCAATTTTGCAGCAAATGCAGAGGAAAAGAAAATGAGTGAATGAACAAAAGAAGGGGGAAAATCTGTTTTGCTTGAAAATGACTAAGAAAAGCCACTTGGAACAGTAATCAGGCCAGTCAGGAGTTAAAATCCTTGCTTGAAGCTCCCGCTCCCTGAAACCAAAAATAAAAAGGGAAGTTCCCCGCTACCTCTTTGACCCTAAAGAGGATTTTTTCCTCCCCATCTTTCTAATAACCATTGCTTAATCTGCTATCATGCTAAATAACATCATTTAATTGTCATTCTATGATAAATGGACATCATGAAACAAGATGAAACTAATGATAATAAAATTATAATGGATTTCTTTGTCCCTGAAGTCAAAACCACTAATTCAAATGTTCCTGAACTTTTTGCGGAAATAATAATATACACGAGTGTGTGGAAAATTAACATTTACGAGAAAATAAAGAACATCATGTTCATCCAATGGTCATCATATTACTCTCCATCACATTGTTAATTTCACTTCTTCCCATTGCAACCATCTAAACTACCTCTATTTGTCTCGGTACCTCACACCTCTTAGATTTCAATTCGTAATTTAAACCTGTATTTATTCCAGCCAAACCCATACTGAAAACAAGATATAAAAAAAAAAATCAGAGGACCAGATAATCATATCAAAGAATGGAAACCCACTAGTGGGTGTTAAATAAGAAGCCACATTGAGGAAAAGAAGCAAAGAACTGGAGAATAATAACATACAGTATGCTTGGCTGCATGGAGGAGAGTGGTTGCCCTAGCGATGGGGAAACAAATTGCTGTACTGCGTCTTCTTGGACATGAAGTTGAATTGCCACTGAAAGAAGTGGGAGAAATAGAGTATACAAGTGATGAAATTAGTGAAGACATTCTTATCTCTTTCTCTTGGTTCTTCTACTCAGTATCTCTCATAACGTTAACACAACAGATTTCTGTCCACTCAACTCACGAAAAAGGAAAAATTATATTATACACTTAGCTATTTCAGACTAACTTTCATCCACATCTATTCAATTTTGAGCAAGTTTTCAAGTTGGTGACTCAATTTTAATTTATATTTTAAATTTCTTTCAGGTTAAATTTAATTATCATTAAAATGCTTGTAGCTGTCATTAATGAATTTTGATAAAAATGAAATTTTAAAAATTAAAAAAAATAATTTTTTATATGATACCATAAGATTTCACTAACTCCGAATTACTATTTTCAATGTTTGAAATTTATAAAATAAAAAATAAATATATTTTTATATTTCAAATGTAAAATTTAATAAAAAAATAAATTAAATTAAATTAAATTCTTATAAAATTTTTAATTTTAAATGAGAGAATATGAATTTCATTTTATTATTTTTATTTTAATTATTAAATATATACTTTAATTCTTTAACATTGAAATGTTTTAATAATTAATTTATTTTAATTTTTTGTTTTGGCATCAGTCTCTATATCATAAATTAAATATTAAAATAAATAAATAAATATCAAATACTAACCTATAATTGATAAATTTTTTAAAATATTTTTTTATAAATATTATTCATTTTAATTTTTAATTATATTTTTAAATATTATTATTGATTTTATTAATTATTATAAGCCAATATAAAAAAAATAATTTAAAACTTCTATTTAATTAAATATTATTTAATATTAATTTTGAAAGATTAAAATAGATTTAGACAATTTTAAAATATCCTCTTTTTTACTTATTTATTTAATTATATTATTTTGGGTAATTTACGATTTAGTCCCTGGGTATTGCCATTATTAACAAGTCAGTCCCTGTATTTTCAGAAACCTATTAAAACGTCCTTATATAATTAAAACGTTAACAAATCAGTCCTTCCATCCACTATTACCCTCTTTTCCGTTAAAAATAAGATGAAAAGGAGAGAGAATATTTTAAAAATCCAATTTTACCCTTTTCAATCCCTATTAAGCAGAAATGTATGGGTGGGTTTGCCATAACAGTCCGATTACAACCCTAGAAGCAACCTCTCATCATCTCTCAGCAGACAATCCTCCCTTTACTCTCTCACCTCCAATTTTACCCTTTTAAGCATACTCCATCATCTCTCGGCAGACTATCTTCAACATTGATCAAGCACTGAAAGGATCCCACCTCCGTTTCGTTCATAATAGCCGACGATCAAGCACCTAAAGGATTCATTCTATCTTTGCGAGAATGTCTGGCATCAGCGGATCGATGGGAAGCTGGGATGGTGGTTACATGAATGTGAATTGCTGCTGTGGAAAAAGAGCGGGGGTTCGCATATCTGAATCTGCTAGTAATCCAAACAAGTTGTATTATTACTGTCGAGATAACAAATGTGGGTCATTTCTTGGGTGGTGCATTCCAACAAATGTGAACTCTCCAACATCAAACAGTATAGGTAAAGGGTTAGAGGTATTCAAGGCCAACTTATCAAGAACGATTGCAGAGATTAAAGAAGAGTTGCTGAAGATTAATGAAGAGACCAAAAAATTACATGTAAAGCTGCAAAAAATTGAAGCTATTTTGAACCAGATGAAGAATTGTATGATAATTATATTGTTACTCTTGATAGTGTTTGCTGTAAAAACACCATAAAAAGTTGTTTAGATGCATTATATAAAGCTGCAGGAGATAGAAGTTATGTTGAACCAGATTGTAGTATATTCTTTATGTATGAATGAATTCTGTACTATTTATCTAAGTTAGATGAGTGGAATTTTAGCATGTTAGTTTCTTGTAAGTGAATGGTTAAAATGAAGGACCAAACAGTTGTACTGATTCAAAACTGGAGGACCTAATAGTTTCGAAATTTAATATATAAGGACTAAAAAATTGTAAACGTTAAAACTTAAAGAACGAAGAAATTTTAAATACTTAAATAAATGGACTTAGAAGTTGTAAAATTAAAAGTAATAGAAGAGTGATGATAATGTTACATTTATCCAACTGTAACTTAATATCAAGTACAAACAAATTTTATAAATGCACAATGAATAAAATTGGAGCTGAGCAAATGAAATTAAAGGCATAACTTTATTAATATGTCCTTTTTGTTCAAATATGTATTACAAAATGAGACTTTACAAAATCAGACTTGATCATTACAATGTCATACATCTATTACTGCCATTTTAATGATCAAGTAAGGCCAATATTTGTAGCACTGTACCAATATCTATGATAAACTCTCAAAAAAGAATCTGTGCACAGATTTACAATATTTCCAAATAGACAAAAAGCTCAATCCAATGCCCCAAAATACATGTTTTCCCAAAATGTACAAATTATATCCCATCAACTAACAACATTCTCAAAAAGATCATTGGATATTCCAAAGGCTCCTTTAGATAGTTGGTCCACCACTTGATCCCACTTGATTAGTATTAACCCCTCTTGAAGTCCCCGCACTTGATGCAGTAGTGTGTTTTCTCTTCTTTTGACTTGCAGCCATATTTGCCTACAATTAGAGAAATACATAAAAAGGTTAAAAAGGTTAAAATAGATTCATTATATGCAAGCAAACAAAGGTATAGTTACCCCAACAGCAGCATATTGACAACTTCTCTTATTGTGGCTTGTTTGTAAGCACCTAGCACAAGTGACAGTTGTTGTCCTCCTTCCTCTTGCTGGTGGTTCACTCTCATCTCTCTTTCTAGCCTTCCTTGGCCTTCCTGGTTGCCTCCTCAAAGGAGGTGGCAAC
The DNA here is from genome assembly GCF_001659605.2 of Manihot esculenta. Lineage (NCBI taxonomy): Eukaryota > Viridiplantae > Streptophyta > Magnoliopsida > Malpighiales > Euphorbiaceae > Manihot > Manihot esculenta. The sequence goes on from NC_035163.2 coordinate 8,978,373, forward strand.
ATTGATGGGTGTTCATTATCAGGTTCAAGCTCAGTTTGAGGAACAGGATGTATGGCACCTGCATAAACTCTTGAATAGCACTGCACAGTATAATATTCATGGCAATTTATGACTATGTTTGTACAACTCAAAAGTCAACATTAAATCATCATCATTTTCTACACTCATCCCACTACCAGTAACAAACGAAACAAATGATGCAGCTATATTAAACAACTTATAAACATCAAACAACAAGGATATGTACGAATACCTTGCAATAGGGACATTATATAAAGAATCGGTTTTGTTTTCATATGTCAACACCACAATAAATCTCTCTTCCACAGCCATGTTTTCAAACCTGCACACATGAATCACACATTCTTTAATTAGTCAAAATCTCCTGAAAAAAAAAATACACTAAAACTATCAGTAACAGTAAGTGGTACCCACATGTTTTACTATAATACAAATATTATGATCACACATCCAAAGAAAAAAAAAATAAAAGAAAGCACAAAAAGTTACCTTTCCCCAGTTGTTTGACAGAAACCAACAAAATCGGGACCACAACTTCTCTTCGACAGAACCCAACTTATCTTCGATAAAAACCAACAAAATCGAGACCACAACTTCTCTTCGACAGAACCCAACTTCTCTTCGATAAAAACCAACAAAATCGAGAAGAGAGGATTTAGGGAAGAAGATGGAAGTTAGAGATTTGAGAAGAGAAGTTATCGACTTGGGAGAAGACAGAAAGTTAGGGATTTAGGAAGAGAGAGGTTATCGATTTGGGAAGAAAAGAGAAATTAGGGATTTCGAAACAGAGGTTTTCATTTTCGGGAGAAGAGAGAGAGAGGATAGGGATTTGAGAAGAGAAATTATCGATTTGGGGAAAAGTTACACTAAGGTTATTTTGGTCTTTTCATCTTATTTTTAACGGAAAAGAGGGTAATAGTGGATGGAAGGACTGATTTGTTAACGTTTTGATTATATAAGGACGTTTTAATAGGTTTCTGAAAATACAGGGACTGACTTGTTAATAATGGCAATACCCAGGGACTAAATCGTAAATTACCCTATTATTTTTTGTGATGAAAAGAGATAGTGAAATTAAATTAGAAGAAAGGGAAAGAAATGATGTTTTTAATTATAAAAGCCTGTAAACTTGTCATTGCTGGTTATCCCTTTAATAATACTAAAATTGAAGTTGAAAAAATTTTAAAAAATTAAATTAAGTATGTATGTTTAAATCCCACATTTTGTGATATAAGAGATTTAAACGCTTGTCTCCTTAATGTCACATGGCGCATTTGAGCACTGCCCTGTGCAGCACTTAGACAAGCCCCAACGAGGTTATAGCCTGTCAAATTCAGCTTATCAAGAAGTTTTGCCATACTGACTAGTTTCGCCCTGCCTTGGGCTCATCAGGGGAGCGGCTTCAGCCCCGACTAGGATGTACAAGAATGATGATCCCACACACAACGGCCCTTCGAGCAATTGTCCACCCAATCTTTACGGCAACATCTTCCCCAATATGGTGTCACGCAGGAGCGGAGGGAAGGTACGGCAAGGGGGGCACGTGCCGTACCGGCGACCGGAAAATACTTTGAAGGGGGATGAAGGTGCCGCAGCGGCGTAGCCGATGCCCTACCAAAGGGAAGCTCCTGGCTCCGCCACTGGTGTCACGCATCCCAAAGAATTATGCACGTAACATTAAGCTAATTTTTTGAAGTGGATTAATTATGTCTCAAATTTAATATGGTAAGGGATATCGGTTTGGGATAGAATCCTCTCTTGAACATTTTTGAAATGAGTTAGACTGGACTCCGATTTATGATTGTTGAAAATTCTAAATCGAACTGAAAAATCATATCCAACTAAATCAAAACTGAATCAAATTTAAATCTGTTCTAGTTCTAATTCTTAATAAAAAAAACTGTATCAAAATTATACCCAAAAATGGATTATATATATATATTAATAAATTTAATGGTATTATATTACATTATATAATTTTAATAATATATTTCATATCTCATATAATTTTAATATAATCTTATAAATTATATTACTAGAATTATATAATTCTATTTAAAGAATTTAAAATAGCATATTATAGAAAACCATAAATAAGTAAATATATAAATAAAATAGTTAATATATGAGTTATTAGATATTTAACCTATAGAAATTTAGTTTATTGTGTGTATACACTTTTTTTTTTATTTCAATTCATTATGTATATATATACTTTTTTTATTATTTTTATATTTAAAATTATCTAACTACTTTTATAAAATAAATTATTCATATAATTTAAATATATCTATATCTCTTAACTATTAAATAATATTAATAATATTATAAAATAATTATATTCAAATTAATTTTTAAATATTTCTAACAATATAATTTAAATAATTTAATTAATTTATTATAATTTATTCTGTCTAAATAGGTTGTACATATGTATCTTTATGTATATATACATCTATTATTTTATTTTTAATTGTATTAATTACTTTAACCGAATCACATATTAATAATATAATATATTTTTATATAAATTACAGAGGTATCTTTTAATTAAAATTATATAATTGATAATTATATATAAAATAATAAAATATTATTATTAAGAATTATATATAATATATTTTAATATTAATATTATTATTGTTTAAATATTATTATTATTATTTTAATATTAGTTATTTACTAGTTTAAAATAAATTTAAGAATATTGTAATTTTATTTAAAAAATTAAGATTTAAATTGAAAATTAAAACTAAAATTAAACTTAAAAAATAACAAAAATAAGAATCAGAACTATATTTAAATTATTTAGAACCTTACCGAAATTATACCAAAATTTTATTTCAAATATAATTCTTAAAAATTAAAAAACTAAAAATGTGATATCGATTTTGATTCTTTAAAAAAAATTATTAAAATCAAATCGAATAATTCTATTAGAAACCACTTAGATATAGGTTCAAAAACACTAAAGGAGTGAGCATAATATCAATTTAAATAAAAAGAAAGTCGCATCAAATCAAATTAGAATTTTGGTTTGATTTATTCATTAATTTGATTTAATTTTATTTTAATTTTTTGAAATTCAATTTTAGTTTGCTTTAAAAACATATTAAAATTAAATTAAATTAATATAGGATAATTATAAAAAAATTACCTTGTAGTTTGGCTTTTTTTAAATAGAGTCTTAATTTAATTTGTGATAAAAAAATCACATATTTTTATTGTATTAACAAAATGAAGTTACCATAAATAAATACTGATGTGATATTTAAAAATTAATTTAAAATATATTTTAATTAAGATAAATTATATTTTAATTTTTAAAGTTTTATAAAACATATACTGTAGTCATATATTTATTAAATTTAGCTATAAAATTTTGTTTTATAATAAAATAGTCCCTTTAATTATAAGTTATCCCAGTATTCTTAAAAATTAATCCCTAAATATTATAATTATTTATAAATAAGTAATTATATTTTTTACAAATTAATTTCACAGGTTTACTAAATTTAATATTTTATAGTTAGAGATAAATTAATAAAATAAAAATTAAATCAAGAATTTTGACACAATATGCATCTAAATTCAAATTCAAGTTTAAAGAGTCCTTTCTCATTTAACTTTTCCTTTCTCAATGATTTTTTTTATTTAAGCAGGACAAAAGGAAAATATCAGTTTTTATTTAATTTTTATTTTATTATTTTTCATACATAAAATATTAAAATTTAATAAATAAAGAGATTAATTTATAAATATAAAAATTTATTAATAATAACAATATTTAAAGATTCATCTATAAAAATATAAGAATTAATTTTAATTAAAAATATCAAGTTTAAATTAAGGAATTATTCTATTTATAAAAAATAATTGATTAAATTTAAAAATACAGAAATTAAAATATAGCTTTCACTTAATATTAGAGAGTAAATTGTAATTTACTTGTAATATTTAACGGTATTAGAGCAAAATCTTTTGCTAACGGTATAAAATTACAACTTAAAGCAAAATTTTTTGCTAACGGTATAAAATTACAATATTTTTTTATTACAAATTAAAGTAGAGAAACTTATTTAAAAATGTATTAAATCACATGGTAATTTTTTTTATAATTATTTCTATACCACTTAAGAAAAGATTTAGCAGATGGTTAGTTATATCTTGGTGGTTAAAATTTTCCAACCATCCAATGGTTCAATCATTGGCAGCCAACTCTTTTTTCCCCTTAAAAATTAACTCTTCAGAAATCATAGCCATCCATTTAGATATCTCAATCCATCATATTTGTAAAATAAATTTATCTCTTGGCATTCAACACTAGCCTTGTTCATCAAACACCGTGCCACTCTCCTTCTTTTGTCTTCTTTTCCTCCTCCTCTATCCATTGCTTTCTTCTTGAACATTCTACTATTATTTTCTATTGATTGTTTTCTTTTTCTTCTTTACTAATTTATTTCTTCTTCTCTTCTTGCCAATGTCAATTTCTCTCTGATTTAGCTAGAAAACAGAATTGTGTTGCGATCGGCTAGACCTGCAAGAAGGATAACGTGAGTTGGTGAGTGCCCACGACAGCCACTCTGACGCTCAAGTCAATATACTAAAAAGTAGAGAGAATATAATGAATTGCTTAGAACTTGAATAGTGTAAGAGAATAACATACTTTTGCCTCTATGATCCTTCTCCTTTTATACTGGAAGAAAATGGAGATAAATATAATATTCCTTGATAATCTGGTGATGATGTGGTCGGCTGCTTGATAAAGGATATCCCCAGCTAATAGTTTGATGATCCCATGATTACAGGCGTAATGTTGGACTGTTTCTGATAATGATAACTTTGTGCTGAGACTCGTCTTATCCAGGGGAGGGTGAGTTTGGTGATGAACCGGGTGTTAAGGTGTCAGGATCTTTCTTTCCTCGGGTGGGACTGAGTTACTCACTTAACAGATTTTTGCCATGTAATCCTATTCTGTGGTGATAGCTCATGGCCTACTTTGGGTGACTCCTATATAGCATCAGAGGTCCCCTCGCTGGTCTTCGATTCTTCAGATTCAAAGGTGACGGTTTCACGATCTGGAGCATGTGGCCCTTTAAGATTGATCTTTCTCTGCTCATGCCATTTTGCATACTTTGTCCTTCAATGATGGTTGTTTTGTTTCTCGAGCTACATTTAAAGTGTATGAAGGCAAGTCTTCGATTCTCCATGGACCCTTTTTTGTTGAAGCCCTTCGTTTTCACAGACTTGCAATCGCCCAGCTGCATCCCAACAGTTGGAGAATTCTGGTGGCTTTCTAATTTGTTTGCTTTAATAACAACATCGATCCGAGCATGGCTCTTTTCTCCTAGCTGTATCAGCTGAGTACCCGTAAAAATGAAGAGTTCTAATTTTTTAGCGTCTGAAAAAAATAATGTTTAACTAGATACCTTCTTCCATAAAATGATGGAAAACAAGTTTTTTGTTCTCTATCACAGGACGTCCGGGGGTTTTGGGCACCTCTAAACAAGTTGAAACCTGTGAGTGGAGTTGAGGAAGGATGGATTCCCGCCACGAAAGGACGAGGATGAGGCTCTAAACTTTCTTTTGACGATGGCTAAGTCCCCAAAGAAAATGGATATCACCAAAACGGTCAGGAATATCGTTTTGTCTTGGCAAAGTCATCTCTAAGAGAGTCAAACTCGAGGTCCTCACCCGCTTAGCCTTTCTAGCCTTGGGGAGAGTACTTCCTTGGCTATAAATCATGGTATCTTTCTTTCTACCTTCTTTTAAATTTCAAATTGCTTTACTTACTTACTTTTAACTTTTTGTAGATATGGCTGGGTCAAGAAGCAGATTCATTGAGGCGACGTGTGCTACTCGTGAGGGCAAAGCTATCGTTGGGAAAAATGGTCCCCCTTCTAAGCGTGCTCGCTAAACAAAAAAAGTAATCATGTTTCCTCCTCCTCCCTCACCTATAGTAGAAGAGTCAGCTCACCTTTAGCCCGAGTCTTCTGCCATGGGTGCTGACTGTGCGGTTGTCAAAGCCGGTAAAAAATAACCTTTTCAGTTATCAACAATCTTATAACTGCAGATAGTGGTGAAAGGATCGAATCCACAGGGAATTGATACTAACCTATTTTCCTTATCAAGACCAAGAAAATAAACTGAAAGCAAAATAAACTGAAGGTAAATAAACTAAAAGTAAAATAAAGGGGGGTGTTTGAGATTGATTCAATTAAACTAATGATGAAAGCAATAAAGTAAAGCAAATAATAAAAGTAAAGGAATTCAAATATGAGAAAAGCTCTAGTTGAAAATTTGGATCCACTTCAGTTGTTGGGATTGATCATTGATACTTAGGTTCCTTTGTTTGATTCAATAAATTAGTTATGGAGATGGAAGACGCTTCTCACCACCATATCTCTCCTTAAGCATAAATTAATTAGGGAACGTCCTCTAACCAATAACTAATCAACAAGTTGCCAAGGAACGTCCTTGGGCCTTTGGCATCTAACAACTGTCAATTGCATTAAGAAATAGAGAGACCTAATTCTAGCTATCCAAACGCAAGGTGATATCACTAGATCATGCAATTTCCTTAGTTTTTACACCAAGAGTTACTTGTGTTTGAATAATCCAAGCAATTACGGACTTAAAACTATCCAAACTAACAAATTATTACCTTGCAATCAAGATTCAATTGGCCTTATTGATCTAAATAACAAAGCAACAATGGAATTAAGCATGAAATTGCATAAATATTGAAAAAATAAAAGATAAATAATGTATGTTCAGATCTCCCAATCCATAAAACAACTAAAGTTTCAACCAATCTTCAACTAATCTTCAACTAGAAATAAAGGTTTCAGCCACTCATGACTGAAACAAAACCAAAAATAAAGAAAGAGATGAAGAAGAGATGTGGCCACTTGCAATCCCGTATGTATGTCCAAGGGAGAGTAAAAAAAGCATGGGGAGGCTCCTTATGTGTCTTTTTATAGACGAAAGTGTTGCCCTAGGTCTCCTTGCTGCCCAAGCGTTGTCCTTACTGCCCAATGCACATTAATGAGGTGGAGCCTCTCTTTTGAATTTTGAATTTTGAATGTGCAAGACTTGGGGGGCAAGTATGTCTTCTTTGACTTCCTTAACAAGCTGAATTTGAATTTCAAATTTGAATGTGCATCTTCTTTGGCTTCTTCAATAAGGAAAAGGATTCTTGAAGATTTGAATTTCAAATTGCTCTACTGACTGCACTTTCCTTATTTGCAACTTTCCTTATTTAGCACTTTCCTTAATAAGCTGAATCTTGAATTTGAATGCTCTTGGAGATTTGAAATTTGAATTTCAAATTACTAACCTTATTTATCTCCTCTGAAGTTGCAACTTGGCATGCTTGCTCTCCTTTGTTCCATTTAAGGCAGTTTTAAGGGTATTTTCTCCAAATTACCTCTTTACACCATTTTCTGCAAAATAAGATCAAAATAACAAAATTAGGCAGAAAAAGTGTAAATTAGAATCAATAACATCATGATAAAATAGTCTAAATTTGGACTGATCAGGCACCTCTGAGTTTGCCCCTGTTCCCAAGCCTTCTATTGCCGTCCATGCTCCTTCCGAGCCTGTTCCTGTGAACGTGGGGGTTGACTCCTCATGGCCCCCTAGCATCCAATGTCTGGCCTTGGCATTGACCTAGACGCCTTGTCTCCTTGACGATCCCTCCCTAGCCATCCTGTTAACTAAGAACACTTTAAGGCCCAGGGACTGTTGCTATTTGAATGAGCTTGAAACGGACGATCTTTTTGATAATGTCATACTCTGCTCTGAAGAGTGCCCTCTGTTTCTTCATGGCCAAGGAGCGTAATAGAGTCTTGAGGTGGGAGTTTGGTACTTAGGAAACAGACAGGAGGTTCTTGGCAGAGGAATGCTTGAGACTGAAAACTTGGGTTGATGAGGTGGAAGGCACTATGAAAGAGACCTTGGAGTCAGTGGATAAGCTCCAAGCTGATCTAAGTGATGCCAATGCTTCCAACCTGGTCCTTGAGAATCGAGCAAAGACTGTAGAGAATCAAGTGGTCATACTTCAGCGCCAAGTTCAGAAGCTGCAGTCTCAGGCTGAAGAGGCTCGAGTTGCCTCTACCAAGATCGTCGAGCTTGAAGCAGAGCTTTGAGAGACCGTGGCCCAAGGTGAGAAGATGTTCATTCAAGGCCAAAATTCTTAAGAAGGAGCTTTTCAGGCATTTCCCTATAGAGGACTTCTCTTGGATCAACGACATCTTCCCTGAGGAGGATGAAGGCGAGGAAGGAATGACTGAAGACAACCCTCATAACCCGGCTTCAATAGTTAATGATGAATCTATGTTAGAAGCTCGGGAGGGCGACGATGAGGTTCTTGGGATGATCTTTTATGAGTTTGTTTCCACGATCCAATGTCCAGATGGCCTTGTGGCCTTGTTTAGTGGGTCCAACACTCGGATGGCCTTGTGGCCTTTGATGAATGTTCTTTAATCTCTTTTGAAGAAGGCAACCTCAACGTTCCTTGTCACTGAAGAACACAATATATGAAAAATAACTCGTTAACTGTTATTAATAAAATTTTCTTATATTACACATATTCCAAGGATAGAGAATGACTCGGCCATCTAGTTTGGTCAGCTTATAAGACCCTAGGAGATTAACCCTTAGGACCCTAGGTGGTCCTTTCCAGATTTCACCCAACCTACCAGACTCGGCATTTGTTACATCTGTTCTTTTGAGGATTGAGTCTCCGTTGTTGGGTCCTTCTGAATAACCCTTACAAATTCTTTGTCATGGGTAGTTTCATGGGTAGGGTCCCTCTGGTTCAGGTCTCCTTTCTTTTTTCTAGCAAACTTTTAAAATGTATCGTTCCCTATTAACCTCTCGATCTCGTCTTTCAATTGTTGGCACCTCTCGATCTCGTCTTTCAATTGTTGGCATTCCTTTGTTACATGTCCGTGGACTTTATGAAAATGGTAGTATCTCGTCCTGTCTCACCTTCCGGCTTTCTTAGGGTTGAGTTTGAGAGGCCATCTGATCTTTTTGTCATTTTTCTTCATTCACATTATAATATGTAATCGTGAGTCATTCAGTAGGGTATAATTCTCATACTTACCTCGGTCCTTCCTTCCTCAAGAGACTGGGTATTTTTTATGGTCTCCCTCATATCCTTGCCTTTTTGGCTTTTAGACTTACTTTTGGCTTGCCTTCTTGTCCTTCCCTTTGGACCATGTCTGGGTTGCCCCTATCTGAGTCTTTAAGGTGTCAACAGAGACTGCCTCTCTTCCTCTAGGAGCTACGAATGATGCCTCCTTCTAAGTTTTGTATTGCTCAAAAATAGCCTGCAACCTTTTGACATACTAGAGTATTTGCTCAATGCTCATATCATTGGGTTCTGCTTTGCTGACCCTAAAGAGTGTGCTTTGTCTATTGCCAGGAGTGGAAGAAATGATAAGGCCTTCATTAGTAGTAACCTTAGCAGCAGCTTGTGAACAACCGGCCATTTTGAGAGAAAGAAAATAAAGATTTCCTTTTATGAGAAAAGGAATAATAAATTGGTGTTAATCCAAAAGAATAGAGAGAATTCAATGGGTTTTCCCGACAATGGAACCAAATGATGTGGCCAGAAAACAGACCTATACTATGATTGGCTAGACTTGCAAGAAGGAGAACGTGAGGTGGTGGGTACCCATGACAGTCACTCCAACACTCAAGTCAGTATACTGAAGAATAGAGAGAATGCAATGAATTGCTTAGAACTTGAATAGTATAAGAGAATAGTAGACATTTGCCTCTGCAATCCTTCTCCTTTTATATTATAAGAAGATGGAGATAAATATAGCATTTCTTAATAATCCGATGATGATATGGCCGACTGTTTGATAAAGGATATCGCTAGCTAATAATTTGGTAATTATGTGATTACAAGCGTAATGTTAGACTATTCCTAATAATGGTAATTTTGTGTTCAGACTCGTCTTATCCAGGGAAAGGTGAGTCTTAATAATGAATCGGGTGTTAAGGTGCCCAGATCTTCCTTTCCTTGGATGGGACTGAGTTACTCACTTAACAAATCCTTGCCACGTGGCCCTACTTTATGGTGATAGTTCATGGCCTAATTTGAGTGACTCTTTGTATTCAATTATTGGATTTTATATGAGTTCTATAATAAGAAAAAAGGAAGATTTACAATTTAATATCTGAGTATTGTCATTATTAACAAGTCAGTCCTTACATTTTCAGAAACTTATTAAGACTTCCTTATCTTTTCTCTTTGTCAACGAAATAGTCCTTCCGTTTATTTCTACAATTAAAAATATAGCAAAAGACCAAATTATCCCATTTTATAATTTAGTTATTAAGTATTGCCATTATTAACAAGTCTGTCTCTGCATATTTAGAAATCTAATAAAATTTCCTTACCTTTTCTCTGTATCAATGAAATAGTTCTTACGTCTATTTCTACAGTTAAAAATATAGCAAAAGATCAAATTACCCCCCTTCTTCTCCTTCTTCTTCTTCGATTTATTTTTTATTTCCTTTTCTTCTTTTTTATCATTATCTCCTTCTTATTTTTCTTTTTTGAGAATGAGGAGAAGGACGAACTATTTCATTGACGAGAGAAATGATAAAGACATTTTAATAGATCTAAGAAAAGATAATGACGTTTTAATAGATATGAAAAAAAATAAGGATGTTTTAATATATTTCTGAAAATGTAAAGACTGATTTATTAGTAATGACAATACTTAGGGACTAACAAGAATTTTTATTTGAGAGCAAATTGAGTTTTAAAATTTTTTTATCTCATTCTTCTTCTATTTTTAATGAAAAAAGGATATAAATACTATTTCCTTGACCGAAAAAAAAAATGTTTTAATAGGTTTCTGAAAATATAATAACTTACTTGTTAATAATTATAATATTCAGAATTAAATAATGAATTTTCCAATGAAAATAACAAAAAGGAGAGATGAAGGGGGGATAAAAAAGGAGATAAATTCATAAGAGAATACTAATTTAGTCGATAAGAATTTTTTTTCTCTTTTTAAAATATTAAAATTAGTCAAGGTAATGACCATATTAGATAGAGGCATTGAGGAATTAAGATGTTTAATCTTAAAAATAAAAAGATCATTTCGTTATTAGTGATAAAATGTGCGGATGAAATTGTAGTTTTCTTTAATAAGATATAAAAATCTGGTGGTAACTTGTCCAATTTCTCACTGCTCGATATGCTTGCAGGGTTGCGGATGTTTTGATTTGTGGGTTTAAGACTTTAAAAAATCGAAAGGCAAGAGTAGAATAGAAATTGAATTGAAGACATGGGTTCACGAGGAGCCAACATGCTAATATCGAGGGCAAACAGAATGAAAACGAAGCTGCAATCTGTTTTGGAAGCTACCACAATAGAACTCGAGGACGTCTCGCATCAGCACGCTGGTCACGCTGCCGTCAAGCCCAATAATGTCGAGACCCATTTCAATTTGAAGATTGTTTCTCCTAAATTCAGTGGTCACACCCTCGTCAAGCGCCACCGCATGGTCTATGATGCACTTGCGGATGAGCTTCAATCTGGATTGCATGCTCTCTCTATTGTGGCCAAGACTCCCCAGGAGGAAGAAGCTGCTTCTCACAGATGACCACTCGTTACGGCTACTGTTTGGATAGAGGTTAGACTACTTCTATTTTCTTTTTTCCTCCATTGGGATTTTGTATGTTTTTTTTTTAAATTTTAGTCGCTGTTATACATTTCAAATCTCAATTATCATATATGAAATGAAATGCGATGATCTCAATGAATACTATGATTTTGGGTTTTAGGGCAGGTGTGACTGATTTGTGATCTGGTTTTTGGTTCTTTTTGGTCAATTTCAATTTTATTTTCGAAAGAATATGTACAAAGACATGGCAAATTTACAAGTAAGATTGAAAATTTTCAACTTGATTTTCTCTGGTAGGCACCTTAATCACTTGTTTTAATCTATTTTTTTGTGCCTTCTTCACAACGTTGATTTATAGAATTGTCTGAGCTGAAACTCTTTCTCAGTGTTTGTAAGGCGTGCAATTTGGAGTTTGCTACTCTATCAAAAGTTATGTGCTCATCAAATGACATTATATACTGTAGTAATAGATGGTTATCATTAAGATTTAAGAGAATATAGTAGAGTTGATTAGTTATTTTCCTCATGGCATGCTTTACTGTAACTACTGTCATTAAAAAAAGGGAGTGTTCAAATGCATAATACTTGCTGCTTGTTGATAGTGGAGCCAGAAATTTTTGTTTATGCTTCATCTGCTCATATAAAGATATCAAGTGCAATCTTCAAGATAATATGTTTGTTGGAAACTTTGAGTATGAAAAGGAACATGTAGAAAATGAAATTCACACGAAAGTTTAGCTACATCTTTTTCTTCTATAATCAAAATGTCATTTTCATATTACAAATTTAAGTGATCAGTTCAAGTGCAAATAGGAATAGAAAAATAGTAAGTTTTAAAGAGGGAAAACTTGGAAGTATTTTGTTATCAGTAAGTTCAGAGAGAGAGAGAGAGAGAGAGAATTGCAATCTAGTTGTTTCACTCTTCTGCTCTTTCATGTCGGTTATCTCTTTCTTTCTTTCTTTTTTTGTTTTGTTGGTTTTGATAGGAGTAACTTTATAGGAGAAGCTCTAATGATCAATTTGCTATCTTGAAATTTTGGTGGGCTTTATGAATACAAATTTTTGCATTTCTAAATTTAATGTATGTTGGTAAACTAAAATTTTAGTGGAGCATCAAATCAAATTATGTATTGTTTAAAAAAAATTTCCTTAGTGTCTATCAAGATCCCCCCCCTTTTTTTTTAAATTTAGTTGAGCATTTACTTCCATTCTTGTACCTAGTTCCACCCGTCTCTATAGCCTCCTAGTCATAAGCCAGCTTGTTAACAATATGTTTAACAGAGGACATATATGCTTGATTAGTTGATTGGTTAATTTAAGGAAAAAAAAAATGGTCCTTTGCTTGCTGTATAAAACTTCACATATTCTGGGCAAAGTGTAGAATCTTAGTTGTCAAATCGAAATTTGATTTGAGAATCAAATAATATATTAATTAAACATAGTATATGTTCTAAAAAATAAGTAAAAAAAGTATATCATAAAGACATATTATTTATGTAATTAGAAATATGCTTTATACTAGAATTAGATTATATATTTTCATTTTATAAATTATAAACTCTTGAAAAATAGAGAATGATTATTATTATGCATGTGTTGAAACTTTCATTTAAAATTGATCAGTAAAAAAATGATAAACGGAATAGAAAAATGTAGCTGGAATTTTGAAAGGCGGTTTCTGACCTGGGCTTGTCTGCAACTCCACACTAGCAAAGCTCATTTGACAAAGGTCTGATATCAATTTGTCAAGAATAAGAATTGAGAATTGGAAAAAGGGATGAGAGACAAGAAGAAACAAAGATGAGAAGAAGAATGGGTCTATGTGAGAAGAGATCAAGAGAATAGACAGATTGAGATGAGATAAGAAAATAGAGTAGAGAGAGAGAGTGAGAGTGAGAGAGACAGAGAAGGAATTATCCTATATTCTCACAGCTCCTATCCTCTTATTATTATTATTATTTTAACCTCTCTTGCCTTCACCTAGGGTGTTAATATTATTCATTATCCCAAATATTCTCTATGTAACGGTCAGCTGTCTGTTTGTGGGAAATCGTCCCACATTACGGCAAATCAAAATTATATAAAATAGGTAGCACGAAACTATTAAATAACTTGAGTTAACTATTTTGGGTCAAGTGGAAGTGGATTCAAAAATTATTTGGGTCAGTTTGGGCCGGACTGTTTCAATTGGTATCAGAGCCACCTTGGGTCAGACAAATTGTGCAAAACTAGTAGACCTGCGAGGAAAGGGCTACCCGTGTGAGACGAGGTGGAGCCGCTCGAGGTACTAGCGAACCACAATATCCGAGGGTCCGGTCCTGGTTTAGCAATTGTATTCGATTTAGCTACCCGTGTGAGATGAGGTGGAGTTGCCCGAGGTACTAGCGAACCACAATATCCGAGGGTCTGGTTCTGATTTAGCAATTGTATTCGATTTAGTTGCAATGAGGACGTCACAAATTTAGCGAGACCGAGTGTAACAGTCAGCTGTCTGCTTGTGGAAAATCGTCCCACATCGGCGGATTACGGCCTGAGGTACTAGCGAACCACAATACCCGAGAGTCTGGTCCTAGTTTAGCAATTGTATTCGATTTAGTTGCGACGAGGACGTTACAAATTTAGCGAGACCGAGTGTAATGGTCAGCTGTCTGCTTGTGGAAAATCGTCCCACATCGGCGGATTACGGCAAATTGAAATTGTAGATAAAAGTTAGCCCGAAATTACTAAATAACTTGGATTAACCATTTTGAGATAAGTGGAAGTGGGTCTAAAAGTTATTTGGGCCAGTTTGGGCCGAGCTGTTTCACTCCGTTTCTTGTTTTTTTGTTGAGTTTTTGTGGTTATTTACTCATTTTGATGATCGTGTTTAAGCACAGTGAAGGAATCATCTGTTGTTATTTATTTATTTATTCTTGTGTTGTAACCAAATGCCACTGGATATCATCTCTCTTCTCAGTCTTGAGGTAATTGGATGTTTAGAAATCTAATCATCTGCTTGCTTGCTTGTTTCTGCTTCAAAAACTTATTGATCACAGTTGTGTCTAGTCCTCATTCGCACAATTCATTTCTAGCCAAGGGTTTGATTCTTGGATAGTTGGATTCTACAAATTCTACTAGCTAGACTGAGGTCATACGCTAAATCGGGCACACAAATGACGTGTGATAGCTACACAATGACAGTGTCATCAATCGGGCTCAGTTTGACCAAATTGAAAAAGATTTTTGTTTTTTGGGTGTTGATTTGGGGTGGGGGGGGAGGGATGCACTGATTGGACAACAATTAAGAATAATGGCCTAATTGACTTTTGAGGTAAAGGTTAAGGGGGCTGCAAGGGCTTTTGGCCTTTATGAAATAACATTAAGAAATAAAAATATTGATGCAAGATAATAATGGATATGTTTTTTATTTTTTTTTATTTTTTTTATGTTATATATGTAAAATGTGGGTGAGAATCCTTTTTTTTTTCCTCAGTAAATAATTACTTGGGTTGTTTAGAGTGTCAATGTAATTTGCATTTGATTAACATTTTGTTATAATATGAATTTGAGTAATTTTGCTTCTTTGTTTTGGGAAATTAACTATTTAGTTTATATGGTTTAGTGAAACTAGCTGCTTAAGTCCTTTTATTTTTAAGAAATACACTAAATAGTCCTCGTCTTTTCAGGGTGTTAATCATTTAGTTCCTGTATTTTCAAATTGGTAACTATTTAGTTCCTCTGTTTGTTTAACCTGTCAACAATGTATGGAATGACTGAAATGCCCTTCTTTCTAATTAGTATATGTAATTTCAAAACATAACTATTCAATTCCTGTAATTTTAAAATCATAATTATTCAATCCTTGTAATTTCAAAATCATAATTGTTTTATCCTTATAATTTTAAAATAACAACTATTTAGTTTCTGCAATTCATAAGAGGAACTAAATAGTTAATAGTTTGATAATAGAGGGACCAAGTAGTTAGTTTCATTACACCACAGGGACTAAATAATAATTTTTCCTTTTTTTTTTTTTGCTTTTTCCCTCGTAAACATAATAGCATTAGCTGCAACAGTTACATGTGACACCCTAAAATAGTCAGATAACAACCTTGCTGCACCATTTCTTGTTAAGTTGTGTAGAACTTCCATTCAATTGGATAGGCATTTTAGAATTACCTAAGGCAGCTATTGCACCTACTCCATGTTATAGCTCCTCCATTCTTTTCATTCCTTTGTATGAGACAGAAATTCAAAGTGGTAATTTTGTAAACTCCGATCTATGTAATGGGGTATTTGATAGAGAATAGGAATTTAAGCAAAATTAACAGATAAGAAAGGAAAAGAAATTGTATTGATGAGCAGAGAATTGCCAAACAAATCCAGGAGAATAAGCTCTCCCCTGAGCAGGAATAATTTCCAGCTCCCAAGACACAAGAAAAATACTCGATAACCTCCCATTTTGTCTTATTCCTATATATATATATATGGCTATTAGTAATATTTCTGCATGAGTCAATGCCTCGATATAACTAACTTTGACCCTCTTGATTCTCTGGCCTTTTCTTTGATCTTCTCGAATATACTATCCACACGCCTTTGGCCCTACCCTTTAGTTGCTCATATGTAACATTGCCATCGTCTTGAAAATCAGCCTTGTGCTGAAGGCAAAAATCTGGAAACTGCCCGTTAATGTCTGCATCATCTAACCAAGTCGTATCTTCCATAGATTGGTCGTGCCATTTGATCAAACTCTGAGAAACAGTTGGCCATTTATATTAATTACTCTGCGATCCAAAACCTTCTCAAGAAATAGAGGCGATGGTGCATCAACATCTAATTCTGAAGGTAGCTGGTTGGTGGATGCATGATCACCAATCATTTTTTTAAGTTTAAGACACATGAAAAACAGGATGGACGTTGGCTTCCAAAGGCAACCCCAGTTTATAAGCTACTGAACTAATGCGACTAATAATTTTGAAAGGGCCATAGTATCGGGGAGCTAGTCTATGAGCAATCCGGAAAGAAACTGATTGTTGTCTGTGGGGTCGCAATTTAACAAGCACCAAGTCACCCACCTGGAAAACATCTATGCTTTTCTTATCAGCTTGGTCCTTCATAGCAGATTGGGTTTTCTGAAGGTTAAATTGGAGCTGACGAAGGATCTCATCTCTATCTAACAAAACTTGAGACACAATGGCCACCGTTGTTTTACCCGGTAAGAAGTGGAGTCTTATCGGAGTAGTGTGGGGGGTGGTCTGTTGTAAATCACATGATACGGAGTCTGTTGAATTGCACTGTGGAATCTGGTATTGTATCAATATTCCGCCCAATGAAGCCAATGTACCCAACTTTTTGTATCAATATTCCGCCCAATGAAGCCAATGTACCCAACTTTTTGATTGTTCTGAAGTAAAACAATGTAGATATTGCTCCAAACTCTTATTTTTTTGTGATCTCCATTTGGCCATTCATATGTGGATAGTATGCCGAGCTCATCTTGAGTCTCATGCCCATGAGATGGAAATTTCAGTACAAAAGTGGCTGAGAAAGATGGATCACGATCACTAACAATTGTCGTCGGCACCCCATAAAGTTGAACAACTTCCTTTACAAACAATTCGACTACTACAAATATACAATCAATTCCATTAGATTTGGATAATCCCATGACAAAATCCATGAAAATATACTCCCATTTACTATGAGGAATTGGCAAGGGATGCAACAACCCAACAGGAGACATAGCTGCAATATTATTTTTTTTGACAAACCACATAGAAAGCAACAAATTTTTGAACGAATTTCATCATACCACGCCAATATAATCCTGTTGCCAGCCGTTGATAGTTGCAAAAGGCACCAGAATGACCCCTGTGGAGTGGTATGGAATTCTGAGATCAATTTGGGCACCCAAGGTGAAGAAGCAGGAATGACTAATCGGCCTTTGTAAAAGAGATGTTACTGGATGAGAGAAAAATGGGGATAATTTTGAGAACGAGATTACATTGTTGAGATTATAGGCTGTAATTCTGGATTAGCATGAACAACCATCTCCAATTCCTCTAATTTGAGCCAATGTGGATGTGTCATGGCAAAACAAATTGAATCCGAATCCTCCTGCCTAGACAATGCATCTAGACAATGCATCTGTTGCTTGATTAATGTGTCTAGTCTTGTATTCCATCACAAATTTATAACCTAGCAATTTGGTGATCCAACTCTGTTGAGCTGGCGTGATAATTTTCTGTTCTAAGAGGTGGCGAAGGCTTTTGTGATAAGTTCGAACAATGAGCTTAGGATCCAACAAGTAAGACCGCCAATGATTGATAGCAAGCGCAAGAGCCATAAGTTCCTTTTCGTAGGCAGAGTTAGAAAGAGTTCTAGCTAATAAAGCTTTACTGTAATAAGCAATGGGTTTCCCCTATTGCATCAACACTGATCCTACTCCACATCCACATCCTGATGCATCACATTCGACATCAGAAGTTTGTTGAAAATATGGCATCACTAAAACTGGAGCAGTGATGATGGCAGATTTCAACTTGTTAAAAGTGTTTTGAGCAGTAGAATCCCAGACAAAATGCTGTTGACTATCCTTAGCCTTGAGCCTATTCTGAGGCTGTGCAAATCGACTGAACAAGACGATGATAGTAGCCGGTGAGTCCATGGTTTTAAATAACGGATTTTGGGGGGCCGTTACCCGTTATCCCGTTATATAATGGCCCCTCCTGATTTGTAGGCGTAATGGCCATTACGGCCGTTACGCAACGGTAACGACCGTTACCAATAATTAAAATATCTTTTGCTCCATTCTCATTTTCATTAGTTTCTATATTTTTCAGCAACTTCAAAAACTATATTTTTTAAGTTTTCTCTTCCCTTTCTCTTTCAAATTTCAATCTTTCCTGCATATTTCTCATATAAACTTAGATCCATTATAAACGACTTTATTTCCAAGCTTATTTCTTCTAAAAAGTTAGTTAAATTTAATCTATTTTAATTTTTAATTGTTGTTTTTTTTTCCTTTTTATTTGTAAGTTTTTGTGGATTAAAGTGTTAGTTTTGAGTTAAAATTATATTTTGAGCTATTAGTTTACTCGATCTATAAAGATTATGTTGATTTTTCTTATTTTAAACTATATGATGTTTAATCTATATTTTATATATTTATATTTATTATGCATTTGTATACATTGTTCTAAATTAAATCTAATTAATATCATGTTATTTATGAACTTTACAAATTTTTTAAAAAAATTTGCGTAGCACCAGACCATTACCGTTACGTTACGGCCGTTATAGGTCTGTTTCCGTTACCTGCGACTACGATCGCGAACGTGGCCGCGACCGTGATTTAAAACCATGGGTGAGTCCCAAAAGTCCCCTATCAGCCTTGACTAAAGAAGAAACCGGCCAACGTAAAATTGCCGAGATCTTATCCGGATCCATGGACACTCCTCCGGTAAAAATCAAATGGCCCAAATAAGAGATGGACTGTTTACCAAAAGAACATTTTTCATGTTGGCTACCAAGTAATTAAAAGATAATAGTGTAAGGACCTGATCAACATGAAATAAGTGATCCTTCTAAGAATGACCGTAGACCAGTATGTTGTGGACAAGAACAAAGCGGCGAAGAAAAGGCCAAAATATGTCATTCATTGTGGCCTGAAATGTTGTTGGCGCATTGGTCAAACCAAATGATATCACAAGAAATTCATAGTGCCTGGAGTGGGTGCAGAATGCTATATTAGGAATATCCTCAGGCTTCATATGGATTTGGTGGCACCTAGTTCGTAAATCGATCTTAGAGAAGTACTTGGCATTATAGAGTTCATCCAGTAGTTCCTGGATAATTGGAATGGGATATCGATAAGGAATTGTGGCTTTATTTAACTGTCGAAAATCCACTAAAAAATGCTAGCTACCATCCTTCTTGCAGACCAACAATACTGGGCTGGAAAAAGGAGAAGAACTAGAACATGCAGACCAACAATACTGGGCTGGAGAAAGGAGAAGACATATAATACCAGCAGCCAACATATCCGAAACCAACCATTCTATTTCATTCTTTTGATAATGGCTGTATCAATAGGGCTTAACTGAGATAGCCTTCACCCCAGATTATAAAGGAATGGTATAGTTAGAAGGTCGGCATGGGGGCAATTCATGTGGTTCAGCAAAAACAACAGAAATGGAATGGATCCGTATCATTCTCTCATTTTTTAGAAAAGATTCATCATCAAATCTTGCTCATGTTCATATCAGGAATGGAAGTTTTAGGAACTAATGTATCTTCAAAGACCTCATCTTAAATAGGTGGTGTTGCTCCAACCCAGATGGCTGGTTTCAGGATGGCTATGTTCTGGCTCGCCCATTCCAAGCCAGGAGTTGAATCAAGAGACTCAGTCGAAAGTTGGAGTTTCTTTGCCCATTCCAAATGTGAGATTCACCTGCCTGTTTAGATGTGGGATGTGTCCCGCATCCAAGCAGGCAGGTGAATCTCACACTCTCCCCTGCTAAACTTGTGACGTCCTCGTCACAACTGAATCGAATACAATTGCTAAATCAGGATTGGACCCTTAAGTATTGTAGTTCGCTAGTACCTCGGGCGGCTCCACCTCATCTCTCACGGCTACAGCCCTTTCCTCGCAGGTCCACTAGCTCTACATAATTTATCTGACCTAGGGTGGCTCTGATACCATGTAGAAGAATAATATTTTGTTATTGTATTTCACAATAGATATTACAACCTATTTATATATGAGAGGCGATATCTAAACAGGAAGAAAAATCAAACCTATAATTATACAATCTCTAAGATTAAGCACTATTCCTATATTAACATATTTACTTCCTATAACCTATAATAGGTGGAAATAACATGAAACTCTTTTCATGGATGTTCTCATCAACAACTTGCACATCAAGAATAAAAGAATTAGGCATAATAATGTTAGTCATAGAATGATCATGTGGATGTGACTCATTCTCCTTTACAACTTCTAAAACAGCCCCATTCGCTTCCTCCACCTCATCAGTCATGTCCTTCCCATGTCTATCATCATTCACAACCTCTTTTTTAAGCTCAATAATGGAATTTTCAGCAGCAATTTCACTAACTTAATGCATTACAACTTCCTCTTCATAACCATGAAGCTCCTCAAATAACATGGCTTTTCTAATACTATATGTAATTTCCTTATCCATCTATTGCAACGCTGAATACAATATTTAAAGTTATTTATTACAAAATCAAGTATAAGATAGAAAACATTTTCCTTAATCTCCATCTCAAGTTCCTCTTTATCATCTTCATGCTTATTCAAAATCATGGTTAAAAACAAAAATAGAAATCACAAGAAAAAATAGAGTTAATAGTAAAGCACCCCTCACGTATTTGTACTCTTTTACCACTCTTTGCAATTTCTCCAATTGAACTTCAGAACTTAGGCTAATCAACCAACATAAAGGAAATATTTAGAGACAAAGAATAAAACTCTAGCAAAGAAAAGTAAGCTTAAACACACTAGAAAGAAGACGCAAGATAAAATGGATGGTAGCACAAAGACAAAATTGTGTACTACTTGATTATATCAACATAGAGTGTGAACACAATCAAATAATACTCTAAAAGTGTGAAGGAAACAAAAATGACAAGAGTAAAAAAAAATTCTGCAAACAAGAATTGAGAAATAGACAATTTAAGCCAAAATATAAGAAGTTGAATTACTACAAAGCAAATCAAATATTGAACCTAAATATTTCTACCAACAAAACAAGAAAACAATAATACTTAAATTAATTACATAAATCAGAATTCTCATATATAATTAATTTTGAAGTCAAATTAATTATTTTGTGCCAAAAAAATTTATTTTAAAACAAGAGACAGTTAATTCAAACAGCCCTTAAAACAATAAGAATCTGAAAATTAGGGCACTTGAAGAAACTTCAAGTGCTAATTCAACAAGAAGAAGGATTCCTCAAGATACGCTTAGGGTTACCTCAAAGTCTTACTTCAACAAGAACAAGGAAAACAAATTCAGTAAGGAAAAAGATTCCTTCAAACACGCCTAGGATTACCTCAAGTCCTACTTTCAACAAGGATACGAAAAATAAATCCAACAAAGAGAAGGATTTCTCCAAAACACATTTAGGATTCTCTTTCTTGTTCTTCCTCTTTTCCTTTTCTTTTAATTTTCTGTTTTTTTTTATATGGAATCCAAATTGACCAATAAAAAAAATTAACCAATCTAACAACTAAAATTGAATCAACAAATACTCAAACAAGTTTAGATCCTAAACAAATTAAACTAGTACAAGACCGAGACTCTAAAATTCAAAAACAAAAGAAAACTTAAATATAAATCCCTAAACTATGATAAATCAGAAGTAATCTTAACCTTTAGTTCTGATACCAATTTACGCAGATCCATGTAGATCAAGTCCAAAAACTCTATGACAAGATGGAAAAGACCAATAATAAACTCCCCTCTATGGCACCCTACCTAAAGGACAACAAGAACACCAATAATTGACGATTGGAGAAACAAGATAAACGCCACAATTGAATTGATAAGTTTATATTGTTTTTTGATGCAACTGGAAGAATGCAATCTCATACTTTCACAATAACAAAAATACACAAATAGCATGAATAATTCTGAATTTTGATTAAAGAAGTTTTCCTAAACAAAGAGAAAACTTAAGCTTAAATCCTAAACCTAATTCTAATCCTAAGAGAATAAGGAAAAATTAGCCCTAATGTGTCTCTATCAAGGGCTGGCCGAAAACTTGCTTGGCCCAACACCCTATAAAGGTCCATCTAATATATATTGAACTTAAATAACATCAACATAAGACTCAAAGCGAGGGCGGCACATAAGGTCCAAAATTAGATTCTAACAACTAAACTAATAATACTAAAGCAAATAAGATAATATAAGCTTAATCCAAATAAATGAGCTTACAAAATACATCATTAAGTCCCAAATAACATGTGTAACACGTACCCCAAAGTTGCCCATGAGTTGTGGACATGCCTTGCACATGCTCCTTAAGTTACATATGCATTGCACATATTTGTTCAAATCTGTCCATTTGGTTTAATGGATTTGTACACCTTCTAATTAGGCTCAATGGACTTGAATTTTCACTAAAGCCTTTCTTGATATTCACTTTAGGCTTTCTATTGTGTAGTTTTGACACAGACTTGATTATGCTCCTTAAACTCATAATTATAAGTGTTGCACTAAATCTGTTCCATATGAATTGAAGCACGTCCTAAGTGTGTTTGAATCATATGAATATGATTTTGAACTCCTTTTAGACTCATTTGAATGATATAAGATTACTCTACACTATTATTGCAAATCTGCCCTATTGGATCTGTATCATTTTTTCTTTGATATGGAACCCAAATGAATTAATTTGACAACTAAAATTAAATCAATAAACACTTAAACAAGTTTAGACCATAAACAAATTACACTAGCACAAGACTAAGACACTCGAATTCAAAAACACAAGAAAATTCAAATTTAGAGGCTCAAGGGACCTAAGTAAGCTCTTCCGGTGTATGATGGGAGAATTTCTAAACTAAGATAAGTCAGAATTTACCTTAACCTTTAGCTTTGATACTAATTGACGCGGAACTATGTGGATCAAGCCCAATAACTTTATAACAAGATGTAATAGTTCCAAAGCTCAATAATAAACTCTTCTCTATGGCATCCTATGCAAAAGACAATAAGAAAACCAATAGTTGAGGATTAGAGAAATAAGACAAATGCCACAATTGAATTGATACGTTTACCTTGATTCTTGATACAATTGGAAGAATGTAATCTCATACTCTCACAATAACAAAGGCATTTAAATAGCATAAATAGTTTTGAATTTTGATTAAAGAAGTTCTTCTTGAACAAAGAGAAAACTTAATCTTAAATACTAAAACCTAATCCTAATCTTAAGAGAATAAGTAAAAACTAGCTCTAATGTGCCTCTATTAAGGGCTGGCTGAAAACTTGCTTGGCCTAACACCCTATAAAGGTTTATCTAATGTATATCGGACTTACATGACATCAACATAAAGCCCATAAAGCAAGGCGGCACATAAGGTCCAAAATTAGGTCTAAACAACTAAACTAGCAATATTAAAGCAAATAAGAAAGCATAAGGTTAACCCAAATAAAATAGACTTATAAAATACATCATTAAGGCCCAAATAGCATGTATAACACGTTCCTCAAGACTGCCCATGAGTTGTGCACATGCGTTGCACATGCTCCTTAAGTTGTACAGTTGCACATGCATTGCATATGTTTATTCAAATCTACCCACTTGGTTTGATGTATTTGTATACCTTCTAATTAGGCCCTGTTGAATCTCATATCGGTTTGGAATAATGTGTGTTTATAAGGGTTTTAGGCATTTTTCCTCTTGAGCTAGGTTCTGAGGTGAATTAGACTTGACTCAAATTTAACATGATATCAAAACCTCTCATCCGATATTAAGCTTTTTATAAATATGTCACGCTTAGAATTATTCTGAGTGTGAGGGGTGTGTTGAATTCCACATCGATTTGGGATAGGGGTAATATGCCTCTTATAATGGTCTGAGGCACTCCTCCCCCTTGAGCTAGCTTTTGGGGTGAGTTAGGCCTGAACCAATTTTAACAGGCCCAATGGACTTGAATCTTCACAAAAACTTTGGCTTCTTCTGTGTAGTTTTGGCCCATAGGCTTGATTATACTCCTTAAGTCTATAATTGCAAGTGTTGCACCAAATCTGCTCATATGAATAATGAATTGAAACACACCCTAAGTGTATTTGGATCATATGAATATGACTTTGAACTCTTTTTTTATCTATTTGAATGATATAAGATTGTTCCACACCATTGTTGCAAATCTGCCCTATTAGATCCGTATCAAAAAGTTCGGGTTGGGGGAAATTCATGTGGTTCAACAACAAAAATAGCAGAGTGTTTGTTGAGTAAGGAAGACATCTATTGTGATTGGGTAGGAGTGAGAATTGGGCCCTCTGGAAGTGTTGTCTGCATCCGCGATTGACACATCCAAAGAACAATCCCATACACAATTCTAATGAGCTTTTGAAGAGCATGCTTGGAAACTGGAGAGTACAATAAAGAAAGATTACCGGTCAAGGTAATTTTCTATTTGTGATATACAAAACGCATAGTGAGATTTTGCCAATTCATTTTGACATTTCCCAATGTCCCGAGCCATGAAATACCCAGAACAATATTAGCACTGCCTAAAAGAAAAACATAACAATTTGGAGCAATGGTAAGAGAACTCAAATTGATTGCAAAATTGGGGCATAATTCAGAAGATTCCAAACATCTTCCATCCCTGAGCTTCTCACGAAAAGGAGATTTCTGATGAACCGGAAGACCCAATTGTTGTACCAATTTATAAGAAACAAAACAATGACTAACCCCATTATCCTCCATCAAAACTTTGAGCATTTGGAACATTATTGAACAACTTCATCGTCTCGGGTTGAGAGATACTACCCACAGAATACAGAAGAAGCCTCATTTGTGAAAAGTGTGAATCAATCACCGATGTCGACAAAGGAGTAGAGTTCGACTCATCAAGGACAGTTAAGTGGTTATCATCCAACCAAATCATCCTCTACTACAATCTCCATGTGAAGTGATATATTAGGACATTGGTGAAGAGGGGAAAAAGGTTGTTTGCATTTGAAAAAGGTTGTTTGCATTTGAAATAGAGACCCTTAGCACGAAGGTCCTGCAACTCTTGATGAGTGAGGTGGTGTGTATTTCGATTGCATGGTGTAGGCTTAGAAGGAAATGGAGATTTGGTGGAAGATGTGGAAGAGAAAGCGGATTTGGTCTGTGGAAGAAGTTTATCGGGCAGTTTTGGTAAAGCAAGGAATGGGCTTTCGTGTGTTGAAGGACAAGAAGGTGGTGGGCCGCTGGGAGATGGGTTTAGACGGTGGATAAGAAGGTTTGAGGAGCCCAGTGCTAAACAACTCCCTTTCAACTTCATGAGTGACATTTGTGATATATTGGTGGTGTCATGACTCTGAAACCACACGCGAATCTCCTCCTCCAAGCCATTAAGCAAATAGCCCATATAGTGAGATCAGAGATCTGAGGTACCTGAGCAGCACAAGTCAGAAACTGATCGATATAGACCACCACTGAATCTGTCTGTTGCACGGCTGCCAACTTTTCAAAAGGGCTCATCAAAGCATTAAGACTATAACGATGCAATAATTCAGCAGAAAATTGATCCCAAGTCAGATTTGGAATGCGTTGGCGGAGCCACAGAAGCCAATGGAGAGCCCCATCTTCCATACGTATAAGTGCCATCATTACCTTGAGTTTAGGACGAGTGCCATTTAATTCGAAGTATTGCTTGGTGCAAGCCAGCCACACCACTGGAATGTCCAGTTTCTTTGCCGTTGGAGCATCCTCTGTGAGATGAAGAGTGCACGGTGGATCCCATGCGGCCAGGAGTGAGTTGGGTAGAAACTTAACCTTCATCCATGATTGTTTTCTCTTTAGCCAAGGTATGTAAAAGACTTTCAATAGAAGAAAGCTTGGAGGTCACCTGTTCATTATCCACCTTAAGTTTTGTAAATCCATCTTCCAGCAATGCTAAATTCCTCTCTATGGCTTCCGCTCTGCTGTCCATTCTGGTGCGAGGCATTTGCTGGCAGGTCAAACCAAAGTGATAGCGAATAGGAATTTAAGCAAAATTAACAGAGAAGGAAGGAAAAGGAATTGTATTGATGAACTCAGAATTGCCAAACAAATCCAGGAGAATAAGCTCTCTTCCAGTTCCCAAGACACAAGAAAAATACCTGATAACCTCCCATTTTGTCTTATTCCTATATATATATATATATATATATATATATATAGCTATTAGTGATATTTCTGCATGAGTCATGCCCCGAGATAATTAACTCTGACCCTCTTGAATCTCTGGCCTTTTCTTTGATCTTCTCGAATGTATACTATCCACATGCCCTTGGCCCTACCCTTCGGATGCTTATATGTAACAGTATTCCTCCTTAACTCTAGCTTCTTATGGAACCAATATCTGGTTTCATCTATCAGAACTATTAATCAATAAGAAGTGTGGATTATTGGAGCCTACAAACAATAGTTTTCAAAAATATATAATCCGTGTAAAAAAATTACAAAGTCGTAATATAGAAGACATTGTTGGGAATTGGATAAAATGTTGTAAGATGTTAAGCGTTTTGCATGAGTTGAAAAAAGGAAAAGAAATTGTGTTATTGGGATTCAAAATTCAAATATTGGTGTGGGTTCTCTCTATAGTTTAAAATGAATGCATTTTTTATTGCTCTCCTCTCTCCCCCTCTGTCCTCAAAGATGCTCATCTTTCTTTGTTTTTTAAAACTGTCTTGGTTTTTGCGTTTCTCCTTTTTACTTCTCTAATTGTAGGTTTGCTTTTTGTTTATTGATTTTTGAGTGAAAAGCTCATAATAAGAATTAGACTTCTGATTAGATTACTTTTGCCTATACAATTAAAAAACTTTAATCTTGCCAGACGAGATGCGTAGAATATTCAAAATATTCAATTGTAGGCAGAATATTTTAGTTCCCTTTTGCTATTGCTTTAGCTCAATTTGTCCATATAATATGAACCAGTCTCTTCAATTTCAAAACATATTCCAACAGAAATTCTGAATGTCACTGCAGATTGTCAATGGTGATATTTGTTTGGATAGCAGAAGCGAAGAGAGTCGGCACAAGTGAGCAAGCAAATTTTCCTGTAATGAATGGGATAAATAAGGTTCTCCTTTCACTATTAAGATTTTTGTTCGTGTCATTAGAGAGTATTATTGAATTGAAAAGAAGTCTCTGGTTGGTGAAGGACAGACATGGTCCACAGATACTATGTAGCTTTGTTGGTTGGATCATAACTAGTTTGGTGGCTAAACAATGGAGTGTGATTTAAGAAGTATTTCTGCACGTACACATACATTTCATCTTTGCATTCATCAACCGATCTACGTATAGATTATGTTGTTTCATTTTTATCCATTCCTTTTTGTGATAAAAGTTGGGTGAGGAGAGAAGAAGAGGGGGAAGTTTACAAGAGGAAGATAAATTCTCTGTTGCCTCCTTTGGGAAGTGGTGAAGACCCTTTTCTTCAGACCCCTTTCGCTTTCTCTCTTTTTTAGCTGAGTGTGTAGAGTTTTATTTGCATATCATCTTGGTTTGTCCATAATTAAAAATTGAATATTCTATTTTCAGATTTGTGTTAAAATTTTTAGGAGATAAATAATTAATTATCTAAAATTCCACTAAATATACTGAAAAGTATTTACAAAAGAAGAAAATCAATAATAACAAGTATGTTTATAATGTGGTTATAAGCAAGTACACGTGTAAGATTAGACTTAGAAAATGAACATGTGTACATATTCAATCTTATGTGTAATGTAAATTCACCAAGCAATAACATATATAACTTTAATTCTATTGCGAAGCACTTGTTTACGATCATTGGCTGCTTCTGTTTGATTTTGAAGTAAGATTTTAGACTATCTTAAGATATAATTGGACTAAGATTTCTCATGAATCTAATTACTCTAATTTATGTTATGAATTTTTTTATTTACAGACTGTCTTAAAGTATGATACTTTGTCCAAATTTAGCATTAGGTTTTAACCTATCAAAAAATTTTATTTTAAAAAATCTACATACATAATTGAGCTTAGGTGTTCCTATAAAATTTTAGCTCTAACTTTTAGGGTCCATCTGGTTCTGGTCTCACATCATTTTACTAAGTGAAAGTCTAATTAATAATCTTTCAAAATTATTCTTTCAATTCTGTATTTAGTTTCTTTGCTTAAACCTTCCTAAAATTATTTAACATCCCAAGTAATACTTTTTACACACCAAAAGGAAAATTTCAAACATTCAAATACAAGGTCTAATTTAAGATATCCAAAGAAAAATAATTGAAAAATAGAAAATACATAAAACACCAAAATTATTTCAAAGGGCGGGCACATCTTTTCTTTTTTCCTTTAGCCTTTTGAAGTTCCTTTCTCCTTTTAAACTTTCTCTTTACCAAAAATATATATAAAAAAAGCATTTCACTTTAAATTTCATTATAAAAGAGCTTAAAAACATGTAAAAGCGTGATTTCCTAACCTAATCTTCCATAAACTTCACTTTCTCTCACTTACCTCCTTTGAACACCAAACTTCTCACTTTGATTTCTTCTTGTTTATGGTTCCTTGCTAAAACTTTAATTTAAGAAGAAGTTTGGAGTGAAAGAGCTATTGATTTCATTGAAAAAATGGATGGAAATGATAGAAATGAAGAAAGAAAAAACCTAGGCTTCCATGGTTAAGGTTTGACCAAGATAGGAACAAATGGAAGATGACTTATTTTCTTTTTATTTTCATCTTTTTATTTTATTTTATTTTATTATTATTATTTTTTTATAAATAGATGGCTAGGATAAAGAGACAATGAAAAATTAAGAGGGAAGATTGATTTTATTCATAAAAGTTCGTTATTTATACTTTGACCTACTATTCTTCTTTAATAGTTCAATTGGATCATATTTTACTTTAATAATTATATATTGACTTACTCAACTTATGCCTTTTAATCTTAGAAGTCCATGTCACATAGCTTACATATAATCTTTTATTTAATTAAGTTCTATATGAATTACTTACTTTGTCTTGAAGATATAGGATGTTACACTCCACCCTATATCTCTTTTTATTTTATCTCACAAATAGTTGAGTTCCTGAGAAAGAAGAAGGGATGAATAAAAATTACGAGACAGATGAAAAGAGAGGGACAGATAGAGCGACTCTCCTTCTCTCCCTTCTCTTGGTGTCTTTTATCACTCATGCCTCCCTTTCTTTCTTAATATATGTGCATATGTTTAAAATCTTTAACTGACCTTTAGAGTCTAGACTTTCAAACTTTTACACAAAGGTCACAAAATGAAAAGATGCAAAAATACCTTTCTTACATGGCATTAATGTTAGATGTGGAGTTGACATTCGCAAAAAGGCTAATGTTGCTAATCACTCCTCCACTGCAAGAAAGTTAAATCTCTAAACTGCACGAAAATTATTTTATACCCTGAAGAGTCAAAGCACAAAATTTTAGTAGCAAAGTGAAAGTTATCAATGCAACTAATGGTTCATATCTATCAATTTTGATATAAAGGATCTATGTCAAGTTGATAGGGATTAAATATTGAAAAATGATGACAACATTGCATTAACTCAATGTTACTACATATGGGTGCACAAATTTTTTATACTGGTTAGGATCTCGTATTTTTATAATATTACTATGGCATCAAGATATTTTATTTACTTAGTGAAACTTGAAGGAAAGTAGGAATCACCACCCTAATGAGAACATAGATAAAAGTGAAAGATGTGGTTGAGTGATTTTCTCCTAGCAAATGTCTACTATTTTTTCATAATCCATGACCCAATAGTTGAGATTTGAAATAGTGGGTACAACAGAGATAAGGTGTTAGGAACTATTCTCACTCGAAATATATTGCTGAGAACTAGCACCAATCATTTTATATATTCTATATTAATGTATTAATTAGGAAATCCCTTACAAGCATTATGCATTCTAATTACATGCTCATGAATCACACAAACACTTATTTTAGACATATCCATTTAGCCTAGCATGTTAAATATCTACTTAATCTTTAGGTGAGATGGTTACCAAGTTGCTCTATGAATTCTAAGTCTATTACATGCCGTGATTCAATTTGTATTTAAGAGTGGGCTCCTAGCATGCATGGTTTCTAAGTTCAACTCAGCACATAGCAATAAAGTATTCACTAAGTTTATAAGCATGCATCTAAGTTCACTTTTATGGTGATTTTCTCCTAAGGTCTTTACTACTTAGTCATTTTCGTGCCAAAGTGTGAAACAACCCTTAAACATTCCAACCATATTTCTATCATGTAAACCTTTTTTTTTTAAATTACCAAGTGAATTATCTAAGTTACTAATTTCATTTTCATGTATATTTGGTGAGGCAAAAGTAAACAGAATATCCAAAGAATGGGATGAGGAGAAAGTCTTTACTACTTAGTCATTTTCATGCCGAAGTGTGAAACAACCCGTAAACATTCCAACCATATTTCTATCATGTAAACTTTTTTTTTTTTTAAATTACCAAGTGAATTATCTAGGTTACTAATTTCACTTTCACGTATATTTGGTGAGGCAAAAGTAAACAAAACATCCAAAGAATGGGAGGAGGAGAAAAGAATTACAATCCCAATCCTATTATAACTAAAAAAAAAGGAGAAAAGAATTAATTACATAACCAAAATTAATTAAAATGATTAAAATAAAATAATTAAAATTAAGCCTAAACTATTACAAGACCTTTTGAGCTTATTACCCTTTGCAAAGGGTTTTAATGTGCTCTTTTGGGCCTCCATATGAAATTGGGCTTCATCATGGACTTTTAGAGTTGATTCATTGGTCCACCAAAGGAAGTCATCAACACTAAAGAGGAGAGAGGGGGCATTGGCCATAGAGAAAGAATGGGCAAGAACATGCTTTCTCCCTTTGTGGGTATATGAATTCTCCATAACTGGTTAGGGTCTCGTCTTTCCATAACACTACTAGGGGATTCAAATATTTTAGCACTCGATGAAGAATAGAGAAAATGAGTCACTACCAAGATGAAAGCAGGGAACAAAAGCAGGGAACAAACAAAGGGACGTAATTGGGCAACCTACCCTTAGCAAGGGTTCACTATCCTTCTTAATCCATAACTTAATGGTCTAGTTTCTAGATAGGATACAAGAGAGGAAAGGTGTTGGACACTATTCTTCCTTGGATTTTATCTAAAAACTAGTACCAGCCCCTACATTGTTGCTTATATTATGTGATACGGATTCAATAGAGTAAATTTCTAACAATGGTGTGGAGTAAATTTATATCATTCAAATGGATCTAAAAGGAGTTCAAAATCATATTCATATGATCCATATACATTTGAGGCGTTCTTCAACTCATATAGGGAAGATGTGGTACAACACTTACAATCATAGGCTTAGGGAGCCTAATCAAACCCATGGACCAAAACTACATAAAGGCAAGTCTAAAGTGAAGATCAAGAAAGGTTTTTGTGAAGATTCAGCTTTGTCATGATGGGCTTGCTATGTTTTATTATTTAAACACTTGCTTTAATTTTGGCTTTCTTTGGACTTGTATTCTGACTATATTTTATCTTTTAAGTTTTAGAGTGTTGGGTCCTGTCTTGAGCTTATGTTTTAATACTTAACGTGTTATTTTAGTGTGTGATTGTGTTTAGGCCTTATGTGTGGTTTGGCCAGGCCTAAGAAAAGTGTCTTAGGGTTTTATTTATTTTCTCCTTACTATATAAGGATAAGAAATACTTGTAGGAGGCAGCTTTAAATTTAAATTTTCAGAATTCTTTTTCATGCCTTTGGCATGTATTGCTTTGAGTGAGAGAGGATTTGCTTTCATCAATTGCACCAAGAATCTTGGCTAACTTATCAACTATTCATTTTGGCGTTTGTCGGATTTCTCATCTAAATCCTTCGATCATTAATGTTTCAGCTTCTCTAAGTGTAGGGTGCCATAGGAGGTGAGTTTATCAAATCTTTAGATTTCATATCTACTTGTGCGTGTGGGTTTGAGACTTGTGCTATAGGGTTCCACGTCATTGTGTTATGTCTTTAAGTATTTATTGGGAAATCCCTTTTAGGTAATATGCAATCTAATTATTACATGTGCATTGATCATACAAAACACCCATTTTATACGCATCCATTAGGCTAAACATGTCAAGTTTCTACTTTAACTTAATGTGACGGAGTTATCAAGTTGCCCTAATTAATCATGTTCTTATGCTCATTTTATACTATTGACTAATTTGCAACAGAGAGGAACCTAATAATGTAATTTCTTAATTTATATTTAGCACATAGCAAAAAAAAAAAAAAAGGCCTCACTAGATTTCTAGTATGCATCGTTAAAGTTCAATTTTATGGTCATCTTACCCTAAGGTCATTACTACTTAGTCATTTTCATGCCAAAATATAAATCATCCCTAAGTATACATAACCATGTTTTTATCATACAAAAGTTGCTTTTAAATTATTAAATGAGTTTCCTAATTTACTAATTTAATTACATGCATATTACGTGAGGTGCATAAAGTCATCCAAAGAAACGGAAGGAGAAATGAATTAACCAAATCCAAATCTTAAGCTAAAGAAAGAGGAAGAAGAATAGAACTAACCCCAATGGCAATAAGAAAGGAGAGGAGAAAAGAATCAAATTACAAACCCATAAAATAAAATTTAATAACTAAGCCTAGCAAAAGGTCTTCAAAACACTCCAATGGTTCTCCATATGCAAATAGATTTTCACTATATGCTCTATAAGTCCAATAAAGAAATAAACTTACTCACCAAAATAAGAAGTGCTATTTGGCCAAGGGAGAAGAATTAACAGAGCGAGTTCTTCTTTCTTTCTTCAAGTTTTCTTACCACAATCTAAATTACCATAATTGAAAAAGATAAAATAGGAAATAAATAAACAAAAAGGGAAGAAAATAAATCCAAAAAAGGAAAAATAAGAAGTGCTATTTCGCCAAGGTAGAAGAATTAACAAAGCGAATTCTTCTTTCTTTCTTCAAGTTTTCTTACCACAATCTAAAGTACCATAATTGAAAAAGACAAAATAGGAAATAAATAAACCAAAAAGGGAAGAAAATAAATCCAAAAAAGGAAAGAAATTAACACAAGGTAAGAAAATAATTCAAACACAAAAAGTAATAAATTAATTATAGAAAGAAATATTTTTAATTAAGGTAAAAAATAATTTTAAAAAAGTAGGAAATATTTTTTATTTTTTACTTTAGCTAAGAAATTTATTTTAATATGTAAAAGAGATATTTACAAACAGATAAGCAATAAAATTAGATAAGGAAGGAAATTATAGAAATATGGAAAGAAAATAACTTAAATATAGCATGGAAAAGAAAAATTAAAATATAGTAAGAGATAAATAAAAATATGACAAAAATAAATTAAATAAGGTAAGAAATTATAAGAATTAAGGAAGTTACAATAATTAAATAACCTATTCACATCTGAATCTAAGAAAAGTAAATCTAAGAGAACAAAAAAGAAAGTGATGTAACACAATAATTACTCAAAATGAGCCATGAGCTGTCACCATAAGATAGGGCTACATGACAAGGGTATGATAAGACAATATGTGGTCCCGTCTGAGGAAAGGAAGACCCGGACATTGTAGCACCCGATTCTTCATCAAAACTTGCCATCTCCTGAAGAGGTCGAGTCTTCACATAAAGTTACCGTTAACAGATACAACCCAACAAATCTACGTTACACCTGTAATCACGGAATCACCGATCAATCAACCAGTGGAATTTCTTATCAGTCAACTGGCCATATCATTGCCGAATTTCCAGAAAATACTATAATTAACTCTATCTTCTTACAATATAAAAACTAAAGATCACAGAGAAAAAGTTACACAATTCTTACACAACGACTCTTGTGTTCTAACTAATTCCATACATTCTCCCTTTCTCTTTAGTTTACTAACTTGAGCGTCGAAGTGGCTACCATAGGCGCCAACCACCTCGCATTCTCTTTCTTGCAGGATTGACCAATCACGGTATAGCTCTATTTTGACCACATCATTTGGTTTCATTGCCGAAAAATCCATTGGATTCTCTCTGTTCATTTGGATTAAAACCGGTCTCTTATTTGCTTTCTCTTAAAAAGAAAATCTCTCTTTTCTCTCTCTCGAAATGGCTAGTAATTCACGAGCTGCTGCTAAGGTTGCTACCAATGAGGATACTATCATTTATTCCACTCCTAGTAGTGGATAAAACATACCCTCTAAGGTCAATGAAGCAGAACTCAACAATCTGAGCAGTGAGCAAATGCACCAATAAATAAAAAAGTTATAAGCTACTCTCGAGCAATACAAAACTCAAGGGAAAACATCGTCCATGGCTCCCAGAGGAAGGGAAGAAGCCTCCACTGATCCCCCAAGAGAACTCAAAACTCTTGGCATGTTCTTTCTTAGCCCTAACAACCTTATCTTTAATGTATTCATTAGCATCGAAAAGGTCAACTTCCATAGGTTTAGCAACCTTAACTATTGGATTAACCCTATCAAGCCTTGTTATTAGGTGCTAGTTCCATTGTTCTCTTCCACATGTTGCTTTTCAATAGCCCTAAGAATCCTAGCCTTCATTTCCTTCGGTTTATCGTTCAAGGTCTCATCCAAGGCTGCTTTAATCAAAGCATGGGATTTATCATCAACCATTTAACTTGTTTCTGATATAGTATTGGGGATCTTTCTATTTTTTAAAGTCTACCACCCTCTCTTGTCTAAGCAGTTGGATCGCAAGTGCTATTGGTTCTTTTTGGAGCTATAATGGCTTGCAACACAAAGGGTTAGTATGATGCATGAACAGAGTATGGATATATGTATGCATGTGATGATACTTAATCTTGAACCTTTGCTTAGAACTAAAACTATCTGAACCAGATAGATCGATTCGGTAGTGTTGAATAACCTATACTAAAAGCGCCTTCCTTATCCCTCCAAAACTTGCGTATAAAAGGGTAGGTTTTTTTTTGAACATCTAGCACTTCATATACCATAGATTATGTGCTCCACAATCTGCAATAGTTAGACTGAATTTTTCTCAAAAATTAACATCATCTCCACAATTCGTAGAAGGGGTATTTATATGTTTCAGTCTTTTGTTTTCCCAAAAGAGTTGTGTTCAGAACCCACTATCACAATCTCGCAGATACTCAAATATCTTATGTGATAGAGTCTTTTATCTGTAACAGTTACAGATAGATTTGCAGATCTTTTAAATATTATTATCTTATAATAATAAATAATTAATAATAATAACACTTTATTATTATTAATTAATATTAATAATAATAACACTTTATTATTATTAATTAATATAATAATAACACTTTATTATTATTAATTATATTAATGGGCTTTGGTCCATTAATATGTCATAGCACATCAACAACGTTCTTTTGTGTGTGATCCAATAGGCTCACATTAATTGGCAATAGGTCCAGTCCCACAAGGCCCATAAGTCATAAGTGGCCTCTAACAAGACATTATGACTACCCAACTAATATGAGGATCAATAGTCCGATAAAGCCTAATAAATAGAACATGTATTAATCCATTTGTCACACGATATCTAATAACTAACAACTTATTTTAGTACCCTTAAAATATTTTTTCTAGTGCGATATATTCCTGTGAAGCATTGTTAAAAATTTTAGATTATAAAATTAATGAATATTAATAAACGCTTGCTGATAATCTTTATTAACAACATATTTTAATTTTTTTTATCAGTTTAATTTATCACTTTTACAATTAATTCTCATATGAGAAGTAATTCATATTAAACTTTCCTATAATATTAATTATAAGAATTCACATTAATTAGATGAATCGTAATTTTCAATGTGGTATAGAACTTTAAAAATTACAAGTATATCTTTAATAATATTTTATTTATTAAAAAAATAAGTTATTTTCTATATTTTAATATTTTTATTAAAATTTTCATATATAAATTTATTAATAAAATTAAAATTAAATAATAAAAAATAAATTATTTTTGTAAAAAATATTTTTCATAAAAAAATATTTTAGAGAAAAAATATTTTTCACGAACAATATTTTATACAAATTATTTTTTATAAATAAATAAAGTTTTAGCTGAATTTTATTTAAAGATATTAAAGTTCAACTTAATCTAAACTATTAGCAACTCAAAAATTACCAAAACCATTTAACTTTATATAATTTTGATTCCTAATCTATGTAAAATATATTTTTAATAATAATTTATATTTTAGAATTTAGTAATTCTATAGAATATTTAAATTTTATTATATAAAGTATACAACTCATCATTATTTTCCAAAAACACAGAAAATATCTCTATTACTCTGAAAATAAAGAGAAGTGGCATGATGAAGAGAGGCATTGTGAAGGAAAAAATGGTTTAGCTTTAGAACGAAGAATGAAGCAAATGGGCAGCCCAATCTTCCATTCCAAGCAAACATGATGGGAGATGCCAATTCACGGGAGATGGTGGGACCCATCTAAGCAACGAAAATGTTGATTCCGCCGAAGATGGAGATATTGCGCCGCCAGGTGGAGTCCCACCACTTCCCACTGACGCCTATGCCATCTATGTAACCCCTATTCCCCATCTATTTTGTCTTCTGCCTTTCATACTTATGTGCCTACATTCCATTCTTTTAAATAAATAAATAATTAAAAAATATATATCTATCGAGCATTCACTTTCATCTAGCCGACGCATTCAATCCATTTAATTTAAAATTAAATTAATTAAAAATTAAAATTTTACAATCTATAAAAGTTAAAAGTGAATTTATTTTAGTTAAAAATTAAATTAAATCGATTTAATTTTATTTAATTTGATTTAATTTGATTAATTTAAATTTTTAATAAATTTTTTATTTTTTATATTTTATTTTTAATATTTTAAAATTTAATTAAAATATTTTTATTTTAATATAATCTAATCTCTATATTATTAAAAATAATATATTATTATCATTAATCGGTTCGATTTAATTTTTTTTATTTTTTATTTAATTAAAATCAAATTAAATTGAAATAATTAAAAATTTTAAAATTAAAAATTGAACCGAACCGAATCAAACTGAAATAAATAAAAAATCAAATTGAATTTTTAAATTAATTTAATTCGATTAATTTTTTCGATTTAAATCGAAAATTGCTGATCTTATTTTTAACTATTATTATGTATATATTTAATTAAAAAATATTTTTATTTATTTTCACAGAAAATTAGTGTTCATATAAATATGAATTTTCTTTAATTTTTCTAAAAAATTTATTAAGTAATTAATTATTCAATCTCCCTCATATGACTAAAAAATATTAATTAATTAATTATTTAATTTGTGAAATTTTCTGGCCGACACTCATCCATGATTATTGAAAGGCAAAAATACATATACAGATGTCAAAAATAGGAATTTGCACTCTTTTTAAAGTTTTGAATTCAACTAGATAATTGAGAGTTGAGATGTACAGAGATTTTTTTTTATTTTTTTAAAATTCTCATTATAAAAAAAAGTTAAATTTAAGTTAATGATTTTGTTATATTATAGCTTTTCTAGTACTAACAAACAGAGGAAGATAGGATTTATAGTGACAAGCACTGGCAATAAAATTGAGAGAGCCTTTGGATCAAATAAATTTATATATAAAATGAATTTTAGTGGGTATTTCATTTAAAATAAAGTGTATTTTAAATTTTTGAATTATATCTAAAATAATATGTATATTTTTTTATTTTTAAAATTCAATGAATTAATTTTTATATTTTGACCCTATTAAATGGGAGATTTCTCCATTTAAATTTTTATTAATTATATTTGAAGTAATCAAAATACTTATAGTATTATTTAGTTATTGGATTATATCAAGATTAACACTTATATTTCTAGATTTTTTAAAAAATAAATAATTTAATTTTTATATTTTAAAATTATCAAACTGAAAAAAAAAATTCAGGGCAGGACTTTTAATTAATCAAGTTAAAATATAAATATTAAAATGTCGAGTTTTATAAATAGAAATTATTTTTTATGAAATCATTCAGTATTTGAAATCTACTAATTCGACTAATTTCATATTTATATTGGGTAGTTCTATTAAGAAAGCAAAGTGCTCCATCTCAAAATTTTAAAAGTATTTCATATTCAAAATTCGAATTCAAGACCTCTGATTAAAAGAAAAACGACTAGCAGCATCCATTTCACTCTAGTAGAATTAATTTTGATATATAATTAAGCAATGTAAAAGTAATTTTCTCTTTAATGAGTTATTATATTAACTTATTAAAATAACTAATTTATCATTCAATTGACAAACAAATTATAGAGGAATGACATTACCAAAATTTGAATTCCTTACTTTTTTTTTTTTTTATATTATGAATAGATCATGGCCATATCTTCGATTGATAAATGATTATGCTTTAATTGATTAGAAATAAATTGAATGACAAATCAGTTATGTTAATTAAGTTAATATGGTAATTCGTTTTAAATGAAATAAATGTTAAAATTCCAATAATTTATTTCAATAATAAATTCTATAGCAAACATATATTATTCATTCTTTGAAACAAATACATATATTATTCAATTATGTATAGAAAGTACCTTTTTTTCATAATCAATTTTATTTGAGCCGCAGCTACTTTAATCAATAATTCATAAAGAAAAAAAAAAGTAACTCTTTATGAATTAAAAAGTATAAATTTTTTTTATATACAGGAGGGGAGATCTGAAATCGCGAGTATTGGTTTGCTACTAATAGTACTTATAGTCATAACCTCTATCTATAGGTTTGCTACTCTCCCAAACAGTCAATTGCATAGTTTACTCAATATACACATACTAGCGTAAGTATTGGAGAGGTTCTCAAGCTAACCCACTCGATATTCTCTCTTACTTTGCAAGTCCATATCCAAAGAAATATGATGCCAACAATATTATTGGCGCCGTCTGTGGGGATCAACACAACAATTATATATCTCTTTTATACTTATTTCATTATTTAATTGAGATTGGGATAAAACAAATGATAGTTCATGGCTTGCGCCATCTAACCGAATAAGTTTATTTTTCAAAAAATCTTGAGAATAATATGAGGTTTGCTTATTTATTTTTCCATCTATTTTTTTTTAAATAAAACTAGATGAATAACAAGGTGTTGGTCATCATGGTGAGGAGCTCATGCATGAAATTGTTATTTATTTATATATTCATATTTGTATTGAGAAAGAAAATCTCATTTTTATTTTAATTAATGTTTTTTTAAAAAATAGAATTAATTAACTTGAACACTTAGAAGTTTTGAATTTTAGTTATAGGTCAATTTAATATCACCTTACCATAGTGCCATATAAAAAAAATATAAATGGTGCAATATTTGTTAAAATTCTCTGTTTATGTATTCAAAATAAAAAATAAATTTAAGTGAATTTATTTTAATTATTATTTAACATAATAAGAAGTACCAATTATTTTCTTGGCAAGATGGTCATGTTTACACACCTAAACCAAGTAATTTTATGTGCCTAACAACCGATAGTAAGCAACAATTTTTTTCCCTTTTGTATTTATTTTCTATCCCTAGTTATACTTGTAATACTTGGCTAAATTCTAGTGTCAGGAATTTATTTTTGACGAAATCTTTGTTGGAATTCAGAATATCTGAACCAAAAATCTTAGAAGATTAAAATGAGTTTTTAAAAAGATAATTTTAAATATTTTTCAAAATCTATTATTAAAAAAATGAATTTCAAAATTTTGATGTTCCGCTATCGAACCTACCAGGCTTACCGAACATAAGTTGACAGACCCTCCTATAAAAGGGTTCCAGCCTGAAATGGAGAGAAATCTTTTTCCATTTTTGGGCAGAGGTGAATTTAATGTCATCTGTAATACCTTTGAGTTTTAATCCTTAAAATCCCTCAAATAGTTATTGCTTCTTATTTAATTTTGAAGTTTTAGTTTGGAATTTCAAGATTTTCAAGTTAAGATCTCCTTTACAACATTTTCTCTCCTCCTCCTATAATCTATTGTTAGTGTTGTTTTCTTAAAGAGGTAAGTTTTTAAGCTTTGCTTTTCTGTTGCTCTAAAGAGTTGAAGTAGGATTGCATTTTGTTTTGGGTTGTTGGTTAGGATGCATGCAAGGTTTTGATGATTCTTGAAGTTCATATTTGAATAATGAGAGAATCTCTTTTTGAATAGATGCATGTCAACATTTTATGTAGTTATAATCGTTTTAAAACTTTTGTGATGATATGATATGGTTTTGGCTTTTGCATATGGCTTTGATGTATTTTAGGAAGTTGGATTAAAGTGGCAAAATTGGGTTTGGCTTGAAGCAAAAAATCCAGGTTCGGCTACTGAACTTGCACTTGAGGTAGCCATCTTTAGCTGCCATAAGTGCCTCCAAAGGAATGGACTTTCAAGTTTGTAAGGGACTTTAAGCTGTCGAACCTATCACAGAAAGTCCCCTATATAGTCTTTTTCAGTCTGTTTTCTACGTGTTTTCTAGTATACTTTTAAGGGTTCTTGAGATAGTAATAAGGGTTGTAAAAATTATTTTTAGTCTCTCGTTTAAAGTCCTTCTGTGTAAGATTGGACTTCAGAGACCGTAGATGCTAGCAGTGAGGCAACTACTTTAGAGTAAAGCTTGCGTCATATGTAACAAGATGTATAATGGGCTTGCTATGAGTTTCAGCGACCTTAAGTCGATCTAAACTCTAGCGCCAATAGCAGTCCAATTTTTGAGTCGTTGCAACACTCTTCATTAATTTTATGGCCACATGTCATTATAGGT
Organism: Manihot esculenta; assembly: GCF_001659605.2. Taxonomy (NCBI): domain Eukaryota; kingdom Viridiplantae; phylum Streptophyta; class Magnoliopsida; order Malpighiales; family Euphorbiaceae; genus Manihot; species Manihot esculenta. The sequence goes on from NC_035163.2 coordinate 9,019,579, forward strand.
CATCTCATGCACATTTAGTTATTATAATTTTATATTTTTTATTTTAGTGAGGGTATTATGATTTGCATACTCTAACCATATTAGCTAAAGCATTTTCATGTTATGCTTACACATTCAAAACGTTAAAATTGTAGTAAATGGCTTCACTTGAATTGTGAGATTGTCATTACATATGTTGTCTTTGTAATACCCGGCTAGACTCCGTCGTCGGAATTCCAACCTTTCGACGAAATCTTCATTGAAACCCAGAATCTCGAAGCTGAAATCTCCTTATGAAGGGTAAAATAAGGTTTTTATAAAATGAATTTGAAGATTTTAAGGTTTTAAGAAAGAAAGAAAAGAGTTTTGAAGAAAATAGTTTTAGAAGGAAAAAACCAGGTTCGACCGCCAAACCTTAGGTTCTGCCGCCGAAGGTGGTGCCACCGCAGGACCTCCTCTTTCGGCCCCCGAAGGTGGTTTCATCCTGCCACCTATAAAAAGCCTTCAGTCCGAAGATGATGGAGTTTTCTCTCCATTTTCGGGCATAGGTGAGTCATTGCCCTTCCTTTGGTGATTTTGTTGTTTTTCCTTCAAATCCCTTAAAGAAATTCATGAGTTTTGTCTTGTTTTTGAAGATTTGAGCTTGAATCCAAGTTTTGAAACCTTGGAGACCTCCGGGGACCGTTTTACCTCATCTCCACATTGAGGTTGCTGTCACCTTTAGATCTCCAAGAGGTAAGCCTAGATCTTTGCTTTTACTATGTTTTATATAAGTTTTAAGAAAGGGTTAAGGGTTAAAAATGCATGAAATGGTTAGATCTAATGCTATAGGGTTTGAGTTGGGTTGTTTATGAATGCTTGCTCTTATGAGTTTTTATTGTTGTTTGTTGGGAAATAGACTAGTTTCTATGTCCCTTATGCATGTTTGAGTGAGTATGCATGTTTTTGAGAGGTTTGGTGTGAGGATTTGAGAGTTTTGGTGGCTGAGTTTATAGGGCAGAATCGGGTTCTGCCTTGCTGGAGAACTCAAGTTCGGCCGCCGAAGCAAGGTTCGGCTGCCGAACCTGCTTATAGAGGTAGCCTTTTGGCCGCCTAACCTGCCCCCGAAAGCATGGACTTTTGAATCTGTAAGGGGTTTCGGCCGCCGCCCCCGCCCCCGAAAGTCAGGTGTGGAGTTTAGGCTGCTGAACCTGCCCTCGAAAGTCCCTGACTTTCGGATCTGTGAGGGACCTTCGGCCGCCGAACCTGAAGCCGAAAGTCCCCTGCCTAGCCTTCCTTTGCTTGTTTTATGTGCATATTTTGGTTTGTTTAAGGGGGTTTTTGGGGAGTTGTTTAGAGTCACGTAATAGTTATGTTTGGTCCCTCATTTGAGTCCATCTATGTAGGATCGAACCTGGGAGACCGTAGAGGCCTACAGTGAGATAACTGTGCTAGTTTTAGACAAGCGTCAGCCAGAGGTGAGTAGAACTAAACTAATCTATTGTTTTAAAGTAATCAAACTTTTAAGCATGTTCATGCATCACGAATGTCATATTTATGTATTAGGTTGTTTTGCATTAGAATTCACGAATATGATGCATTGCATAATTTACTATTGGTGTGGATGGATATTGGATGACCCACTAGCCCTCGAGATGATATGATATGATACGGTATGGAAGTTCAGGTGAGGCCCATTCTACACCCCTGGCATTATAGATATGTTATGTTATGTTTAAGCGAAAGTCCTGAGGAGCTCCGTCGAGGGCCGGGCACATTGAATATGTAAAGGGTTATTGATGACAAGTCCATCTTGATGTAAATTGCTTATGTTGCGACGCATTTTATACAAGCATATGTTTATTAAACTGTTTTTTTTATGTTCTGCTCACTAGACTCTTGTAGCTTATCCCTTTCCCCTAACCCCAGGTTTGCAGGGTCAATGATAGCTCGGGAAGTCGGCATATTAGCTGGTATTGTCTGATATAATAGAATAGTGTGGACATGTATTGTTTAATGGATTAGAATTGTGCTTAGCCCTAGTTTTTACCTTTGTAAATCCCTGTTAACATGATCCTTATGTAAAAGTTTTAATTATGAGTTATGTTTGAACCAAGCTTGAGACATGTAATGTTTACCATACTAGAGCATTTGCTGAGGGCTCTATCATGGGTTTTATGTTTTTAGTATAATACATGTACAGGTTGAGCTTGGTTTCATGGAATGTTTAAGTTTTCGTGTTGATGTATGATCATGTATGGGATTTTAACAGGTACACAGGATGAATAGTAGGCTTGCTACGGGTTCCGACGACCTTAAGTCGATATGAATTTTAGAGCCGGTAGCGGTTCGGTTTTCGGGTCGTTACAGAGTGGTATCAGAGCCCTAGGTTCATATGGTCGGACCTAGAGTGTTGGGCTCATAGATGTTATAAAAGGACAAGCACATTAGGAAAAATTATGTCCACTAGAATAGGATGTAAAGTCATGTCTTGATGAATGTATGATGATGTGTAATGCCATGAATGTATGCATATACATTAATGATATGTTATGTATATGTTGTGGGTTTATGTGTATCCACATGAACCATATGATGCTAATGTTTATGTTTGTTGTGTTAAACATTCGGAAACGAATGTTTTTAAGGGGGGAAGAATGTAATACCCGGTTAGACTTCGGAGTCAGAATTCCAATCTTCCGACGGAATCTTCGTTGGAACCCGAAATCTCGAAGTTGGAATCTCCTTACGAAAGGTAAAATAAAGTTTTTATAAAATGAATTTGAAGATTTTAAGGTTTTAAGAAATGAAGAAAATAGTTTTGGAAGAAAATAGTTTTGAAAGGGAAAAACCAGGTTCGGCCGCCAAAGGTGGTGCCGTCGCGGGACCTCCTCTTTCGGTCCCCGAAGATGGTTTCGTCCCGCCACCTATAAGAGACCTTCAGCCCGAAGATGAAGGCTATTTTACTATAATTTTAAAAGTTTTTACTATAATTTTGATTAAATATAAAGATTAAGATTTATATCCAATTAGACAAATTATTTTAGAGATTGGCTAAAATTATAACAAATTTAAAAGTTAAGATTTTGTAATCAAAATTAAAATTTTTTATTATAATTATAATTAAACGTAAATTTTTTAATTTTTACATTCAATAGAAATTTTATATGTAATTAATTATATATTTAAAAAAAATTACTTTTTAATCCCTAAGGTATTTCATAATTAATAAATGTCCTTCTATTTTGAGAACCAAACATTTTAATCTCTAAAATTTAATTACCATTGACATTTTTCTTCTGATTTCATTCAAGAATACTCTATCGTCATTTCTTTCTATCAGAAAAACTTAATCTAAATTCATTAATCTTATCTTTTCCTTCTTCTTTTTTTCTTCCCACAACCCATTCAACCCACAAATTTCATATCTCAAAAACCTATTCAACCCAATAGTAATTTAGGATGAGATGGTGAGGAGTAGAATTGAGTGCACGAGCATTGAGGGTCAGCACCGAGCGGCGAGCGTTGAGGATCAACGTGGAGCGATCGATGTTAGACGAGTGACAAGGATCGCATGGACGATAAAAACATTAGATCAACTGTTGACTATAACATGATGATGATGAATGAATGACAATGGAAAGATGAATAAAATCATATGAATAAACGAGTACTCAGTGAGACATCATTGAGCAATGTCGATGAGAGCGTGTGCATCGAGCGATGCCTTGCCTCTGTGGGTTGTGTGGGTCATGCGTACACGTTGCTTTTGTTTGATTGTCTTCAATGGCATTGTTTTTTTTGAATCTGGATTTATCTCTATTAAGTTTGATAGGATGAAAAATTTTAGTAGTTGAAAGTTTATTTATTTTTGAGATTGTGATTGAGATTTTAATTATTTCTTAATCTGTGAATGGATTTTTGTTACTTCTATTCTTTGATTCTTGCAACATGATTATAAATTCTAAAGTGATTTTGAAGAAATTTTTTATTCTTATAATGCAATTGTTTATTGAAAATTGTTTTGTGTTGCTTCAACTGTGAATGAAAATGAACAAAAAGGGAAAAAAAAAATATTTTGAGTGAAGAGAAAAAAAATGATAGTTTTGTCATTTCTTTCTTCATTAATGATATTTTTTACAGAGAGATCTCTAATTTTAACGAAATTAAATTTGAGGGACTAAAACGTTTGATTCTTAAGAAGAGAATATATTCATTAATTATGCAATAATTTAGAGACTAAAAAAATAATTTTTCATTAAAATCACTCCTCTACATAATTATGTTCTAAAATTCTTTCAAAAATTGAAACGTAATTAATCGATAAAAATTATTTAAATTCTTATGAAGGGAAATTTTTTTCATTCTTTTCTCATTTTTTAATTTAGATCTTATTTAAAATTTAGCTATTAGATATAACTGATAGCTAATTATAACCGCTAGTTGATAACTGATTTTAATTTATATATTTTATGTATTTAGTAAATTATATATTTTGCATGTTTAATAAATTATGATTTACTGTTATTATTAGGATATAAATATATTAATTTATTAGGTTAATGAAATAAATAATTAATTATTAATTTATTCTACAACCTATATAATAATTAAAAATAATTTTTAAAATGTAGTTATTTTTCATGCATATACATAATTTTATAATATAATATTCAATATTATAAGATTTAAAAAAATAATATTGCAACTAGTATAATTATTATTTATAGTATTTTTAATTTATTTATATTGCTTGTAATTTTAAATAATCTATTTTTAATTTAAAAAATTATAATTAATAAATTTTGAAAGATTAATATGATTTAAATAAAAAATAAAATCAAAACAGCTACCAACCAATGAAAAACAACTCTAATTATAAAGCTGATATGAAATACAGTTGATAAACCTCATATCAGCTACATAACAAGTATGAGATGGGTCTCGTACCACTTATCAGACACTTTAGTTTAGCTATTTAGATATGCGTCGTATTCAGTAGCTAAACCAAACAACTTCTTTGCCTCCTTTTCCTTTGTAATTATTTTAAAAGCAATTAATTTATTTTCCGATTATTTTTTTTTTCATATTTACATTTTTTAAAAAAGAAATTCTCATATAAATCAGTTTAAAATGAATTCTGATTATATATATTTAATTTATTTTTATTGATTATTTATTTTCATTTTAAGTAAGAATATATTTTGTTTTCTCTAGTAGAGTTAGTACTTTTAATTGGAGATATATATTGTCTCAAATTTGTGAAGTATTTGAGATATGCACTTTTTTTTTAATATAAAGAAAAACAAAACAAATATGCTATTTTAGTACATAGATAGAATTATACAATGAATGAATTAGCATAGTATATGCAAATTATGGTATGAAAAATTGAGAGAAAGCAAATGAGAGGGAGATTGACGGTGAGGTAGTGGTTAGCGTTGCTTCTAGGACATTTTTTCTTGAAGGTTTCTTTTTTGTGGACTTTTCTTGATGGAGTAAGTTGGGTTGTTATTTTGCTTTGGGTTGTTATTTTGCTTTCTCTATCTTCGGGTGTGGTATGTTGTTTTGGGTTTTGGCCATTTAGACAACTTTTTGTTGGAAAAATAGGATAAAAATAATAAAATCTGAGTTGTGTTGGACACTGTCCTTAAAAATTTATTTTGTAATTCTTCAGTATTAAACAGATTCTTCTCGGATTTAATTTCTAGAATCAAAATAACAAGGATTTATCTCTAATTTATAACCCAGCAGAGAACATAGAGAAGAGAGAATAAAGTAGAAAAATGGGATTGCCTATCTTTGTAAAATGGAGGCTATTTATAGTGGAAAAAATGGGTGTTGTAAACGGTTATAAAAATCTTGAAATAATATAATAAAATTATAACAGTCATATTTAATATTAGATTTAAATATCAAACCTGCAACAGCAAAAAAATCTCATAAATAAAATCTTCAACGACTATAAAATCTTTAACGACCATAAAATCTTTAACGACCATAAAATTTTTAACGACATAAAATCTTTAATGACCATAAAATCTTCAACGACCATAAAATCTTTAATGACTATAAAATCTTTTGAAATCTAAACTAATTTTACAACAATCCCTCACATATATCAAAAGATTTTTCATTGCTGGATTTAGAAATTTAGTGTATATGTTTCGAATCTAGTATCTTTTAGACTATGAACCAAACCTAGACTAATAAGGCTTAACATACAGAGTAATTGATGAAACTTTTGTTCCTATGAACCAAAAACTCTTTTTTGTATACTAATATCTCATCAATCTCATAGCACTCTACAGATCTTGTTGTCAACGCTGTTTTGTGCTAATAGGCCATGTACGTGCCTGGTAGTTCATAAGTGCTCTAGAGATTATGCCATAATCTCATAGAAGCGGCCTCACTCCACACTTATATAGGTGATAACATCAAGTGTATACTGCAATTTATACACCACCCATAAAGGGATATGAATATCATTAAGAGCTTTCATCTCATCCTCTCATTAATGCAGTCTAACACTTCTCACACCATAGGAAGGGACAACGATAAATAGTGCTAACAGAACTAACAAGTGACTTGTTATTATCCATATGAACCTTTTTCATGGGATCTCCAATCACAAAGGTTGGGTTTCATCTCATCCTCTCATTAATGCAGTCTAACACTTCTCACACCATAGGAAGGGACAACGATAAATAGTGCTAACAGAACTAACAAGTGACTTGTTATTACCCATATGAACCTTTTTCATGGGATCTCCAATCACAAAGGTTGGGTTCTATCACTGTTAATTTCAAATTGGCTCAAGTCTCATTCCTCTCGATGTTTCATCTATTAGTTTTCTCCCTAAAGGTTTAGTCAGAGGATCGGTCAAATTCACTTCTGACTTCACATAATCAATGGAAATTGTTCCATCCTTCAGCAGCTGCTTAATAACATTATGTCTCAGACGAATATGTCTATTCTTACCATTGATAGTTTTATTCTTTGCAATGGCTATAATCACTTGGCAATCACTACGGATAGATACAGATGGTGTTGATTTTATTCCTAACGGAATATTTGCTAAGAAGTTTCTTAGCCACTCAGCTTCAGTTCCAGCTAATTCCAGAGCAATAAACTCTGACTCTATAGTGGATTTAGCAATGATATTTTGTTTGGTTGATTTTCATGTAATTGCACCACCTCCTAGAGTTAATACATAACCACTAATGGATTTTATCTCATCTGAATCTGAAATCCAGTTAGCATCACTGTATCCTTCTAATATAGTGAGAAATCCACTATATAAGATACCATAGTTCATGGTACCTCTCAAATATTTCATTAGTCTAACAAATGCAAACCAATGATCGTTATTGGGATTATATGTATACCTACTCAATCTACATACAACATAAGCTATATTAGATCGTGAAAAATTCATTAAATGCAACAGACTTCCAATGATCTGTGCATATTCACATTGAGTAATAGAGTCACCTCTATTTTTCTTTAATTGACAGTTAGGATCATAAGGGATACTCACTGGTTTGACATTGAAATATTCAAACATTTCTTAGAAGCTTCTCAACATAATGCTCTTGTGATAGCATTAAACTATCATTCTTCCTTATGATTCTAACTCCCAAAATCACATTCCCCTCTCCCATATCTTTCATATCAAATTTAGAGGCAGGGAAAGTTTTTGATTTACAAACTATATTGTAACTCGTATAAAAAATAAGCATATCATCCACATATAAACAAATAATCACAAATTCATCATTTATACATTTTGTATATACACACTTATCAACTTCAACAGAGGAAAAAACATCATTCAACAAAATTTGGTCAAATTTCTCATGCCATTATTTGGGGGCTTGTTTTAAACTATATAATGATTTAAAAAGTTTGCAAATTTTATTTTCTTGACCAGAAACAATACAATCATCATGTTGTACTATATAAATTTCTTCTTCCAAGTCTTCATTTAAAAAAAGTTGTTTTAACATTCATTGGATGAATAATAAGTTTATGTATAGAAGCTAAAGCAATTAATATTCTAATAGAAGAAATTATAGCTACAGGAGCAAAAGTATCAAAATAATCTATATTTTATTTTTTAGAAAACCCTTTTGCCACTAGCCTTACTTTATATTTTTCAATTGACCCATCTGAGTTATATTTTTTTTTTGAAAATCCATTTACAACCAATAGGTTTAGCTCCTGGAGACAAGTCTACTAAAGTCCAGGTACCATTTTGAGTAATAGAATCAATTTCAGCTTTAATTGTTTCTTTCCAAAAAGGAGCTTCAAAAGATTTAATAGTTTTAGAAAACTTAAAGGTTCATTTTCAACAAGATAAGTATAAAAGTCATTTCCAAAAGAAGTCTCTTTTCTTTGTCTTTTACTTCTTAAATCTTCATTATTAGTTCCAAAATCATTTTCATAAATATCTTCATTAGGTGCATAGGAAATTTTCTCAAATTTTAAAGGAAAAATATGTTAAAAAAACTCAGCTGTAATACCCGGCTAGACTCCGGTATTGGAATTCCTACCGTCCGGTGGAATCTCGGATGTCGGAGACCTCTAGAAGGGTAAAACCATGTTTTCATAAAATGTTTTAATGTATTTGATGCTTTTAAGTAAAAAGGAAAATGAGTTTTTGCATGAAAATAACCTTGGAGGAAAACCCAGGTTCGGCCGCCGAACATGCAGGCATTTCGGGTGTGCCTTAGGCCCCCGAAGGCATAAGTGAGGGAAGTCCAGGTTCGGCCGCCGAACCTCAAGTTCGGCCGCCGAACATGGCATGCATGCGGAGGCACGTTCGGCCCCCGAACGTGGCCTGGCCAGCCACTATAAAAGGGTCCCTTAGCCGAAATGGGCGAGCTTTTCTCCCCATTTTCGGCCAAGGTGAGCTCTCCGCCGTCCCTCACCAATCTTTGAGTTTTTCCTTCAAATCTTTCACGATTTTCACAAGTTTTCATCTTGTTTTGAAGATTTTCAAGTTTTGAGCAAGTTTTGAGCTTGGAGACCCAAGGAAGTTGAAAATCTCCCATCTCCAAGATTAGGTCGTCTCTCTCTCGATCTTCAAGAGGTAAGAGCCGATCTTAAGCTCATTGCATGTTTTAAGTAAGTTTTATGAAGATCTATGGGGTAGAATGCATGTTAGCTTATGGTTAGGTTTATGAGTTTATGTTGTGTTTTTGAACAATGTGGCTTGCAAATGCATGTTTGATGTGTTGTAGATGGGGTTTTAGATGGTTTGAAGCCCCTAGGAGCTTGTATGCTTGTGTATGTGTGTTGTAGAATAGGTTTATGCATGTTTGGATGGAATGGGAGGCGTATATGCATGGAAGAGCTGAGTTTCTGCCACTAAGGGAGAAACCAGGTTCGGCAGCCGAAGGAACTTTCGGCCGCCGAACATGCTTGTGGAAGCAGCCTTCGGCTGCCGAAGCTTGCCCCCGAAAGGAGACTTTCGTCTCTGTCTGGGAGTTTCGGCCGCCGAACATGCATGAGTTTCGCCTCTGTCTGGGAGTTTCGGCCGCCGAAGGTGCCGCCGAACCTGCCTGACTTTCGGCTCTGGAGGGACTTTCGGCCGCCGAACCTGCCGCCGAAAGTGCCCTGTCCAGCCCTCTTTTGCATGTTTTTCTATGATTGCTTCATGATATTCTAGGGGGTTTTTGGAGAGTAGTTTAGAGTTATATTCATGTATGTTTGGTCCCTCATTTGAGTCCACCTGTGTAGGTTCGGACCCGAGGAATCGAGGACCCCAGCAGTGAGTTCAGCTGCTTCTGAGTCAGTAGAGCTTCAGCCAGAGATGAGTGGAATAACTCTTATGCTTTTAAATAAAGAAATCAGTTTTAGCATGATTCACGCATCATGAATGCCATGAGATATAATAGGGTGTTTGCATTAGACTCACGAATATGTTGCATTGCATAATATGTTTGATGATGTGGATGAATGCTGAATGATCCTTTAGTCCCCATATGTTATGATGATGATGATACGGTACGGAAGACCAGTGAGGCCCATTCTATGCCCATGGCACCATGTAAGAGAAAGACCAGTGAGGCCCATTCTACGCCCCTGGCACAGTTGGACCATGTTATGTTATGTTATGTAAGAGAAAGACCAGCGAGGCCCATTCTACGCCCCTAGCACAGTTGGACCATGTAGGGGACTATTGGTGACAAATTCATCCTTGATGTGATTAGCTGTGATGTGATGCATTTCATGTTATCATATGTTTTAAATGTTTTATTATTCTGCTCACTGGGCTCTTGTAGCTCACCCTCTCCCTTAACCCCCAGGCTTGCAGGTACAGGGTAGACCAGGAGGTCAGTAAGAGTAATGAAGTCTTGTGTATGTAATAGCTAGAATGTGGACATGACAAATTGTATAATAATGTATAGATATGTAATGTAATGATATTGAGGTTTAGAAGTGTGCTTGACCATAGTATATTGTAATCCCTTTTTGATACATGATCTTAATGTTTATTGATGATTATGTTTAACCAACTCAACACATGTTATGCCACCCATTGGGGGCATTGATGAGGTCCCATAGAGGGATCAATGTTTATAGTTATGTTTATGTTCAGTGTATGTACAGGTTGAGTTGGTGTATGAGGAAATGATGAAAGAAAAGTTTTAATTTTTATGTATTTTGTTGATCATGTATGGGATTAAACAGGTTCACAGGATGTATGTTAGGCTGGCTACGGGTCCCGGCGGCCTTAAGACGATCTGGATCCTAGCGCCGGTAGCGGTCCGATTTTCGGGTCGTTACACAGCATTTTTTGTCTCAATTATAGTGTTACAATCAAGTAAATCACTTTTCAAAACAAGAAATCTATATGCAGCACTATGTTCAACGTAACTTATAAACATGCAATAAGAAGTTTTTGAACCTATTTTTTATTGCTTAGGATCAGGAAGATTTATTTTAGCAAGACACCCCACACTTTTATATATTTTAAGTTAAGTGTATAACTTTTCCAAAGTTCATAGGATGTTTTATCAGTTTTCTTATAGGGTATCCTATTTTGTAGATGACAAGCAGATAATAAAGTTTCCCCCCGAAGGTTATTAGGTGAGGAAGAACTTATTAATAAAGCATTCATCATTTTTTTTAATGTTCTATTTTTTCTTTCCGCTACTCCATTGGATTCAGGTGAATAAGGTGGAGTAAATTCATGAATTATTCATTCTTTCTCGCAAAAGTCATTAAATAAGATATATTCTCTACCTCTATCTAATGTAATCCTTTTTATTTTCCTATTTAATTGATTTTCTACTTCAGCTTTATATAATTGAAACATATCAAATGCTTCATCTTTATTTCTAAGCAAATATACTTTAATATATCTAGAATAGTCATCAATAAAAATCACATAATATTTTTTACCACCTCTAGTCATAGTTTGTCTTAAATCCCCTAAGTATGTGTGTATTAAACTAAGCAATTCAGATTCTCCATGTATAGTTGAACATGATTTTTTTTGTTGACTTAGATTCTACACAAATCTCACATTTATTTAAACATATATTACTAGTACCAGATATTATACCAAGATATTGCATTTTTTTTAATATAAGAAGCACTAACATGTCCTAATCTAGCATGACATAAATCAAAATCAAGCAAGTAAGTAGAAGAAGATGCATTTTCATTTGTTATTATAGAAATTAAATTAGATCTTATATTAGGTACATGAAGTACTTCATTAAGTGCCAAGGTCTTGCTAGATGTGAGTTTGAGAAGAACTTTCTCTTTACCAAGGACACTTGCAGTCCTAGAATCACCTAAATACACATATTCTTCTCCTTCCCCCACTGTAGTATAGGAGGTAAATGCATTTATATTTGGACAAATATGCCTAGTAGCACCAGAGTCTACTACCTATTCTTGCACATTAGCTACAAGAAAAGTTTGAAAAATGACCGCAGCAATAATGTCATCTCCTTCAACTAAATTCACTTTTAGTTTAGGAGGATTGTCATTTATCACTCTTTTCATGCACTGAGATGCATGATGATCCGGCTTACCACATAGAAAACAATGTCTTTTCTTTTTAAAGGTGGGATTATTAAACTTAGGTTTGTAATATGGTTTCTTATTTTTGTACCTGTTATTTGATTTGTGCACTTTTCGTTGTACAAGATTTGCTCTTGTAGCCAGCTCTTTACTTTTTGCAGCTTTAAATTCCCTCCTATTTGTATTTTCAATCTTCGAAATGTTAAAAAAAGGTTTGGCATATAGAACAGTAGGCAGAAGAGACACACCATTTGCAGCAGTAGGAAGCGTGGCGGCAGGAAGCGTGGCGGCAGGAAGCGTGGCGGCAGGAAGCACAACAGAAGCAGAGGCAGTGACGATATTTGATTCCATTTGTGTAAAGTTCATAAATCCTTAAGATTATTAGAAAAATAGAATAAAAATAATAAAACTTGAGTCATGTTGGACACTGTTCTTAAGGATTTATTTTGTAATTCTCCAGAATTAAACAGGTTCTTCTGAAATTTAATTTTCAGGATCATAACAAAAAGAATTTATCTCTAATTTATAACCCAGCAGATAATATAGAGAAGAGAGAATAAAGTAGAAAAATGAGATTGCCTATCTTTGTAAAATAGATGCTATTTATAGTAGAAAAAATGGTCGTTGTAAGCGGTTATAAAAATCTTGAAATAATATAATAAAATCATAACGGTCAGATTTAATATTAGATTTAATTATCAAATCTACAACAGTAAAAAATCTCATAAATAAAATATTCAATGACCATAAAATATTCAACGACCATAAAATCTTTAACGATTATAAAATCTTCAACGACTATAAAATTTTTAACGATCATAAAATCTTCAACGACCATAAAATCTTTAATGACTATAAAATCTTTTGAAATCTAAACTAATTTTACAACACTTTTATACACTGACAAAGATTTTATCGATAGGTTAATGTGATTTTGGTCTTTTTGCAATTTAATTTGCTTGGTGAAGGGTTTCTTTCAATATGTATTTGTTGAATGTTGGCTCCTTGGTATATTATGGTCAGTGAGCAATAGTGGTGAACAATACTCAGTTCAAACTGAAAAAATCAATCAAATTAAATTAATTCAAAATTTTAATTTGAGTTTTTATTCGTTTTTATTTGAATTTTATTTTTAAAAATTTTGATTATTTTAATTCAGTTCAATTTTAATAAGACAAAAATCCATGAAACTGAATTGAATTGATTAGTGAACAATAATATATTATTGTTTTATACTATTGAGAAATTAAACCATAATAAAAATTAAAATACTTAATTAAATTTTAAAAAATTAATAATAACATATAAAAAATAGAAAGTTAATTAAAAAATTGAACTGAATCAAACTGATTTTATTCAAATCAATTTTTATCTAACGTGTATATAATTTAATTTTTATAAATATTAAAATTTCAATTTTTAATTTATTTAATTTAATTTAATTTTAAATTAAATCGATTGAATACTCATTTTTCGATATAAGATTGATGGGCCTAGATTGTTGCACTATGTAATCTTATCCTTGAAGGGCTTCGTACTATTGTATTGGGCTTTTAAATGCAAGTTATATTGCATGGTAAAAACATAGAAATATACAATATGAAGAGCAAATCCTTTTACTATTTGTCGATTTTACCTTTTTATAATAACGAGATTGGATAATCATACTTGTTTTTTAATCATGTGATATTTTTTAAAAACAACATATTAAATTAATTTGCATTTAACTGAAAAATAGTATTTTAATAAATTTCTCTTACTAATGACAATTTTAATATTTAAATTTATAATTTCATAGATAAAATTCACCTAAAAATCAATATAAGGTAAACCGATCGAATCATACCGAAGGGAATTTAGCTTTAAAGAGGTCAATTTTAATTCCTTAAAGTTTTTTTTTAGCTTAAATTCGAATTTTACTCATTTTGATCTCAAATTGAATATTAATAAATTCAAGTTTAGTTCGTTTAGTAATCGAGTAATTATAAGTCGAGTTTTTATCGAATTTAATTTTAAATAGTTACGAATAATTTAATTTATGTAAATTTTAATTTAAAATTAAATAATTTTAATTAAATAAATATATATACCAAAACCTTAGAAACTGAGCTCTTAATTTTAAGAATTTAAATATTTACAAACTCTATGAGTAATCAAACTGTGTAAAGTTAAATTTTAAAAATTTAAGTTTGAATATAAAATTTATTTATATTTTGAGGTTAGTTGTCTTATTATATTAAACTCAATCTATTTTAACAAGTTTATTCACGTTCATATTTATAAATTTGAAAAATGAGTTGAATTCACGAGATTTAATGAGTCAAATATTGTAAAATTTAAGTTCAGCTTGTTTACTAAATGATTTTACAAATTAAATTTGAGTTTGATTCGAAAATTTGAATTTAAGTATGATCAAATTTTATCAAGTTGAATTTTGAATAACTTGATTTATTTAAATCCTTAATCTATGGAGTGTTCGAGTTAGATATTTGGAATAGCCGTTAGAAATTGTAAGGTATTTAGTTTATTATTTTCATATAAGTGATTGATGATTAACTTCCCAACAAGTAGTTTATATATTTGGTAAGCTCTTAAAAAAAGCAGCTAAAAGCTTTAGCTAAATAAATTTTAAATAATAAAATTCAATAGAATTTATTTATTTTAAATAAATTAATAATAAATTTAAATTAATTTATTTCTTTCATTATCTTTATTATTTTTAAACCAATTAATTAAAAAGCACTCTATTTGCATTTTAATTTTACTTTTAGTTTAATTGGTTCGATATTTATATTTTAGTACAATTTTAAACTCTCTAAAATTTTAAATTTAATAATTTAACTTACATGCTATATTTATTATTAATATTTTTTTAATTAGTGAATTGACAAAAAAAATCTAATATTTATATCATTTTATATTTTAATTTAAAAATTTATATTTTAAATAAATTAATTCAACATTTATATTTAAATAAATTAGTTCAACATTTATATTTAAATATAATTTTGACTAAATTTTAATATTAAAATTAATGATACAGTAATAATTATAAATATTTTATAATAAATATATTATTTAATTTAAAATAGTAACCTGTATAAAATAATTAAAAATAATATATTATAATTATTGATACAAAACAAAATTTACTGTTAAAACTGTGGATAACCGATAAATTACTATTCTCTTTAGAATTAAATATACCATTTTAGTTAATTATAAATTAATATTATTTTTATATGTAAAATTAATTTATATTTAAAAAATAATAAAATATTACATTTGGGTCATATTTTTATTTTTGAAAATCGATTAAAGTTATATCCAAATATAAATGTTGAACTAATTAATTTAAAATTTAAACGTTTGGACTAAAATATAAAATAATCTAAAAATTAGACTTTTTTAATTGTTTGGTCATTAGTTTATATAAATAATAATAATACACTTGACATGCAAACTAAACTATTAAATTGTCACATGAATTATAAAATTTAAAAGTTTATAAATTTATTAAAATTATATCAAAATATAAAAGTTGAGCGAATTAAAATAAAATTAAAAAATTAAAATTAAAATATAAATATGTATAAATATGTATAAATGTTGAGGTTTTTTAAATCAATCCGCCTTATTTCTATGCTAAATACAAATATTTACTTTATAACTATTTTTTCACATTGAAAATAATTTTTAAACACTATTATGATATTTTTACAATATTTAAAATTTAAATTTTATATAATTTTTTATCATTAAAAAATAAAAAGTATAAATTAAAAGGGACACTATTTTTAAAAAGTTACTAAAATAATATAATAAATTTTTTAATGTTAATTATAATGCATTAAATATTAAATTAAATTAAATTCTAAAGAAAATAATTATTAATTAAGAAAATACAAACAAATTTAAAGTTAAAATTAAAAAAAGTAAAAGATAAAAGAAAAGAAAAAAAAAAGAATTTCCAAGGAATAATTAAATAATTTTAATACAAATAATTTTAAGTGAAATCATTTTTTTATAAAATTTTAATAATTTTTTCAAAATTTATCATTCTAAACAAGAGGCTAATATAAATTAGCTCGTATCTGGTGATAGCTCGTATATATATATATATATATATATATATATATATATATAGTTAAAGTATCATAATTTAGTCCACAAGGTAATGTTGCAGTAGTGAGTTATCCTATCCAGCAGGGAGTAGCAGCTGGTAAAATGTAGTCCAATAAAGTACTTACAGATTTGACTACAAGGAAGACTGTAGTCTGTTCTATTGCATTATTCAATTTGATAGTTGTCGAATGGTTTGAAGACGGCATGATGCATTGGACGGTAAGGATTGAATCAGAAAGATCCAAAGTTGTCGGGAATTTAACCATTTCTCTTTAATAAGATCCTCTCCATTGGCACTAAAGAGATTCACTACTTGGGTGTATACCCAGTTCCTTGCTTCCCGGGTACCTGCGTCCTGTTTCCAGATACCACAGTATTTCATCTCTTTTAAATTCTCTCAAATCAATGCTATTGATCTGATCCCTTTAAAACCAAGAGATTCACTATACGATCTCCCATTTTTCATGGAAAAAAGAAGAAAGATCATTACCCTCTGCAAAATCTCATTCCAAGGTTTCCGGCTTCTTTTATTTTTGGTTTCCATATCCATTTTAAAGGTTTAGAATCAGAGATTTTCTTTGATTTGAGTCTCCTGTTTTTGTCATCTTATAGAAAACCCACAAGTGTTTTTTTTTTTTTTTTTTTTGAACAGATCTCTTTGTTTTTCTCTGAAAACTAGCAAGTGGATTATCTGGCATCCCTCCATGGCCAATCTGTTTGGAAGCTCTGGTTTGAGAAGTAGCAGATTGAAGGGGGCTATTTGGTTTGCAAAGTTGGTGTTTTCATCTGCAGGGATCATATCCACTGTAATTTTGTTCAAAGTGGCAATAGTCCCTTTTGCATTTGATTTTATTCTTTCAGTTTTACCCAGGATTTGGATCTCTTTCCGTAGCTGGCTTTCTCCACCTTACATCTATATCATTCTCAACTTCATCATCATCACCATTGCTGCTTCCTCCACCCTTCATCACCAAAACGACAACCACACAAAACCATCATACTCTACAAAAACCCAATTCATTTCTACCGACAAAAGTCCAAGCATTAGTCTCTGGCAAGACATCGACGTGCAAGAAGATGAAAAAGAAGTTGAGAAATCCATTAATCCACCTCCAGAACCCTGCATCTCCTCTGATTCTGGTAAATCACTGCAGGTGGAAGAAGAGACGATAACAAAGGAGACCCTTATACTACAAGAAGAACCAGCAGAGGACACGCTGGAGGAGACATGGATGTTGATCATGAAAGGACAAGGGAAGATACCGTCAAGAAAGCTGAAGAAGAGCGAGACGTGGGACATCCCTCGTGTGCCAGGAGCGGCGGTGGCCGCGACGGATGATGAAGATAATAATAATAATGAGATTGATCCATTAGCGTGGGCTCGGAAGGAGCTGAGAAAGTCGGAGACTTTCAATGACAGAGCATCGTTAAGGAGGGAGAAATCGATGAGTCAAGAGGAATTGAATCAGAAAGTAGAAGAGTTCATTAGCAAGTTCAATAATGAGATGAGACTTCAGCGACAGGAATCGGATCAGCGTTTCATGGCAATGGTTAATCGTGGTGTTTAATTAGTAAGTAATATGGGTTTGATAGTCCTTCGCATTATAAAATAATAGAAGCTTTGGAAACGTTGAGTTCATACAAAGAATTTCGTAATTATCAAATTAATTTGTATGTGAAATTGTGCATCCATTACATATATATTTTTAATTAATCATAAACGATTATCTATATAAATATTTAATTTAATATTAATTGAATTAGTTTTCTTATCCATATATAAAAGTTTGAAACTAATGAAAATTATGAATTTGGTTTACCAAACCCAATGAAGAGAGAAGAGATCAGAGATGGATAAAGAAATTAATGGAGATTCTGTTAATGTTTATATTTTAAATTATCAATTTTAATTAATACCAAAACATGATACATCTTTTAAATATTAAAAACTGAAAAAGTAAGAAAAGGCTCTTACATAAATTAAGGGGATATTAATAAAAAAAAAAATTAAGAATGCTTCTCATAAAAGGAAAAGAATTAAAGAAATTTTCTAACAGTTATTCTATTTCAGAAAAAAATTAAGGGAAAATTCTAAATAACTAGAAATTACAAAAGTTTTGATCAGAAAAAATAAAGATATGTTGTAATTGGTATTTTATAAAAAATAAAATGTAAGGTGATTAACGTTTATATTAATTATTTTTATATTTAAATTAATAAAAAAATTTAAGAAATTATTCAAAATTTAAAAATTTAAAATTTAAAAGTATTTATATAAGAGAATGTATATTTTTATTTTATAATTATGGCAGTCTCATAATTACAAGGGTTAATAGAAATATATTGAATTGTGTCACCTAACGGTAATTTAATGAAAATATTTAATTTTTTAAAATGAAATAAATTTTAATAAAAAATTGAATGTACTCAAATTTTTCTTGCACGTATATGTATATGGACTTATCAAATATTTATCACGTATAATATAACAATTTATAATTTAATTTGAATAATTATTGAGTAATATTAGTTACAAATTTATTTTAAATTAAATAATTATTAATTAAAATATGCATTTTATGGTTATCTATATACACTTTATTACCAATAAAATTCATAAATCGCTAATTAAGGGTAAATCTAATTGATTTCCTTTTATTTTAAAGTATATAATTATAAAGTAGGTAGAATTTTGATTTTGAGTTTAATCTATTTTTCGTGTATAGTCTATTATTATAATAGATAATTATATTTTCTTCATACAAAATAAATCCATTAACCCATTGAATACCGCATCTAACATCTTTCAATCCAATATAAATTTTAATTAGTTTCAATTAAATTAAAATAAAAAATAAAAAATAAAGATACTTGAAAGCTTCGATTTCTTTCTTCATCTCCAAAAGTCGAGAGCTTTTGCAGCCTTGTGGGGATGCAGAAAAAAAGAGAGGCTCTAAAGCTCTCGACTTTTGAGATTTATTTTCATTTAATTGTAAATCAAAATTTAATTAGATCAGTTAGAGGTTAAATGACGTAGGACGTGACATTTCATTAATCATTAGCTTCTTAACGTCTTTGTTAACCGTAATCGGATTTAGTTTAAAATAGAAACATAAAATTTTGAAATTCAGTTTTTTTTTTTAAATTGTTTTTTTTTATTTTCTTAAATAAAAAGAAAACTTAAAACTTCTTTTCTTGTTTTAAACTATTAAAAGAGTAAAAGATAATATTTTTTAAACTAAATTATTATGAAGTTTTTGATGTTTATCAAAATCAAATATTTGAAACTAAATTAAAATGTCATTATATAGTATATATTTTAAATCAAACTTCCATAAAGTAAACGTTAATAAATTATTTTATCTTTAAATATTTTATTATTTAATTTTATAATTTTAATTATTTATATTATTTAACTAATAATATTATTTAGTATTTTTAACTAAAATTAAAATAATTGTGTCAGTGTTTTCCTTAATATAAATCTAATATTAAGCATTAAAAATTTAATTTTATAAAATATATAAATATGATTAAATATCACATCAATTCGAAAAAACGTAATATGTCTCTTATAAAAGTATTAGACACTGTTATCTATTTAAAAACAAAAGTTTGATGATCCAAAAAAGTTTCCCTCTGTGGTTCGATACTCTCGTTTTTTTCTCTTCCTTAAACTTAACTTTTTCTTTTCCCTTTCCCATGGAAAATGATCTGCATCAATTGATTGTCGAAGCGGCTCATTCCGTCAAAGGTCAGGATAGTCGAAAGCAATAATCGTTCTGTGTTAAAACTGCCGAGGATTCGGCAATCCTTGAACAATTAATGCATTGAAGGATTTGACTGCTAGTTATAAGCCGGACATTTTATTTTTGAAGGAAACAAAATCTCTTAGTTCTCGTATGGAATTTTTTCGTAGTTTTTTACACTTTGATGGTTGCTTCTCAATTAATAGACAAGGATTGGAAGGAGACTGTAATACCCGGCTAGACTCCGGTATCGGAATTCCTACCGTCCGGTGGAATTTGGGTGTCGGAAACCTCTAGAAGGGTAAAAGCATGTTTTTTATAAAATGTTTTCATGTTTTTAATTTTTTAAGTATGATTTTAAATGAGTTTTTGCATGAAAATTCTATAAGGAAAAACCCAGGTTCGGCCGCCGAAACTCACTTTCGGCCGCCGAACATGCATGGACTTTGGGAGGCACGTTAGGCCCCCGAAAGTCTAAGAGAGGGAAGTGCAGGTTCGGCCGCCGAACCTTATGTTCGGCCGCCGAACATTGCATGGATGCGGAGGCACATTCGGCCCCCGAACGTGGCCTGGCCAGCCACTATAAAAGGGTCCCCTTGGTCCGCACGGGCGAGCTTTTTCTCTCCCATTGTCGGCCAAGGTGAGTCTCCACCACTCCTCCCTCGATCTTGAGTGTTTCCTTTAGATCTTTCATGGTTTTAACGAGTTTATAACTTCGTTTTGAAGATTTGTGAGCTTTGAGCAAGTTTTGAGTGCTTGGAGGTTCAAAGAGCTTAATCTCTCCATCTCCAAGCTAGGATCGCTTTCCTCTCGTTTCTTCAAGAGGTAAGGGTCGATCTTGAACCCTTTTTATGTTTTAAACAAGTTTTAAGTAAGATCTATGGGTAGAAATGCATGTTAGGACATATGTTGAGTTTATGGGTTTTGATGATGTTTGAGCAATGTAGCTTGTTTGTGTGTGGTTGAAGTGTTGTAGATGGGGTATAGGCATGTTTGAGACCCCTAGGAACTTGTATGTGTGTTTTAGTTGAGAAATATGCATGATCTATGGTTTTGGGAGGCAGGAGGTTCACTTGAACCAAGTTTCTGCCGTTTGGCAGAAACCAGGTTCGGCAGCCGAAGGGAGTTTCGGCCGCCGAACCCCTCTTGTGAAGGCAGCTTTCGGCTGCCGAAGGTGCCCCCGAAAAGAGACTTTCGTCTCTGTCTGGCACTTTCGGCCGCCGAAGGTGCCGCCGAACCTAGCTGAGTTTCGTCTCTGTCCAGGACTTTCGGCCGCCGAAGGTGCCGCCGAAGGTGCCCTGTTCAGCCATTTCATGCATATTTTCTGTGATGTTTTCATGATGTTTTAGGGGGTTTTTGGGGGATATATATATTAAAGATATGTTTATATGTGTTTGGTCCCTCATTGGAGTCCACCCGTGTAGGTTCGGACCCGAGGAACCAAGGACCCCAGCAGTGAGCCAGCTGCTGAGAGTTTGGCAGAGTCAGCCAGAGGTGAGTGGAACTAAACTTAATTTTTTTTTAAATTAATAAAGTGAATATTTTATCATGTTTCATGCATCATGACTATAATATAGGATGTTTGCATTAGAATCACGAATATGCTACATTGCATTATTATATTGTGGTTGATGAGGAGGGACATTGCACGACTCACTAGTCCTGTGTACGAAGTCCTGTGGTGCCCATAATAGGGCCGGGCAATAGCTCCGATATACGAAGTCCTGTGGTGCCCATAATAGGGCCGGGCAATACGAAGACCTGTGGTGCCCATAATAGGGCCGGGCATGGAGCTGAGGGATTTTTGGGTCGGTCCTTCCATGATGTGAAATGTTTGTGCAATGATGCATTCCATTATAGCATGTTTTAAATATTTTTCTTATAGTTCTACTCACTGGGCATCTAGCTCACCCCTCTCCCCTAACCCCCAGGTTTGCAGGCTCGGGACTGATAGAGAAGAAAAGAAGAGAAAAGTCATATGTATGTAATAGTTAGATTGTGGACATGACAGTTGTATTATGATGAAATGTAAGAATTTTCAGTATGTTATGTAATGAGATTATTGAGGTTAGAATTGTGCTTGACCATAGTGTATTGCTAATCCCTTTTGTTTATGTACATGATCTTATGATATGATGTTTATGCAAAACTAACTCAACACATGATGTATAGCCTTTGAGACTTTGATGAGATCCCACAGAGGGACTTTATTTATGTATATGTTCAGAGTATGCACAGGTTGAGTTGGGGATTGACAGCATGTATAGAAAGAAAAGTTTTAATTGTTATGTATGATGTTGATCATGTATGGGATTAAGCAGGTTTACAGGTATATGTTAGGCTTGCTACGGGTCCCGGCGGCCTTATGCCGATCTGGATCCTAGCGCCGGTAGCGGTCCGATTTTCGGGGCGTTACAGAGTGGTATCAGAGCCCTAGGTTTATATGGTCGGACCTACAGTGTCGGGCTTATAGAGGTTATAGAAGGTCAAGCACAATAGGAAAGGTCATGTCCACTAGGATAGGATGTAGGGTCCTGTCTTGCTATGATGATGTGATATGCCATGACAATATGCATGCGCATAAATGATATGCTATGTTTGCCATGTATGTGATGTAGGTTCATGTGTCTCCACATGAACCATATGATGCTAATGCTTGCGAGTTATGTGCTGTCTTTCAGAGAATAGAATGAGAGGAACTCGTCGATCTGCACGATTGACAGGAGTCCCACCAGAGGATGAGGGCACGAGCGCCCGTCCTCCCACATTGCCTAGGGCAATGTCATGCAGAACAAACAGAGAAAGAGTATCAAGGGACCCTAGAAGGTCTTTTGATACTAGCAGAAGGGGGACAGAAAGAGGAGGAAGTTCTTCAGATGTGAGGGAGGTTATGGAAGAAGATCAGAGAAGGGATGGGAATCTGGATGTTGGCATGTCAGAAGAAGGGACAGGGGAGTCACAAGGAGGCACTCAGGCCTCGGGGTATGGTTTTCCACCCTATTACCCACCCTATGCACAGAGTCCCGGGTATCCGATGGGAAGTACGTCGGATTACTCCAGCTTTAATCCCTACCCTACTCACATGCCTTATCCACCTTTCTATCCACCGTACCCACAGTACCCAGCCTATCCACCCTCATCCTTCCATCCTCACCCAGCAAACCCCACCTCGGGGAATGCTGCATCCCCACCTCCACCTCCTACAGAACCAGTAGCCCCAGTTACTCAACCTCCTAGACCTAGCTCAGCCAGTGGGAGTAAGGTGAAAATGACAGCTTACCTTAAGCTGGATGCTCCTAAATATAAGTCAGGGGATGATCCCTTTGAATACCTGAGAGCAGTGAAGACGATCACTGATGAGCTAGGGGCAGATGATAGAAGAGCCATTGAGATGGCAGGGTTCACCCTGAAGTGCAAAAAGGCAAAGGAATGGTTCAAGTGCTATGTGGACCCGAGACTAGACAGTATGACATGGGAGGAATTTGCCAATGAGTTTGCTGGATGGGCATTTCCAGATAGCTCCAGAGAGCTAAAGATGATTGAGTTTGAGCAACTGAGACAGACAGAAGACATGAGCATAGAGGAGTACACAGATAAATTTCTGGAGCTATTACCCTTCTCAGGGCAAGCTCTAGATACAGATGTGAAGAAGGCCAGGAGGTATGTTATGAAATTACAGTCCAGGTACTCCTCATTGATTCAATCAGCTGAGAGGGAAAGTTTTCACACAGTGGTAGATATGGCTCGAAGAATGGAGGCCAGTGCCATAGTTGAGGGGTCAGTGAAGCAGTCAGTGACCCAGTCTTCAGGGGTTAAGACCCCAGGCAGAGGAGGGCCAGGACCCTCTACTCAGAGTTCAGGTAGTAAGAGATGGAGTAGCGCTAAGAAGCCCAAGAAGAACAAGTTCTGGAACAAGCTGAAATCCGGTCTAGGATTAGGCGGTGGCTCGAGTTCAGGCTCAGATGGTGCAGAATGCCAAAGGTGTGGGAGGCCACACAGGGGAGCCTGTCGCTGGGGGACCAATGCATGTTTCAGATGTGGCCAGGAGGGACACATAGCTCGGGATTGTCCTAGAGCACCTTTCATGGGCCAGCCCCAACAGACAGCTTCGGGTAGTGTGGCACAACCAGCAGCTCCAGCCACAACACAGGGCAGTGGCAGAGGTAGAGGGAGAGGGGCAGCCTCTTCTTCTGGTTCCCGAGGTGAAGGTCCATCAGCTCCAGCCAGGATCTTCACAATGACTCAGCAGGAGGCGAACACATCCAACACCGTGGTGTCAGGTAAACTCATCATTGGGTGTTATAATGTGTATGCATTGATGGACCCTGGTGCATCTCATTCTTTCATCGCTCCGAGGGCAGTTGAAAGGTTAGGGTTGATGGTCTCTGGATTAGAGTGTCCCCTATGGGTCAGTGGACCCAAGTGTGACCCGACAGTGGCAGAGTCAGTCTGCCGGTATTGTCCAGTGTTTGTTGAGGGAAGATGCCTTTCCGCCGACCTTGTGGTTCTAGACTTGACAGATTTTGACGTCATTCTAGGGATGGATTGGCTATCTACCCATGGTGCTACCTTGGACTGCAGGGACAAGGTAGTCAGGTTCAGAGATCAGAACGGGTCAGAGGTTGTCTTCAGAGGAGACAAGAGGGGTACGCCTAGAGGTCTGATATCGGCCCTACAGGCTCGTAGGCTGCTTAGGAAGGGATGTCAGGGGTATGTAGCTCACGTGAGAGAGCTAGATAGTCAGGTCAGGGAGCCAGCCTCAGTGCCAGTTGTCAGAGAATTTCTGGATGTCTTTCCAGAAGAACTTCCAGGACTACCACCTGCTAGGGAGATAGAGTTCGAGATTGAATTGATGCCTGGAACTAGACCGATCTCTATCCCTCCCTACAGGATGGCACCAGCAGAATTGAAGGAACTGAAAGAACAGTTGCAAGATCTGGTAGATAAGGGCTTCATCCGACCGAGTACCTCACCTTGGGGTGCTCCAGTGCTTTTTGTGAGAAAGAAGGATGGATCCCTCAGACTTTGTATCGACTACAGGCAGTTGAACAAGGTCACTACCAAGAACAAGTACCCATTGCCAAGGATCGATGATCTATTCGACCAGCTAGCAGGAGCGGGTTGTTTCTCCAAGATAGATCTGAGATCAGGGTACCATCAGCTGAGGATAAGGGAAGAAGACACACCGAAGACAGCTTTCAGGACCAGATATGGGCACTATGAGTTCCTTGTAATGCCGTTTGGGTTAACTAACGCCCCTGCAGCATTCATGGACCTCATGAACAGAGTATTCAGACCATACCTGGATCACTTCGTTATTGTCTTTATAGACGATATCCTAGTGTATTCCAGGAATGCAGAGGAGCATGCCCAGCATCTGAGGATTGTATTACAGACCTTGAGGGAACATGGCTTGTATGCCAAGTTCTCCAAGTGTGAGTTCTGGTTAAGGAGCATATCATTCTTGGGGCATATAGTGTCAGAGAATGGGATAGAAGTGGACCCCAAGAAGGTTGAAGCTGTGACTAACTGGCCAAGACCCACCTCAGTGACAGAGATCAGAAGCTTCTTGGGTTTGGCTGGTTACTACAGGAGGTTCGTTCAGGACTTCTCTAAGATTGCAGCTCCTTTAACCAGATTAACCAGAAAGAATCAGAGATTCGAGTGGACCGATCAGTGTGAAGAAAGCTTTGAGGAGCTCAAGAAGAGGTTAACTTCAGCACCAGTGTTAGCTCTGCCAAACAGCAATGAGGGTTTCACAGTGTTCTGTGATGCATCCAGAGTAGGCCTGGGTTGTGTGTTGATGCAGAATGGTAGGGTGATCGCTTATGCTTCTAGACAGCTAAAGAGGCATGAGATGAATTACCCCACACACGATCTGGAAATGGCAGCAGTTATCTTTGCCCTCAAGATGTGGAGGCATTACCTCTATGGGGTAAAATGTGAGATCTTCACAGATCATAAGAGCCTGCAGCACATCTTGAACCAGAGAGAGCTGAACTTGAGGCAGAGGAGATGGGTAGAACTGTTGAGTGACTATGATTGCAAGATCCAGTACCATTCGGGTAAGGCTAATGTAGTAGCTGATGCCTTAAGCCGGAAATCACTTGGCAGTCTATCCCACATCACGGCAGAGAGGAGACCGGTGGTGAAGGAATTTTATAAACTCATCAATGAGGGTCTACTGATAGAGTTGTCTGGTACAGGTGCTTTGATTGCGCAGATGAAAGTAACACCCGTGTTTCTGGAGCAGGTGGCTCAGAAACAGCATGAGGACCCAGAGTTAGTAAAGATTGCCAGGACTGTTCAGTCAGGCAAAAACAGTGAGTTCAGATTCGATGATAAGGGGATCCTCCGCTATGGGAATAGACTATGTGTACCAGATGACATCGGGCTAAAAGGAGACATTATGAGAGAGGCTCATAATGCAAGGTACAGTGTTCACCCTGGAGCCACCAAGATGTATCAAGATCTAAAGAAGGTTTATTGGTGGCCAGCTATGAAGAGGGAAGTGGCACAATTCGTGTCAGCCTGCGAAATATGTCAGAGGGTGAAGCTGGAACATCAGAAGCCGGCTGGAATGCTTAACCCACTGCCGATTCCAGAGTGGAAATGGGAGAATATCGCTATGGATTTTGTAGTGGGGTTACCGGCAACATCCAACAGACTAGACTCCATATGGGTGATTGTGGACAGACTCACCAAATCTGCTCACTTCATTCCAGTTAGGAGCAACTACTCTGTGGATAAATTAGCGCAGGTGTATGTTGAGGAGATTGTCAGACTACATGGGGTCCCGGTATCTATAGTGTCAGATAGAGGGCCCCAGTTTACCTCCAAGTTTTGGCGGAGTCTGCAGAGTGCTATGGGTACCAGGTTGGATTTCAGTACTGCCTTCCATCCCCAGACAGATGGACAGTCAGAGAGGACCATCCAGACAATAGAGGATATGCTCAGGATGTGTGTGCTAGATTTTGGCGGTTCTTGGAGGCAACATCTACCCTTGGTGGAGTTCGCCTACAATAACAGCTATCATGCTAGCATCGGGATGGCTCCATATGAAGCTTTGTATGGAAGGAAGTGCAGGTCACCTGTTTGCTGGGAAGAGGTTGGAGAGAGGTCCTTAGCAGGGCCTGAGCTTGTAGAGATCACCAGCAGAGTGGTGCCCATGATCAGAGAAAGGATAAAGACTGCCACAAGCAGGCAGAAGAGTTATACAGACATCCGCAGGAGACAGGTAGAGTTTCAGGAGGGGGATCTAGTATTGCTCAAGGTGTCTCCAATGAAAGGGGTGGTTCGGTTCGGAAAGAAAGGTAAGTTAGCTCCACGGTACATCGGGCCCTTTGAGGTCTTGCAAAAAGTTGGGAACGTATCGTACAAGCTGGACTTGCCTGCTTCTATGGAGAGAATCCATCCGGTTTTCCATGTTTCCATGTTGAGGAAGTTCGTGTCAGATCCGGGCAAGGTTCTTAGTGAGCCTGATGTGGAGATCCAAGAGGATCTCACTTATGTTGAACAACCAGTGCGAATTCTTGACACTCAGATCAAAAAGCTAAGGAACAAGGAAATCCCGATGGTGAAAGTCCTTTGGAACCACCACAATATGGAAGAATGTACTTGGGAGACACGGGAGTCCATGCTCCAGCAATATCCCTATCTCTTTTAAGGTTAGTCTCTATGTGTTTTATATGTATGTTATGTTGTTTTGCTATGCATGTGTTAGTTGAGGAACATTCGGGGACGAATGTTCTTAAGGGGGGGAGAATGTAATACCCGGCTAGACTCCGGTATCGGAATTCCTACCGTCCGGTGGAATTTGGGTGTCGGAAACCTCTAGAAGGGTAAAAGCATGTTTTTTATAAAATGTTTTCATGTTTTTAATGTTTTAAGTATGATTTTAAATGAGTTTTTGCATGAAAATTCTATAAGGAAAAACCCAGGTTCGGCCGCCGAAACTCACTTTCGGCCGCCGAACATGCATGGACTTTGGGAGGCACGTTAGGCCCCCGAAAGTCTAAGAGAGGGAAGTGCAGGTTCGGCCGCCGAACCTTATGTTCGGCCGCCGAACATTGCATGGATGCGGAGGCACATTCGGCCCCCGAACGTGGCCTGGCCAGCCACTATAAAAGGGTCCCCTTGGTCCGCACGTGCGAGCTTTTTCTCTCCCATTGTCGGCCAAGGTGAGTCTCCACCACTCCTCCCTCGATCTTGAGTGTTTCCTTTAGATCTTTCATGGTTTTAACGAGTTTATAACTTCGTTTTGAAGATTTGTGAGCTTTGAGCAAGTTTTGAGTGCTTGGAGGTTCAAAGAGCTTAATCTCTCCATCTCCAAGCTAGGATCGCTTTCCTCTCGTTTCTTCAAGAGGTAAGGGTCGATCTTGAACCCTTTTTATGTTTTAAACAAGTTTTAAGTAAGATCTATGGGTAGAAATGCATGTTAGGACATATGTTGAGTTTATGGGTTTTGATGATGTTTGAGCAATGTAGCTTGTTTGTGTGTGGTTGAAGTGTTGTAGATGGGGTATAGGCATGTTTGAGACCCCTAGGAACTTGTATGTGTGTTTTAGTTGAGAAATATGCATGATCTATGGTTTTGGGAGGCAGGAGGTTCACTTGAACCAAGTTTCTGCCGTTTGGCAGAAACCAGGTTCGGCAGCCGAAGGGAGTTTCGGCCGCCGAACCCCTCTTGTGAAGGCAGCTTTCGGCTGCCGAAGGTGCCCCCGAAAAGAGACTTTCGTCTCTGTCTGGCACTTTCGGCCGCCGAAGGTGCCGCCGAACCTAGCTGAGTTTCGTCTCTGTCCAGGACTTTCGGCCGCCGAAGGTGCCGCCGAAGGTGCCCTGTTCAGCCATTTCATGCATATTTTCTGTGATGTTTTCATGATGTTTTAGGGGGTTTTTGGGGGATATATATATTAAAGATATGTTTATATGTGTTTGGTCCCTCATTGGAGTCCACCCGTGTAGGTTCGGACCCGAGGAACCAAGGACCCCAGCAGTGAGCCAGCTGCTGAGAGTTTGGCAGAGTCAGCCAGAGGTGAGTGGAACTAAACTTAATTTTTTTTTAAATTAATAAAGTGAATATTTTATCATGTTTCATGCATCATGACTATAATATAGGATGTTTGCATTAGAATCACGAATATGCTACATTGCATTATTATATTGTGGTTGATGAGGAGGGACATTGCACGACTCACTAGTCCTGTGTACGAAGTCCTGTGGTGCCCATAATAGGGCCGGGCAATAGCTCCGATATACGAAGTCCTGTGGTGCCCATAATAGGGCCGGGCAATACGAAGACCTGTGGTGCCCATAATAGGGCCGGGCATGGAGCTGAGGGATTTTTGGGTCGGTCCTTCCATGATGTGAAATGTTTGTGCAATGATGCATTCCATTATAGCATGTTTTAAATATTTTTCTTATAGTTCTACTCACTGGGCATCTAGCTCACCCCTCTCCCCTAACCCCCAGGTTTGCAGGCTCGGGACTGATAGAGAAGAAAAGAAGAGAAAAGTCATATGTATGTAATAGTTAGATTGTGGACATGACAGTTGTATTATGATGAAATGTAAGAATTTTCAGTATGTTATGTAATGAGATTATTGAGGTTAGAATTGTGCTTGACCATAGTGTATTGCTAATCCCTTTTGTTTATGTACATGATCTTATGATATGATGTTTATGCAAAACTAACTCAACACATGATGTATAGCCTTTGAGACTTTGATGAGATCCCACAGAGGGACTTTATTTATGTATATGTTCAGAGTATGTACAGGTTGAGTTGGGGATTGACAGCATGTATAGAAAGAAAAGTTTTAATTGTTATGTATGATGTTGATCATGTATGGGATTAAGCAGGTTTACAGGTATATGTTAGGCTTGCTACGGGTCCCGGCGGCCTTATGCCGATCTGGATCCTAGCGCCGGTAGCGGTCCGATTTTCGGGGCGTTACAGAGACCTTTCGTTAATGTGGAAGAGTCATGTGTCTGTTTCTGTGGTTGGTTTTTCTTCAAATTTTATTGATTCATAATATGAAAATTAATAAGGGCAGAAATCATGGTAATTGTGCACTTAAATTGATATTTCTAAGGCTTATGATATGGTAGAGTGGGAGTTTCTAACAGGTATGCTAGAACGAGTTGATTTTTCTACTCAATGGATTAGGTGGTTGACTATGTGCTTTTCGGAAGTTTCTTACAATATCAATTTTAATGGTGATTGGATTGGTCCTATTGTGCCTGGTAGAGGTCTTTGACAGGGAGATCCTATTTCTCCATATCTTTATTTGGTGTGTGCGGAAGGCTTATCGTTACTACTTAAATATGCTGAATCTAGGGGCTGGTTGCAGGGCTGTAAGGCAGGTGCTAAATGCTTAAAGATCTCACATTTATTTTTTGTAGATGATTTTCTGCTTTTTTTAATGCTAGACTGAATGAAGCAGATAGTATTAAATCTATTCTCATTACCTATGCGGCTGCTTCTGGACAAGTGGTGAACTTCAACAAATCTGGCATTTTCTTCAGTCCTAATGTGGTCTTCTCTGTAAGGTCTAATATCAGTAATATCCTGGATGCTCATTCACCATTGAGTCATAGTGCCTATCTGGGGTTACCTTCTCTTATTGGGAGGAACAAAAAAACAATTTTTGGTTTTCTAAAAGAAAGAATGTGGAGGAAGATTAATTCATGGAGCAGCAGATTCCTATCTAGAGCAGGTAGGGAGGTTCTCATAAAATCTGTGTTGCAAGCTATACTTGTATATTGCATGAATATTTTTTTGATTCCCATTACTATTTTGAATGAATTGCATAGAATGGTCAATGGTTTTTGGTGGGGGGTAAAAGAGAAGGGCGGAGGGATATTAATTGGCTAGCGTGGGAGAAGATGTGTAGTAGAAAGAAGGAGGGGGTATGGGGTTTCGAGACTTTAGGAGTTTTAATTTGTCTTTACTTGGCAAACAACTGTGGAGATTCTTAACAAATTATAATACTCTTTGTTATAGAGTGTTTAAAGCAAAGTACTTCCCAAATGGTGATTTATTTTCCGCCAATATAAGTAATGGTGCTAGTTTTGTTTGGAAAAGTGTAATGGCATCAAGGGAGTTGATTCGAAGGGGTACAAGGTGGAGGGTGGGTAATGGAGAGAATATTTTAGTGGCTTCAGCTCCCTGGATTCCTAAGGAGGATACCTTTTTTTGCAGATGATGGCCCCGATTTTATTGAACCACATTTGCGTGTTTGTGATCTTTTTGAAGGTAATGGGAGGGTTTGGAATATTGCTCTTTTAATGGTGTTTTTTCTTCAAGAGATATCATGGCTTCAAGAGATATCATGGCTATTATTAGTATTCCTATTAGTATTACCAATAAGAAAGATTCCTTCTTGTGGCACTTTGATAAAAGAGGTGTGTATACAGTGAAGTCCACATACTTTGTGTGTATGGACTTGCTAGAAAGATGATATTTTAATGTGGGGGATGAGTTGTGGACTAGTTTGTGGAATGTTTCAGTCCCTCCAAAAGTGAAGGATTTCTGTTGGAGAGTTTGTAGAAATATATTGCCTACAAAAGATAACTTAAGGCAAAAGGGTGTGGACGTGGATGCTAGATGTCTTCGGTGCCATGAAGATAAAAGTGTCAATCATATTTTGTTGCATTGTCCTGTGTCCAAGGAAGTTTGGAGGTTAGGGGGAGTGAGAGATTTGCAGCCTAATGATAATTTTTTTAAATTTTTTACTACAAATTTTGAAGTCCCAAGACAAGGTTCCAAAAACTTTTGTAATGGTCTGTGCATAGAGATTATAGTTAGCAAGGAACTCATTATTATGGAAGCAGGTGCAAAATTCAGCAGCTCACCTTTTGGAAGACATCATGCATCATATCTTGGATTGGAAAGTTGCTCAAGGTGCTGGTGCTTTGCATGGAAATACCACTGCTACTTTATATCAAGGCAGGAACTTGTTTTATTCCTCCAACCCTGCTCATGATCCTGAAGCCATTCATCTCCAAATTCATGCGTCATCTTCAACTTTGGACAATTTCAATTGGCTTTGTTAAGTTGATGGGGTTTTGTTTCAAGCTCAAGATTTTATTGGCTACGGTTTTGTTGTGAAAAACTCTGAGAGTATTTTCAACGTGGTGTTTCTGGTTTCTCGGAAGGTAATGGTACTCGGAAGGTAATGGTACGCCGATAATTGTTGAAATTTTAGCTCTCCATCATTGTTTGCTCTTTGCGATGGAATTTTTGCCTTTTAATGGCTACATTCTTATGGACTATTTGCAGGTAGTTCAAACTCTTCAGTCTACATATTTAGACATTTCTGAATTGGTTTTGATTTTGAATGATTGTAAATCTTTGTTAGACTTTAGAACTGATATTTATGTTAGATGGATTCGTCGTCATGCCACCTAACTGCTCATACTTTGACTAGAAAATCTATTAGGTATGATCGTCTCTCCGTTTGGGATTATATCTCTCTCTGTTTGATGAAATTTTATTAATACAATTAGTAGTTTTGCTTAAAAAAATGCTTTAAAAAAAAAAAGCATTAGACACTCTTCTTTTTTAAATTAATTTTCAAGTGAGTTAGACTTTAATATGGTATTATTTTTTTTTTAAGCGGAGATTGGAGGATTGGAATCTGAGACCTCTCAGATTTACTCAGATGCACTTACTACCATATCAAATTTGTGATGGTTAAATTTTTTTTTATTTATGTTGTATTTCTCATAAATATATCATATTTCAATATAGTTATAAATATGAGAGGTGTATTGAATTTCTTTTCCTTTTAAGCTAGTTTTTTCAGAATGAGTTAGATATTATTTAAATTTAATAAATATTTTAATTATTTTTTTAAAAAAAACTACATAATTAAATTTGGTAAAATATAAGATTATAATAACAATTTTTTAAAATAATTGAATAATAAAACTAAACTAAAAAAAACAAGGGAAGAGTATACACCCAATATATATACGGTAGTAGGTGTCTTGTTTATCCATGACAAATTTATTTAAATAAAACTATAAGACATGCAGAATCTTTAATTTATAAAATATAAAAAAAGTGATTTTGGAATATGTTGTAATTTGTCGTACACAATGGTGCTGCTCCATTTTATCGGGATGGAATAGACATTAGACAATAAAAAACACACGATTCCTTGGGACATGGATTGCGCTGTCAATCCACCCTACTTGGCTCCAAAGCTAGCTTTTGCCTTTGCCGAGCGCAATGAGTCAAACGCATGGGAATCTGTCTGTAATCAATTATATATTGCGCTAGGTGGCTTCCCGTTTAAAATCAAAAAGCAAACCAAATTTAATCGATTTGAACCGATTGATTCGGTTAATTAATTATCTGATTTCATTCGATTATCACTTTTTGTATTAAAAAATTTTGATTTTAACTAATTAATCAATATATACGTATTAAAAGAAATTAGCCATCTAAAATAAAATTAAAAAATAAAACTTATACTAAAGTTTAGTACATTATTTATAAAAGTTTAATTTTAATTTTTTTAAATTTATTTTCTATTAATTAAAAAATTAAATTAAATTTTCTTAAAGAATTTAAATGTTGCAATTGCATGACCAATGCAACAGTAGGTAATGGATGGTGGCCAATTCTTTAATATATATTTTTTCTCTATTATCTGAAGTTCTTAAAACTAATATGATAAAAAAAAGTTTTTTCTGCCTTCAAAAGTTTATAAAAAAACTAGAATGTTTTAGAATAAAAGTTTGCTCTAACAATTAATTTTTGTTGGCTTATCTTCTGTACATATGTTGGGAGGATTTCTTGTATTTGAGTGGAATGGAAGGACATCAATTCTGAACGGGTGAGCATTCGGTCGATTCGGTTTAAAATTAAATCAAACCGAATAAATCAAAAACCAAAATTTTAGTGTTTATAAAAATCGAATCGAATCGATTTTAATCAGAAACCAAACTGAACCGGTCTGATTCAGTTCGATTTGATCAGTTTCGATTTTTAATAATTTTTTTTAACACTTTATTTTTAATATTTTAAAATTTAATTAAAATATTTTAATTTTAATATGATTTAATTTCTCCATATTATTGAAAAAACATATTATTATCACTAATCGGTTCAGTTTAATTTTTTTGATTTTTTTTCTGATTAAAACCAAACCGAACTGAAATAACTAAAATTTCTGAAATTAAAAACCGAATCGAATCGAAATGTATAAAAAATCGAACTAAATTTTCAAATTGATTCAGTTCGATCGGTTTTTTCGATTTGAACCGAATACTGCTCACCCCTACCTATAGATATCAAAGTGTTTTCTTAGATTTTCAATATGTTCAATTTTTATTGTAGAAATTCAGTCCAATTCAATATAATTATGCATAATTCATTTTTATAATTATACATGAATTATATAATATATTGAGTTAATTTCGATCTTGAAATTGTTTTTTTTCTAATATTGATTCGACAGTCTATTTTTTATATTCTATAATTTTTGTCATTAGTTTTTCACTTGAATATATATACTTGTTGATTTATTTATTTTATCCAAACATATTTAGATAATAATTTTTTATTGCTCATATCTTATTATATACATTCTTTTATAATATATAATATTAGTATCATTTAAAAACTCTTGAAATACGTTTTTCAACAGTATATTATATATATTTTTATTTATATTGATTAAGATATAAGTTATAAACTTAGACTTTTTTGTATATAATCCGTTTCTTTAGACTCTTTTGCATATAATCCATTTCTTTTAAAATGTTTCTAGAATCTGTTTTAATAATAATAATAATTAATTAGTGAACTTTAAATTTTATGATAGGTTTATTTTTTACAAAATTCTTGGAGTATACAGAATTATTGAGAATCCAAATATTTCCCATCGAAAAAGTTTTGAAGACGGTTTGAGCTTGTGCGTGTGACGTGCTACACGTGTTGTGCATGTGAGGCGGTCTGCACTACCACAGCCTAGGCCACGCTCCAAGCATTGGGTGCTGGGCTGCAGCTTACGCATTGATGCTCTGGGTCGCAAGGCTAGACGTGTTCCAGGCCCAAACGCCTGGAGCCTATTGAACTTTTTTTTTTAAATAAAAAAATATATATTTTTTTAATAAAAAATATAATAAAAATATTTTTATGACATTAAAAAAAATGTGTATAGATATATTTTTTCTTTTTTTCATATTTTTTTGTAATATTTTTTAAATAAAAAAGGGAAGGGGTCCAAAATAAATTTTTTATGTAACTATTTTTTTATTGTTTTTTAGGTCTTTATTTTTTTTCTATATGTACATAAATATGGTACTTCTCAAAAGAACTATTTTTAGGATGGTTTCTACTGGGCAAAAAGTCAAAGTCAATATGATGATTATAGTTGTCACAGAAATGGATAGTATAGATACTTCTGATGAATTTAACTATCTAATTCATTTTATTATAGAAAAATATAAAGACACAAGATCTCATAGTCTCTTAAGTGATATTAAGAGATATAAGATTTTGAATAGGATCTTATTCACTCCTAGTATGAAAGGCATTTTGGACTTATCTTTAAAAAATGACCAATGAGTCCTCCTGACACCTAGCATTAAAATTCATTTGTTAATATGTCAAATGAATTGCAAACAAATTGGCTTGTAGGTCATTGGGTATCTCAAGATTTAATAATAGGTATATTTTTAAGCTGAAACTTTCTAAAGTTGAATGTAATACTAGAAGATGGTCTAAATAGTTTACTTGAAGACTCTATTATGTGAATTAGATATATATCAATTTATTAGAGTCTTAAATATGAAAACTTTCTATGATCTTGTTCAACATCCACCGCGGAAGGAAAAAATAGATTTGAGCAAAATCACAAAATTTTAATTTTTTTTAATCACTATAATTTCATGCTCAATACTTGATAGTTGCGATATCCACTCAAGTGATAAAGATAGAGTAGACTATCATATCCACTGGAGACTAAAAATTAAGTACCAAAATGTATGTAAATCTAATTATAATTTATACTACCAATAATAATAACGATAGTAAGATTTGAAATAAAATAAAATAATAAAATTAGCAACTCAACAAGATAGAAATCGTGAAATAATTAATATTAATTACTAGGGTACTTTGATTTTACTGGGACCTTATTCAATTAATTCATTTGGTTAACGATTCAATTTTAATTACCAAATTTAGAATAAACAATCCTATAGTCTCTTAATTATAATGTATTTATACTTCGTTAAGACTCCTAATCCATGACCATAGGAGAAAAACTAGAGAATTAAGACTTCTGACAACAACATAGGGGTTATGTGTGGATGAGAGCGAAACACGAGATAGACCATGAAAATACGGTCTACCCTATATTTTCTACTGTATAATTCGAACTTTAAAATTTCATGTAGAGAAAAATATGAGGTACAGAGACAAAACATAGGGCAACCTGGAAAAAACATAGGGCTACACCATATTTTTGTCTGTTCCATAAAAAACCTCTCAAGCTTTTCTGGATTTCTCTTCAAAGTGCTTCATTTATTTCTTGACTTGTTTTGAACAATAAAAGACCTAAAAGTTAAGTAAAAATATCAAATAATAGAATAAAACTAAGAATCTTAAAATAAACATAAAAACCTAACAATAATAAAGAAAATCAATAAAATTAAATGGATGTGGTTTAAAAAATGTATGAATAATTGTGTAAAATTTTACCATATCAAATACCTCAAACCTAGATTTCTTCTTGTCTTTCAAGCAAAATAATTAGAAAAGAACAAATAGGAGTATTAATTTTCTCAGCAGTATAACAAATAGAGTGCAACTTAGCTTATCTCAATAATTATGTCAAACTCAATAAAAAATAGCATGATAGCTGTTATTGTAGGCAAACTCCACCAATTGTAGATGTTGCCTCCAAGAACCGCCAAAATCTAGCACACACATTCTCAACATGTCTTTTATGGTTTGGATGGTCCTCTCTGACTGTCCTTCAGTCTGTGAATGAAAGGCAGTGCTAAAGTCTAGCCTTGTGCCCATAGCATTCTGCAGACTCCGCCAAAACCTGGAGGTGAACTGGGATCCTCTATCTGACACAATAGATACTGGTGCCCCATGAAGCCTGACAATCTCCTCCACATAAACTTGTGCCAGCTTGTCCACCGAGTAGCCACTCCTGACAGGGATAAAGTGAGCAGACTTGTCAATCTGTCCACTATTACCCATATAAAGTCTAATCTGTTGGACGTTGCTGGTAACCCCACTATGAAATCTATTGCTACATTTTCCCATTTCCACTCTGAAATCGGTAGTGGATTGAGCATCCTAGCTGGCTTCTGATGCTCTGGCTTCACCCTCTGACAGATCTCACAAGCTGACACAAACTGCGTCACTTCCCTCTTCATAGCTGGCCATCAATAAACTCTCTTTAGATCCTGGTATATTTTGGTGGCCCCAGGGTGAACACTGTACATTGCATTATGAGCTTCTCTCATAATGTCTCCCTTCAGACTTACGTCATCTGGTACACATAACCTGTTCCCATAACGAATGACCCCTTTGTTGTTAAAACGAAACTCCTCATTCTTGCCTGACTAGACAGTCTTGGCAATTTTCACTAACTCAAGGTCCTCATGTTGTTTCTGCGCCACTTGCTCCAGAAATACGGGCGTCACTCTCATCTGAGCCACTAGTGCACCTGTACCAGACAACTCGAGCTATAAACCCTCATTGATGAGCTTGTAGAATTCCCTCACCACTGGTCTTCTCTCTGCTGTAATATAGGATAGACTGCCAAGTGATTTCCGGCTGAGAGCATCTGCTACAACATTTGCCTTCCCCGGATGATACTGAATCTTGCAATCATAGTCACTAAGTAGTTCTACCCATCTTCTCTGCCTGAGGTTCAATTCCTTCCGACTCAAGATGTACTGCAAACTTTTATGATCTGTAAAGATATCATATTTTACCCCATATAGGTAATGCCTCCACATCTTGAGTGCAAAGATCACGGCTGCCATCTCTAGATCATGTGTAGGATAATTCAACTCATTCTTCTTCAACTGTCTAGAAGTATAAGCAATCACCCTTTCATTCTGCATCAGCACACAACCTAGTCCTACTCGGGACGCATCACAAAACACTGTGAAGTCTTCATTACTGGTAGGCAGAGCTAACACCAGTGCTGATGTTAACCTTCTTTTCAGCTCTTCAAAACTCTCTTCACACTGTTCTGACCAAGCGAACCTCTGATTCTTTTTGGTCAACCTGGTCATAGGAGCGGCAATTTTGGAGAAGTCATGGACAAACCTCCTGTAGTAACCCGCCAAACCCAGGAAGCTCTTAATCTCTGTCACTGTAGTGGGTCTAGGCTAGTTAGCTACAGCTTTAACTTTCTTAGGGTCCACCTCGATTCCCTTTTTTGACACCACATGCCCCAAGAAAGAAATACTCCTCAACTAGAATTCACACTTGGAGAACTTGGCATACAAGCCATGTTCTCTCAGGGTCTGCAACATTGTCCTCAGATGATGGGCATGCTCCTCTGCATTCCTGGAATACACTAAGATATCGTCAATGAAGACAATAATGAAATGATCCAGAAACTGACTAAAAACTCTGTTCATGAGGTCCATGAATGCTGCAAGGGCATTGGTCAGCCCGAACAACATCACTAGGAACTCATAATGCCCATATCTGGTCTTGAAAGCTGTCTTTGGCACATCTTCTTCTCTGACCCTCAACTGGTAGTACCCAGATCTCAAATCTATTTTTGAGAAACAACTAGCTCCTGATAGCTGGTCGAATAGATCATCAATCCTGAGTAACGGATATCTGTTCTTGGTAGTGACCTTGTTCAACTGTTTGTAGTCGATATAAAGTCTTAGGGATCCATCCTTCTTCTTCACAAACAACACTGGAGCACCCCAAGGTGAGGTACTAGGTCGGACGAAACCCTTATCTACAACTCTTGCAACTGCTCCTTCAACTCCTTTAACTCTGCAGGTGCCATCTTGTAGGGAGGAACAGAGATGGGTCTGGTTCCTAGCATCACTTCAATTTCAAACTCTATCTCCCTAGCAGGTGGTAAACCTAGCAACTCGTCTAGGAAAACATCTAGGAATTCTCTGACTACAGGCACTGAAGCTGGTTCCCTGATGATAGAGTGATCAAGCATAATTTAGCCACATTTTTATTATCTTTTTTATTGCTTATTTACACATTTTCTAGCTTAATTTATGGTTTTTTATCTTGTTTCTACAGAAAAGGAAGAATCTGGAAAATGGGAGAAAAAGTGCAGAAAATTTGCAAAAGGATGATTTGCCCAGTGATTTGCCCAAAAATCTGCTCCCATCACTGCCCAGATCAAGCTAAAACAGATGCCCAGAGGCAACAGACAGCAGTGACATGGGCAGGCGATTTGACCAAGACAATCAAGGATCACTGGCCAAATCACTCGCAGAGGCATAAAGGACTGACTCACAGAGAAGCGATTTGCCCAGTGATTTGCCCAAGAAACTGGTCAAATCGCCGGGCAAATCACTTTGACAGCAGAAAATTACAAAGAGCGGGAAAATTGGCAGCAAACAGAAATCCGAATTTTCAGAAGTCCAAATCCAATCCAATCACTTCCAACACAAATCCAAGAGCCACGAAAGAGCTTCTCATCCAAGGAAATCCACTTGCAATCAAATTCAACATCAAAAGAGGAGTCCAACACCAAATCAAAAAGGGATTTCAAAACCCTAGATGAGAGAATTCTTCAGCTATAAAAGGAGGGCTTCCAAACCAGCAAGGATCATCTTCTGCTGAGGAATTGAACTCGCCAGAAACTCTCCAGCATCTTCTCTTTTCTTTTCCTTTCATCTTTTTGTGTATTTAGTCCACCATGAGTGGCTAAACTCTTTTCTTTCTAGTTGAAGTTGGTGAATTTCAGATTTGTGTGATGAATTGGGAGATTTAAATCTCCATTGTTAAACTTCTATTTATTTTCAATATTTATGCAATTTGAGTTTTCCATAATTATTACTTTGCTTTTAGAATCAATAAGGGCCCATTGCTTTTAAATTGCTTAAGTAATATTGTTTGAATGATTTAGGTCCGTAATTGCTTAGGTTGTTCAAATACACATTTAATCAAATTGCATAATCTAAACTTGACCACGCGGTTGGCAAGGATAGAATTAGGTTTCTCTAAGTCTTAATGCAGTCAACAGTTGTTCGATGCTACAATGCCCCAAGGACGTTCCTTGGCAACTTGTTGATTAGTGTTTGATTAGCGAACGTTTCCTAATCAAACTAGAACTAAGGAGGAATTTGGATTGTGAGAAGCGTCTTCCACATCCTAAACTAATTTATTGAGATAAATAGGAGTATTAAAGAATCAATGATCAATTCTAAACAATCTGAAATAAGATCCATACTTCAACTAGAAGCTTTTCTCTTATTGATTTACTCATCTTTAAATTATTGCTTTCTTTTGCTATTTAGTTTTAGTTCATCAAATCAAAACCCCCTCTTTTAATTACTTGTTATTTACTTGACCTAGTCACTATTAGGAAAATCATTGGTGTCAATTCCCTGTGGTTCGACCCTATTGCCACTATCTACAAGTTTATTGTTGATTGTTTAATAGGTTTATTTTTGACGGCTTCGACAACCGCTTATCAAAAATTGGCGCCGTTGCCGGGGAGTTGATTTAAACTAACGTATTTTCCTTTTATGACCAGGGCTGATTTACAAGCATGGCTACGGTAAGTATGTCTTTTCTCTCTTCTCAAATTTCTGAACTAACCTCTATGGTGAGAAATTATGGTCAAGCTCGACAAGTTCAACAACTTCAAGAAGCACATGCATTTGAAGGATTCTATGGACAGCCAAGACATAATCCCTACCTTGACACATACAATACAGGTTGGAGAGACAATCTGAGCTATGGCTATGCTAGGACAGACCACTACCATGACTACCAAAGCGATCTGCAATACAACCCATGTTGGGGGGACAATCCGAATTATGGCTATGCAAGGGCTGACTACTACCAAAACTATCAAGCCCAAGCAACACCTCAAAACTCCAATATGGAACTTGAAGAGATGGTGAGGAAATTGGAAATTTCTGGGAAAATTCTCCAACAGCAAGTGGATCAAGCGGTCAACTCGGTGGACGCATACATATTAAGAAGAGAGGAAGAGCTTCAAGATCTATGGGACGATGACGAAGAAACAGACCGAGCTGTAGAGCCTGCTGCACAAATCACCACTACGCTTGTTGCTGAACCAGCTGAATCAGAAATATACACTGCAGAAACAGCACCTGCTGTCCAAAAATCAGCAACCTCAGAAATTGCTCTAACTGAACCAGAAGTTGCTGCACTTGCTGAAACTGCCAAAATTACACCAGAAATTACAGAATTTGCTGCTGTCCAAGTTGCTGAAAATAGAGACAGCAATTGCTATCAAACTGCCACAACCACTGCTGCCCGCAAATCAGCACCAGCCAAAGTACCTGTTACATCCCCTGCTGCTGTCCATAAACCAGCAATTGCTGGAAGTGCCCCAACTGAACCAAAATCTGCTGAAATTTCTGAAACAAACCAGCCCCCTGGAGAATCTAGCACAACCAGATTGCTAGCACAGGTAAGTTGTTGTTTACCCTCCCAAACTGAGATAAATCCAAGGCAAAATGCTAGTGCCATCACATTGAGGAGTGGAAAAGAGCTGGAAGACAGAAAGTCTGAAAAATTACAGAAACAGGTTGCTGATGAGAATCTGCCAGAAAGTGATTTGCCCAGTGATTTGCCCAGTGATTTGCCCAGATTACCAAATAATCTGCCCAAATCAGCAGACCAGGCAGAATCCAGTCAAAGGCAGAAACAACAACCTATGGAGAAATTCAAGGTACCTCCTCCCTTCCCAAAGAGATTTGCAAGGTCCCAAAAGGAGAAAGAGGAGAAAGAGATATTAGAGACACTTCGCAAAGTGGAAATCAACATACCCCTACTTGATGCTGTAAAGCAAATACCAAGGTATGCTAAATTTCTCAAAGAGCTATGCACCAATAGGAGGAAACTTGCTGAACATAAAAAGGTAAGTGTGGGGGAGTGTGTCTCAGCTGTCATTCAAAGGAAACTTCCCACCAAATGCAAGGATAGAGGAATGTTTGCCATTTCATGCAAGATAGGCAATGTGGGAATAAAGAAAGCCATGTGTGACCTTGGAGCTTCAATTAATGTTATGCCCCTTTCTATTTTTAACTTGTTAAATGCAGGTACACTCAAGGGCACCAGCATTGTGATCCAACTGGCTGACCGATCCATTGTCCACCCCAAGGGAGTGCTTGAAGATGTGTTGGTGCAAGTGGACCAACTAGTCTTCCCAGCTGATTTTTATGTGATTGACATGGAGGAGGATAAGGGCAACATCACCTCTGATATCTTACTTGGGAGACCATTCTTGAGCACAACAAGAACAAAAATTGATGTGCATGATGGCACATTAACCATGGAGTTTGAAGGGGAAGTTATCAAGTTTAATGTTTATGATGCCATGAAATTCCCCAATGATGTTTCTCCTGTTTATGGCCTTGATATAATTGATGATTTAAGCCAGGAATTTTTTGATTTTGATCAAGAAAGCTTACTTTATGAAGGTCTTTGCAGGAGAGAAGAAGAGGACAGCAACACCAAGACAGACCAGATGGAGTACTGTTCACAGCTGGTTACAGGTGATTTGACCAGGGATTTGCCCAGTAAATTGGGCAAATCGCCCCAAATCAGTGAGCAGGCAGACTTAACAGAAGGTGATTTGCCCAGAAAATTGCCCAAATCACTGGGCAAATCAGACAAGCAGACAGAAAACCAGCAGACAGAGAATGAACCAAATCTGAAACCCTTACCTAGCCACCTCAAATATGCCTACTTGGGAGCTGGAAATACACTTCCAGTAATTATTTCCAACCAGCTCAGCCAAGAAGAAGAGGAAAAGCTCCTTGATGTGTTAAGGAAGCACAAAAAAGAAATTGGGTGGACCTTGGAGGACATAAAAGGCACCTCAAGACCATTCGGTGGAGGCTCAAGACAGGATGCAGCACATGGAAAGCATGTTGCAGCTGCTGGTTCAACATTTTCTGCCCCAGCACCGTCACAGATAGCGATTTGCCCAGTGATTTGCCCAGTACTTGCACAAGTCACTGGTCAAATCACCCCCAGGCCAGGAAATATCTCTCCCTTTTCTCCTTCAATTTTTCTATATGTCTTTGCACACATTGAGGACAATATGTGGGATAGGTGTGGGGGTATTGGAGAGTCTTTATTTACTGATCACAAAATCTTCCCATCTTTTTATTTTCTTTTTGTTTCTTTTTGCATTATTTTTACCCCTTTTTGCACACACCAGAATTTTTTTTTTTTTTTTTTTTCACACTCCTAGCACACACACACAGAATTTTGTAGCTGATTGCTTTATTCAAACATAGATAACAAGGTTGAAAGAGTGCCCTTATCTCATGACCCCATTGATTTGCCACCCCTTTAAGCTTAAATTGAATCATTCACAGTATGTTGCCTTCACTTTGGGAGTTTTTCTCTTTAATTGAATCCTTAAATGTGCTAAGGTCAAGAGAAATAAAAATACAAATGCATGCAAACTTAAAGCTAGTGTAACTCCCTATGAGTTGATTTGCCCAATCTTTCCATAAAAAAAAAAAAAAAAAAAAAAAAAAAAATCAGCACAAAGCGCAAATCATAAACCTGTTTCGATGGTCTAGACTATGAACAGAGCTAGTAGCCACTTGAACAAGTGACTAACTGAGTAACCGGGGGTGTATCACCCATGTACACAATCGCGTAAAAAGGTTAGTGACTTTTTCAGGCAAGGATAAGAATAAGTGCTGCTAAAAATATAAACAAAAATAAAAGAAATAGAGAAGAAAAGGGGCAAGTCACTCCTAGGGGTTGCATTAAAACTAACATAAAGTAATAAGCATGATTGAGCCAAAAACCTTTCTCTTGACCATGGTAAGTGAAAGGAAACAAGGAAAGGAGAAGATGACCTTAGTGCATGTACTCTATACTGTGATACTTCAGTTTAGGAGTCTAGGGGGGGCTGATTAAGTGGTGTTTAGGTTCTAAGGAAAAAGGGGGCTTGATTGGCTAAGTTATTTGTTGCTTGAGGACAAGCAAAAAGCTAGGTGTGGGGGTATTTGATCAAGCATAATTTAGCCACATTTTTATTATCTTTTTTATTGCTTATTTACACATTTTCTAGCTTAATTTATGGTTTTTTATCTTGTTTCTACAGAAAAGGAAGAATCTGGAAAATGGGAGAAAAAGTGCAGAAAATTTGCAAAAGGATGATTTGCCCAGTGATTTGCCCAAAAATCTGCTCCCATCACTGCCCAGATCAAGCTAAAACAGATGCCCAGAGGCAACAGACAGCAGTGACATGGGCAGGCGATTTGACCAAGACAATCAAGGATCACTGGCCAAATCACTCGCAGAGGCATAAAGGACTGACTCACAGAGAAGCGATTTGCCCAGTGATTTGCCCAAGAAACTGGTCAAATCGCCGGGCAAATCACTTTGACAGCAGAAAATTACAAAGAGCGGGAAAATTGGCAGCAAACAGAAATCCGAATTTTCAGAAGTCCAAATCCAATCCAATCACTTCCAACACAAATCCAAGAGCCACGAAAGAGCTTCTCATCCAAGGAAATCCACTTGCAATCAAATTCAACATCAAAAGAGGAGTCCAACACCAAATCAAAAAGGGATTTCAAAACCCTAGATGAGAGAATTCTTCAGCTATAAAAGGAGGGCTTCCAAACCAGCAAGGATCATCTTCTGCTGAGGAATTGAACTCGCCAGAAACTCTCCAGCATCTTCTCTTTTCTTTTCCTTTCATCTTTTTGTGTATTTA
Source organism: Manihot esculenta (assembly GCF_001659605.2). NCBI lineage: Eukaryota > Viridiplantae > Streptophyta > Magnoliopsida > Malpighiales > Euphorbiaceae > Manihot > Manihot esculenta. The sequence continues at coordinate 9,064,373 of NC_035163.2, forward strand.
GTCCACCATGAGTGGCTAAACTCTTTTCTTTCTAGTTGAAGTTGGTGAATTTCAGATTTGTGTGATGAATTGGGAGATTTAAATCTCCATTGTTAAACTTCTATTTATTTTCAATATTTATGCAATTTGAGTTTTCCATAATTATTACTTTGCTTTTAGAATCAATAAGGGCCCATTGCTTTTAAATTGCTTAAGTAATATTGTTTGAATGATTTAGGTCCGTAATTGCTTAGGTTGTTCAAATACACATTTAATCAAATTGCATAATCTAAACTTGACCACGCGGTTGGCAAGGATAGAATTAGGTTTCTCTAAGTCTTAATGCAGTCAACAGTTGTTCGATGCTACAATGCCCCAAGGACGTTCCTTGGCAACTTGTTGATTAGTGTTTGATTAGCGAACGTTTCCTAATCAAACTAGAACTAAGGAGGAATTTGGATTGTGAGAAGCGTCTTCCACATCCTAAACTAATTTATTGAGATAAATAGGAGTATTAAAGAATCAATGATCAATTCTAAACAATCTGAAATAAGATCCATACTTCAACTAGAAGCTTTTCTCTTATTGATTTACTCATCTTTAAATTATTGCTTTCTTTTGCTATTTAGTTTTAGTTCATCAAATCAAAACCCCCTCTTTTAATTACTTGTTATTTACTTGACCTAGTCACTATTAGGAAAATCATTGGTGTCAATTCCCTGTGGTTCGACCCTATTGCCACTATCTACAAGTTTATTGTTGATTGTTTAATAGGTTTATTTTTGACGGCTTCGACAACCGCTTATCATAGAGCATATTTTAGTCCATTTTATCATGATATTCTTGATGTTTATTTACACCATTTCTGCCTAATTTTGTGGTTTTAATCATGTTTTGCAGATATTAGGTGTAAAGAGACAATATGGAGAAAATGCTCTTAAAACTGCCAAATATGGAAAGTGCCAAAAAGGAAAGTTTTCAAATAAGGCAAGTTTTTAAATAAGGAAAGTTCTAAATAAGGAAAGAACATTCAGCCAAAGCAATTTGAAATTCAAATTTCAAACATTCAAGAAGCCTTCTCCTTATTCAAGAAGCCAAATCTCAAGTTTCCATGAATGAAGAGCTAAATAAGGAAAGTATTTTGAATTTCAAATCTTCAAGATTCATATTCAAATTTTGAATTTCAAAATCCAGCTTATTAAGGAAGCTAAATCCAAAGATCACATGCTTGCCACCTCATGCTTTGCACATTCAAAATTCAAATTGCAAAGAGAGGCTCCACCTTCCTTATTTGTGCATGGGCAGCAAGGAAAGTGTAAAGAGGAAATTGGGCAGCAACTCAACACATGGGCAGCATCTTGGAGACACATGGGCAGCAAGTAAGAGCAAGGGCCCCACTCCTTGCATTTGAAGACCAAACACACGCCTCCCTCACTTCACATGTGTATGGACGGCACAACTTGTGCAAGCCATCCTTGGGCAGCCTTTTGGGCAGCCTCTCATCAACTTGGACAGCAAGTATCATCAAGGACAACACTTTTCAACTATAAAAAAATACATAAGGAGCCTCCCCATGCTTTTTCTAGACCCCCTTAGACACACCTACGGGATTGCAAGTGACACCATCTCTTCTTCTTCTTTTCTTTTTATTTTTAGTTTTGTTTCAGCCATGAGTGGCTGAAATCTTTTATTCTAGTTGAAGATTGGTTGAAACTTTGATTGTTTTATGGATTGTGAGATCTGGACATAAGTTATTTATCTTTTGGTTATTCAATATTTGTGCAATTTCATGCTTGATTCCATTATTGCTTTGTTATTTTGATCAATGTGGCCAATTGATTATTGATTGCAAGGTAATATATTGTTAGTTTGAATGATTTTAAGTCCATAATTGCTTGGATTATTCAAACATAAGAATTGGTGTAAAAACTAAGGAAATTGTATGATCTAGCAACATCTCCATGCGTTTGGGTAGCTAGGATTGGATCTCTCTATTTCTTAATGCAATTGACAATTGTTTTGATGCCTAAGGCCCAAGGACGTTCCTTGGCAACTTGTTGATTAGTAATTAATTAAAAGACATTCCCTAATTGGTTTATGCTTAAGGAGAGACATGGTGGTGAGAAGCGTCTTCCATCTCCATAACTAATCTATTGAATCTATCAAGGGAAATTAAGTGTCAATGATCAATTCCAACAACTGAAGTGGATCCAACTCTTCAACTAGATCTTTCTCATATTTGATTTCTCTTTATTTTTTTACTATTTGCTTCTTTTATTACTTTCAGTAGTTGTTTAATTGAATCAATCTCAAAACCCCCCATTTTACTTTCAATCTATTTGTTTTCAGTTAATTCTCGTTTCAGTTTATTTCGCTTTCAGTTTATTTTGCTTTCAGTTTGTTTCGCTTTCAGTTTATTTCGCTTTCAGTTTATTTCGCTTTCAGTTTGTTTCGCTTTCAGTTTGTTTCGCTTTCAGTTTATTTCGCTTTCAGTTTGTTTCGCTTTCAGTTTATTTCGCTTTCAGTTTATTTTGCTTTCTGTTTATTTCGCTTTTCGTTTATTTCGCTTTCAGTTTACTTCTCTTTCAGTTTATTTTTATTTCTGTTAATTCTCTTGGTCTTGATAAGGAAAATAGAAAAGTTTTCAATTCTCTGTGGATTCGATCCTTTACTACTATCTACAGTAGTAATATTGTTGATAACCGAAAAGGTTATTTTTGACCGGTTTCGACAACTGCGAGTCACCTGACCTGACTGTTAAGCTCTCTGACAAGAGCTAGAAACCTCTGACAACCCCTCCTAAGCAACCTATGAGCCTGAAGGGCTGATATCAAGCCTCTAAGCATCCCTACTCTGTCCCCTCTGAAGACTACTTCTGACCCATCCTGATCTCTGAACCTGACTACCTTGTCTCTGCAATCCAAGGTAGCACCTTGAGTAGAAAGCCAATCCATCCCTAGAATGACGTCAAAATTGGTCAAATCTAGAACCACAAGGTCAGCTGGAAGGCATCTACCCTCAACAAAAACTGGACTAAACCGGTAGACTGACTCTGCCACAGATGGATCACACTTAGGTCCACTGACCCATAGAGGACACTCTAACCCAGAAGATATCAAACCCAACCTCTCTACGGCTCTTGGGGCAATAAAAGAATGAGAAGCATCAGGGTCCATAAGAGCATACACATTAGAACATCCAATAGTGAGATTACCTGACACCACCGTGTTCGATGTGTTAGCCTCCTGCTGAGTCATGGTGAAGATCCATGCTGGAGCTGATGGACCTTCGCCTCGGAAACCTGCTGAAGAAGAGGCTGTCCCTATCCCTCTATGTAACGACTCAAAAATCGAACCGCTACCGGTGCTAGGATTCAGGTCGACTTAAGGTCTCCGGAACCCGTAGCAAGCCTACTATGCAACCTGTGTACCTAATAAAATCCAATACCTGAATATACATTTTCATAAAAATTTAAACTTTTCATATACCAAGCTCGACCTGTACATTCATCATGAACTGTAAACATAAAACCCACACCAGAGCCCTCATCAAATGCTCTAGTATGGTCAACATTATATACATCAAGCTTGGATCAACATAACTCAACATAAAAACTTTTACATAACAACATGTTCATTGGGATTACAAAACATAAACTAGGGCAAAGCATAAATGTAATCCATTATATAGTACATGTCCACTACTAATCTATTACATGATCATATACCAGCCTCTAGCCGACCTCCCGAGCCATTCTTGACCCTGCAAACCTGGGGTTAGGGGAAAGGGATAAGCTACAAGAGTTTAGTGAGCAGAACCATAAAAATAATTTAATAAACATATGCTCTAATGAAATGCATCACAACACAAACAATTCACATCAAGGATAGACTTGTCACCAATAACCCTCTACATATCCAATGTGCCCGGCCCTCGACGGAGCTCCTCAGGACTTTCACTTAAACATAACATAACATATATAATGTGCTCGGCCCTCGACGGAGCTCCTCAGAACTTTCGCTTAAACATAACATAACATATCCAACTGTGCCAGGGGCGTAGAATGGGCCTCGACCTGGACTTCTGTATCATATCATATCATATCATATCGAGGGCTAGTGGGTCATCCAATATCCATCCATATCCATAGTAAATTATGCAATGCGTCATATTCGTGAATTCTAATGCAAACAACCTATTATATAACATGGCATTTATGATGCATGAACATGCTTAAAAGTTTGATTATTTTTAAAAATAATAGATTAGCTTAGTTCTACTCACCTCTGGCTGATGCTTTACTGACAATGGAGCAGCTGACTCACTGCTGGCTTCTACGGTCTCTCGGGTTCAAACCTACACAGGTGGACTCAAATGAGGGACCAAACATAACTCTAACAAGACTCTAAACAACTTCCCAAAAAAACCCCTAAAACATCATAAAATATGCACACAAAACAAGCAAAGAAAGGCTGGGCAGGGGACTTTTGGCGGCAGGTTCGGTGGCTGAAGGTCCCTACAGATCCGAAAGTCAGGCACTTTCAGGTTCGGTGGCTGAAAGTCTCCACAGATCCGAAAGTTACCAACCTTCGGGGGCAGGTTCGGCTGCCGAAGCTCCCTTCCAGATCCGAAAGTCCATTCTTTCAGGGATAGGTTAGGCGGCAAAAGATTGGCTCCACAGGCAGGTTCGGCGGCCGAACCTTGCTTTGGCTGCCGAACTTGGGTTCTCCAGAATGGCAGAACCTGATTCTGCCCTAAGCATTTCATCCCCAAAACTCTCAAATCCTCACATCCAACTTCCTACAACATACATACTCATTCCCATATGCATAAGGGGTATAAAAACTGGCCTAAACCCCAACAAACAACTATAAAATAATACACAAGCAAACATTCATCAACACAACTAACACAAATCCTAACACTTTAGATCTAACCAAAACACGCATCTTTACCCCTCAACCCTTCATAAAACTTAATTAAAATATAAGAAAAGGCAAGGATCTACACTTACCTCTCGAAGATCGAAGGTAGATGTGACCCAACTTGGAGATGAGGAGGAAAACGATCTCTGGAGGTCTCCAAGCTTTAAAATCTTTGGCTCAAGCTTAAAACTTCAAAAACAATCGAAAACCTATGAAAATTTGAAGGAAAAACATAAAATCATCAAAGGGAGGGCAACAACTCACCTTTACCCGAAAATGGAGAGAGAAATTCCCCCATTTTCGGACTGGAGGCCTCTTATAGGTGGCTAGCCAGACCACCTTCGGAGGCCGAAAGAGCTCCTGAAGCAGCACCATGTTCGGCGGCCGAACATGAGGTTCGGCGGCCGAACCTGGGCTTATCCCTCAAACGTTTTTCTTTCAATTTAAAACTTTTAACTCAAAACCAATTAATAAAATCATGAAAATCATTTTGTAAAAATATATTTTTACCCTTTTAGGAGGTTCCGACATTCGAGATTCCGGATTCCAACGAAGATTCCGTCGGAAGGTTGGAATTCTGACACCAGAGTCTAGCCGGGTATTACACATATGCTGCCCATGCCGCCCATATCTTTCACATAATGAGGTGGAGCCTCCTTTTGAATTTTGAATTTTGAATGTGCAAGACTTGAGGCGGCATGTGTGACTTTTTTTGGCTTCTTTGACAAGCTGAATTGGAATTTCAAATTTGAATGTGCATCTTCTAAAGATTTGGCTTCTTCAATAAGGAAAAGGATTCTTGAAGATCTTAAATTTCAAACTGCTCTGTTGACTGCACTTTCCTTATTTGGTACTTTCCTTAATGAGCTGAATCTTGATTTTGAATTTTGAATTCTCTTAAGGATTTGAAATTTGAATTTCAAATTATTTTCCTTATTTGGCTCCTTTCAGTTGCACTTGGCATGCTTGCTCTCCTTTGCTCCATTTTAAGCAGTTTTAGGGGCATTTTCACCAAATTGTCTCTTTACACCATTTTCTGCAGAATAAGATTAAAATCATAAAATTAGGCAGAAAGAGTGTAAATTAACATCAATAACATCATGATAATATGGTCTAAATTATGCTCTATCATTCATCAAGTGAAAAGAATCCCACAAGGCGACAAGTTCGTCAAGGGAAGAAGAATCCTACAAAGCGACAAGTTTGTTAAGGGAAAAAGAATCCCACAAGGAGACAAGTTCATCAAGGGAAAAATTAAGGCACATCATTACCAGAATTCTACAAAGCGACAAATTCATCAAAGAAAAAAATCAAGGCAACTCATTGCCAAAATCTCATAACATGACAAGTTTGTCAAGAGAAAAATCAAGGCAAATCATTACCATAATCCCACAAGGCGACAGATTCATTAAGGAAAAAATCAAGGCAATTCATCGCTATAATTCCTCAAGGTGATAGGTTCGCCAAGGGAAAAATCAAGACAATTCATTGGCATAATTCCACAAGGCGATAAGTTCGTCTAAGAGAACCACCAAAGCAATTTATTATCAAAAATTTATAATGCAATAAGTTCATCAAAGGAAACCATTGAGTCATTTCATTGCCAGAATTCCACAAAGTAACAAGTTCGTTAAAATCAACTATTGAGGTGTTTTTCGTTAAAATCAACTATTGAGGTGTTTCTCGTTAAAATCCCGCAAGATAATAAGTTCGTCAAATGTAACCATTCAGTATCAAACCTAAATATTCGAAAACTAGAGGGGGCTAATGATGTAGATTAATATTGAAATATATTAAATTCAAGTTTTAATAATCTAAATCACGTCAAACTTCTAATAAAGTGGTAGAATTTTAATCACAATAGAATATTATCCATATTAAATATTATCCTTATCAAATAGGATTCTATACCTTATCATATCTAGGATTCTTTATCCTATCTTATATAGAATTCTACATCCTGCATTAAATATAACTCTATCATCTCATACACTTCTAACAATATCCAAACTCTATTCAATATGCTATATAAAGAGCTCACAACCTAGATAACCAGGTATGTTATTCTCTCAATAGTCAATTCGATTATTCATTCAGTACTCATATTGACTTAAGCAACGAAGAGGTTGCCAAGTTAGTCCACCTGATGTTCTCTCTTATTTTGTAGGTTCATACCAAAGAAATATGATGTGTACAATATCAAATACATATGCATGGTTAAAGTACTTTCATGGTTAAAATTATTTTGATATATTTATTATATGAATTATTTATTTTATTTGAATCATCTATTTCACTTGAATTTTATTTAAATGATTTAATTGAAAATTAAGCACCACTAAAAAAATTACTTAGCATGTAGGAATTTATTTTTCATCATGCAGGTTATAATTTCCAAGAGCAGTAGATCAAAATCTGCATCGACCCAATCAGAGTTACATCATTAACCATCTTTGGGTATATTTTGTAAATTTTATATAAAGTTGATTTTGGAAAATATGATATGTATACAAAGTTTTAGATATAAAGTTGTATATTGTTATGAATTAGATGTATTCAGAGAATTTTATTTTGGTGTAAATATAAGGTTATTAGTATAAGATTTTATGTTGAGATCAATGAGAGAGTATATGAAGCGTTTGAATTGAGTTGAAAATTATATTGGTTATTGAAAGGAGTTTGAGAATTAAGGTCGGAGTTTATAAAAGTATGATTTTATTATTTACCGATGGAATTAGATTCATATTACAGAGAAAACTCTGTCGGATTTTTAGTAAAAAACATGAATTACATTATATTGATTAAAATAATAATAACAATAAAAGAACCATCACAGAATGTGACGTGTCCAACTCAGCTGATTAAAAAACTGAGTAGGGATGTTACATTGTAACTCCCTCACTATCATAAAAGAATCATGCATTTAGACTTTGATCTAAAAATTTTCATTTTTATTTAGCCATTCAAGATTCAAGTTACTTTTTGCTTTCTATTATTTATTATTTACTTTTTAATACACAATTGTTATTTATTCTCATTTTATAAACTTCAAAATTCAGTTTAAAAATCTTAATCACTTAATAGAAGTATTCTAATAAAATTTCCTTAATAAACCTATATAGTATGCTTAGATTTTTCAAATGTTACAATTTATCTTCCTTTTCCTATAAATTTTATATTGGCATTCTTAATAAAAGAAATATATATTTCCTTATTGATCTAACAAGTATAAAAACTAAATTTATTTTTTGATAGCTCACCAGTATGCTTAAATATGTGTTTAGTCACTCTTTTTCATAAATTTATCGTATAAATTATTAGTTTAATGACACAATAGTTTGTACAACTTTAAATATCGATTTTTTTCTTAAACGATGTTGTTAATGAATATTTAACTTTTACACATAACTATAATTTTATTATAATATTTGTCAATTTTTAATTTTTCTATTTGTTATTTTTAAGTATTTTTTATTCCTCAGTTTACTTAGTTAGGAGTGAAAAATATTTCAATTATCAATTTATATTTTTTAAAGGGATAAATATTATCAATTTAACTCTATACTTTACAAAATTTTCAATTCTACCCTATATTCTGAAAATAACAAATTACACTCTATACTTTAAACATCTAATCAATTACGCTCTGTTGTCTATTTAACAGTTAATATGTTAATAATAAAGTCACGTCATGTGTCGTGTGTGTATGCCACGTAATATAATATAATTATTAAAAATATCTTGCACTTTTCAAATGATACAATTATATCCTATTATGTGAAAATAATCAATTTTACCCTGTACTTTGAGCTTTTAACTAATTCTATCCCACTTTTAAGAAAATTTTTATGTCAAACACCATATAACTATATCACATCAGTCTCGGTCAACTCTTAAATTCATTTTCAAACTCTTATTCTCTAAAATAGCTATAAATTACTTATGTAAAATATTAAATATTTGATGAGAAGTGAATTAAGGATTAGTTTAAGAAGTGAAAATTTAGAAAATTATTTTAGGTTGAACTAGTATGACATGATGATATTTTGGCTTATCTCATTAGTTGCCTTCTTCCTTGGGTAACACTCTCCACTATCAAATCCTTCTTTTATCTCTAAAAATCTCTTGGCTCTTGCATCTTCCTCCGTTAATTTCTTCTCATGTTCTCTCCCCATCCTACTATTGAGGGCCTCATCAAGCAGTTCATTAAGGATAACCCTAATCTCTTCCCTCTCAAATATGATAACTAGTAGTCCTAACCTAACTGTTTGTCCTTATTACTTTCAAACACAATGGTCTTTATTAGTCTTCAATAATGGGTCACCCTCTCTATCTGAATTAACTAAGACATGAGGCACTCTTTACAATACAAAGGGTTAGTATGATGTATAAGCTAAATATGAATACATGTATGCATCTCATGATACTTAGCCTTTATACTTTGCTTGGAACCAGAACTGTCTTGAACCAGATAGATCCATTCAATAGGACCGAAGAACCTGTACAGAAAGTGCCTTCCTTATCTCTCCAAAAAGGATAGGTCCATTTAAGAATCTAGCACTTCATATTCTTATGGCTTAATGGTACAACTGTGATTGCATGAACAAAGGATCATAGTCCAAGACAGTTCCTCTTCACTCAATAGACGATGAGTATCTAACCTAAAAGTCGGATATATAAAAGGGCTTCCATTTTCCTTCTAGGAGATGTAATGGGCTTGGGCCTTTCCTTACCATGTGTTATATGGCTTTGATATTTAATTATTAGGCTCAATGTCCACTTCATGCTTCTTTGGGCTTATACTCTAACATATAGGGTAGATAGGCAACATATAACATGCTGAATGGGTCCTAAGGCCGCATGTTTCTAAGGTTTAGCATGGGTTCCTCCTTATACTTCGTCTTGAATTAGTAGGTGGCTTCCGCTAGCTAGGACCCTCGACTAATAGGACTCCCATTGCTAACCCAGAAGGAAGACAAAGGTGCAAAGGCCCGTCTAAGAATCCTTTTACTATACCAAATTGGTAGTAGGCATACGAGTTGTGATACAACCAATTATATGCTAGCTCGAGTGGAACTAGCATCTCCTTGATCTATCCACGAGATTAAGGGCTTAACAGTGCTTTAGTGCGTGTAAAGTGCTCATGTAATGCAAAAAATTTCCAATAAAGAAATAGAATATAAGAATCATAGGGAGTCATATCCTCTATATCCAGTGGAGTCGCTAAACTGTGAGTGCACAAATTCTTAATAACTCGTTAGAGTCTCATCTTTTCATAAAATTACTGTGAGATCCAAATATTTTATCACTCGGTGAAGAGCGGAGGAAATGAGTCGCCATCTTAATGAAAGTAGAGAACAAATAGAAGGAAGTGGTTATGCGACTAGCCCTTAGCAAAAGTCTACTATCCTTCTTAATCCATAACACAATGGTCTAGATTCGAGATAGTGGGTATAAGAAAAGGAAGGTATTAAGCACCCTTCTCGCCTGGACTTTACTTGAGAACTAGTATCAGCCCTTTACATTGATTCTTATATCTTGTCTTTAAGTATTTATTAGAAAATTGATAGAGCATATTTTAGTCCATATTATCATGATCTTATTGATGTTTATTTACACCTTTTCTACCTAATTTTATGGTTTTAATCATGTTTTGCAGATATTAGGTGTAAAGAGACAATTTGGAGAAAATACTCTTAAAACTGCCAAAAAGTGCCAAATATGGAAAGTGCCAAAAAAAGAAAGTTTTCAAATATGGAAAGTTTTCAAATATGGAATGTACCCAAAAAGGAAAGTTTTCAAATATGGAAAGTGCCCAAAAAGGAAAGTTTTCAAATAAGGAAAGTGCCAGAAAATGAAAGCGTAATCAACAGATTCTTTGAAATTCAAATTGCATGTTCTTCTTTCCTTATTCAGAAGGTGAAGCCAATTATGGAAAGTGTCAAATAAGGAAAGTTTTCAGAAAAGGAAAGTCCTCAAATAAGAGAAGTGCAGAAGCAAAAGCAAATAAAGAAAGCTCAGTCAGAAGATTATTTGAAATTCAAATCGCAGATCTTTCTTTCCTTATTCAAAGATGTGCACACACTGCAGCAGTCATATCTTCCTATTTAGGCAGCAAGATCTCATGAAGACGCACTTGCCTCTTCTGCATTCAACATTCAAAATTCAAACGAAGGCTCCACCTAAAAAGGAAAGACTGGATAGATTTCTTTCCCTTCTGCATTCAATGACTGCGCTCCACTTCCTCTTCTGCAATCCGCGCGCATCCTTCCTCTTCTGAAGCCTGATCCGCGCGCCTCCTTCCTTCCGGAGAATTTGCAATGTGATTCCTTCCTTTTCAGCATTTTGGGTAGCCTCTTCACTAATTAGGAAGCAAGTATGACCTAGGGCAGCACTTTTAACTATAAAAAGACACATAAGGAGCCTCCACACAGCTTTTACACACCACCTTGGAGACACCTGCGAAATTCACATCTCTTCTTCTACCTTTCTTCTTTTCTTTATTTTTTATTTTTGTTTCAGCCATGAGAGGCTGAAATCTTTTATTCTAGTTGAAGATTAGGTGACGCTTTAGTTGTTTTATGAATAGGGAGACTTGATCAAATATTGTTTAACTTTTGGTTGTTCAATATTCATGCCATTTCATGCTTGATTTCAATATTGCTTTATTCTTTAGATCTACGTTGATTCTTGATTGCAAAGTAATAATATGTTAGTTTAGATGATTTAAGTCCGTAATTGCTTGAATTATTCAAACATAAGAACACTTGGTGTAAAAACCAAGGAAATTGTGTGATCTAGCAACATCTCATGCGTTTGAGTAGTTAGGATTGGATCTCTCTATCTCTTCATGCAATTAATAATTGTTTTGATGCCTAAGGCTCAAGGACGTTTCTTGGCAATTTGTTAATTAGTATTTAATTAGAGGACGTTCCCTAATTGGTTTAATCATAAGGAGAGACATGGTGGTGAGAAGCGTCTTCCATCTCCATAACTAATCTATTGAATTAGTCAAAAGAAACTAAGTGTCAATGATCAATCCCAACAACTGAAGTGGATCCAATTCTTCAACTAGAGCTTTCTTATTATTTATTTCTCTTTTATTTTTATTATTTGCTTTATTTTTATTGCTTTCAGTTTTAGATTAATTAAATCAATCTCAAACCCCCCCCATTTTACTTTTACTGCAATTTATTTTTATTCCGCTTTCAGTTTATCTCGTTTTCAGTTTTATCTTGTTTCAATTTATTTTGCTTTCCGTTTATTTTTCTTTCAGTTTTATCTCGTTTCAGATTATCTCGTTTTCAATTTTCTTCTTTTTCAATTTATTTTTGTTTCAGTTTATTTTATTGTTTTTGATAAGGAAAGTAGGTAAGTTCTCAATTCCCTGTGGATTCGATCCTTTCACCACTATCTGCAGTTGTAAATTGTTGATAACCAGAAAGGTTATTTTTTATCGGCTTCGACAACCGCGAGTCAAAAATCTATTTCAAGTAATATACGATTTAATTTTTACACACACATGGATCAATAAATTAAGCACCCATTTCATACACATCCATTAGTCCTAGCATGCAAAGTTTCTATTTCACTTAAGGTAAACGAATTACCAAGTTGCCCTAATCAATCATGTATCTATGCTTGTTTCATTTCATTTGACTAATTTATACCAAAGTGGGGGAACCTAATTATGCATGATTTCTATATTCATATTCAGCATATAGCAAAAAGTCTCACTAGGTTTCTAAGCATATATCTTTAATGTCCAATTTTATGGTCATATAGCTCATTACTACTTAGTCATTTTCATGCCAAAATCTAAATCACCCCCTAAGTACACATAACTATGTCTCTATTGTGTCAAAGTTGCTTGTAGGTTACTAAGTGAATCACATAATTTACTAAATTAGGTATATGCATATTAGGTAAAAGTGCATAAAATAAAGTATACAAAGAAAAGGAAGGAGAAAAAACTAATCAAAACTAAAAATAAAATCCTAAGTTAAAAAAAGATAGAAAATAATAGAATTAATCCCAACCGCAATAACAAAGGAGTGAGGAAAAAGGAATTCATTTATAAGCCCAAAATAAATAAAAATAATTAATTAAAATTTAATTAACTACTTATAAGTTATTACAAAGTTTTAGACCCATCACCCTTTACAAAGAGTCTTCCAAATGCTCCAATGGGTCTCTATCTCTATATGGACTTTCAGCATGTACTCCATAGGTCCATCCAAAAAATGACTTAAACTCTAAGTGTAGGAAGAGGTTTGGCCAAGATAAAAAATTGAGACATTTGGAGAGTTTTTTTTTTTCTTTATATTTACTTATTGTAATCCATCTTACCATAATTGAAGGAAAGAAAAAAACTGAAAAAGTGATAAATAGAAAATGAAAGAAAGTAAATTCAAATAAGAAATGTAAATAAATTTAAAGAAAGAAAGAAAATTTTATTAGTTAAGGCAAGAAATAAACTCTAATATAAAAAGAATATATTAAATATGGAAAGAAATAAATTTATTATGAAAAAATATTTTTTAATTTAGAAAATAAATTTATTCTAACATGAAAAGAAATATGCATAAATGTAGTAAGATATAAAATTTAAAAAAAAAAGGAAAGTAAATTATCAAAATATGGAAAGAAAATAATTCAAATATGACATGCAAAAATTAAAATATAATAATAAATAAATTAAAATATGATAAGGACCAAATTAGTAAAGCAAGAAATAGTAAAAATAAGCCAAATTATAGCAATTAATAAATCCATTTAGATCTACAACTTATGGGATTAATTTAAAATAAAAAAATAAGCAAGATTTCTCTCTATTTGGAGAAGCATAATTCAATAACTTTAGCCTCCAATGGAAAACTCTAACGATCATCTACCACCTATTTTAATACTTAAACATAAGTCAATAATATGAAACCAAAAATCAAATTATAAAATACCAAAAATTTCTCATATGGTTATTGACAATTCTAACACTTAAAATGAAAATTCAGTGAAAAATAATAAATATACTCATAAAATTATAAAAATTTACAAAGATATTCTACATAGAATAAACATGAGGAAAAAGAAAAAAAATTATATTTTTTGAGATATTGCCATCACATGAGTACTATTATAGTACAAGTTATAATCTACATATCAATTTTATTTATATTATGGCACTGCATTAAAGATAGAAACACAAGAAACTCAAAATATAAAAATTGTAATAAACTTCTCAAACTTGTTTTCAGACTCAATAATCATTTAATTTGGTGATTTAAAAGTTAAGTTATAAGTCCTTGAAAATTTAAATATTGTACTGTATGTAATTATAATTTTAGATTTATTTATGTAATTTTAAAAATTCATAACTAATTCAATACAACTAAAAAAAATGTAAATAATATATTTCAATTCAAGATAATTTTATGAAGAATATGATAAAAATATTTAGAGAGTTATAATCCTTTCATAGATCTGATTGCTCACATAGTTCATGCATATATAGAATTTACGTTGCCCTCAAATTATACATCAAAATTGATGTGAGAGATACCCAACATACTTAAATCAATTAGAAAATATGAAAAGAAATTATTTTATATCATGGTTATGATTTATATATATAAAAAAAAAGAAGAAGAAAGAAGAATTCCAATAGGGATAGGAGGGTTTTCAAAGAATGGTAGAGAGAAAATAATGCTAGCTAGTGTTTTTTTATATATATATATAGAAAAGAGAAGGTGTAAATAGGTGAGAGTGCAAAGGAGGAAACAAATCTCTCTCATTTTTATTATTTTCTATTTGCTAATTTTTATTTTACTAGTTTAATTTTATTATCTAATTTAATTATTTTTGTTTGATTTTATTATTTTATTATTTTGACTTTTAATATTTTTCATGAGATAAAATATCTCTAAGAAACGGTAAAAATTAAACTTAAATATACCAAAAATATGATGTGATTCTCATTATTGGACTCTTACCTCTTCAGATGTACAAGTACACGTGGTATAATATTAAGAGTTTAGAGTTGTATCTTAGGAGGAGAATATATGAATCAAGACGACTTCTAAAAAACTTAACTTTCATTTTGTTTTCAACCTCATAACTCCACCATTGCCGATCCACCTTAAAGTCATCAAGTTCAGGTCATTTACTTCCAAGTCTTAAAAGCCCTTACTCTCGAGCATTTTATTTCGATCCTTTTTACTTCACACACCACCTGTGATGTAAGCATAACTAACAATACAAAAAATGATAAACTAGCATTGCCTCAAGAACCAATTACAAGGTTGAGATTCAAAGGTTGAAGGAAGTACTTCAAGAATTCATGAAGGGATATGTTGAAGTTTTGCAAATTTATTTTGAAGTTGAAAAACAATCTGGTCATTCCAAGTCAATTAGACCGAATGTATCCTTATTGACGATTCAAATTTTGTATTTATATTAACAGATTCCGTATCACTAATTCAGCAGTGGGTAGTTATTTAGTAGTGGGTAATGGATAGTGGCATAGATCATGAATCCATGCATAGTAGTGGGTAGTGACATAGATCATGGATTTTTATTTAGGTTTTAACTTATTATTATTATTTAATTAGGCTAGACTGTCCTAGAGTATAAAAAGCGTCTTTTTTTTCCATATTATACATAGATTATCAATTATTCAACACAATTGCTTTACGCGATTTTTCTTTGAGAGTTTAAGAGACATCTTGGTTCTTGACATTGCATCACGAATAATGTTTGATACTAACTTATATGTTTCTTATTCTTGCTGCTTTTAAAATCAATCAATTATAAGTGTTCTTAATTGTATGTTAATTAAAAGTGCTTTAGATTGAAAAATTATTTTTTGAATTAAGTTCTTTTTACTAGGGTATGTGTCGTTTAAATTTTTAATAGGCTGAGGTTCCGCATCAATGTCTCAATCTCACACCCTTATGCAGTTAGTTTGCTTGAAAAAAAAAAATAATATAAAAGTTTGTGAATACCGCATTTATATCATAAACTTTTTTTCCTTGGTCGACAATAAAGCTAAGGCTTTAAGATCATAAATGATTAGTCAATGAGCTAATTTAAATCTGCAAAAATTAACAGTACATTACAATATTGATCCTTAAAGTTTTATTTTCTTTACTAAGAAGTCCTTCAAAACAAATATTTTTATTTTAATCATGTCCTTATATATATTATTACATTTAATCCTATCCTCTTTTATCAATTATATTATTTACACCTTTAAGAATTAAAGAATGTTGTGAAATAAATTTTTAAATTTAAATTTCACATATTTAAAATTTTTATTAATAAATAGTAAAATAACAAAATAATACTTATTAATTTAATTGTAAAAATAGTTAAAACTATTTTTTAGCTCTTGAAACTTATATATATCATTTTCAATATTATTAAGTATCAATAAAATAATATATTAAAAGTTTAATTAAATGTTTTTTATCAATATTTTATACTCAATAATGTTAACAATTATGTACATAAGTTTTAAGAGTTAAAAGAAATTTTAAATATTATTATAATTAATTTAAAGTATTATTTTGTTATTCTAATACATGTTAATAAAAAATTAAGATATGTTAAATTTTAAACTTAATTTACATAATTCTTTAATTATTAAGAAGAAAAAATAATATAATTGACAAATGAGAAAATTATTAAATTTAATATACATGATTAAAATAGAAATATTTATTTTTAAAAGATTATTTTATTAATTAAATAAAATTTAAACTACCATATTATAATTTACTATTGACTTTTTAAAATTTAATTTAATATATTGATAAAATCATAACTAATTCTAAAGTTTTAGTTTGATTGTTTAAGAAGAAAAGATTAATATAGAAATACAATTTTTTTTTCAAACATTTGAATTTTTGTGTAGAATATGCTTAAAAATATAAATACACGTGTCGAGAGTAACAATAAAAAAAATCAAGAAAAAGGTGATGGAAAATTTGAAGCGCCAAAACAAGAAAGAAAATTAGATAATGGGATGGCGCAGACAGGCGCAGGCATAATGTAGTTTTAGGATACACTAGAGTAGCATTTCCTTGCCGAGTAAGTTTTGCCTTGCGTTACAAGATTATCGTGTGCGACTGGAGCAAGGTGTGACGCCCGTTTTCAAACCATTTTCTTTTCTTTTTCTTCTCCTTTTTTTTGTTCTTTTCAATCTCTTAGGATGGTGTTCCACAGAATCTCAACAAATACTTTTTGCCTGCCCTTTTTTTTTAAGAATTTCTTTTTCACTACAGTTCCTAACGGTTTTCCTTTTGGATTTTCAGTCAAAGCATTAGCCTTCGTTATCCAAGTACTACGGCAGTCATGTCTAAGACCAAATGGGAAGCTGATAAAATGTAAGAATTACTTGGTCGTTCTTCTTTATTGCATTCTTTAGTCATTCTTTTTGTGGGTTTACCCTCTTCTGGTTTTTAAGACGTTTGGGTTTCATTTTTCTTTTTGGGGTTTTTTCTTTTTATTATTATTTTATATTTTTGGAAGTGGCAGTGTAATGGTTTGTTGTGGTTTTGGTGTTTTCTTGGCATTTCTTTTTATTCTTGAGCATGCTTTGTTTTTTTTAGTAATATCTCCTTCATTTTGGTTTTTGGTTTGCTTGGTAATTTCGTACATTTTGGATATTTAATATAAGTTTATGTTTGCCTCTGTTCTGGATAGGGTTTTGAGACATGGCTTCTCTTTTGTTTTTATTGCTGCTGTGGCCTTTATGATTTGTACGAATGAGCAAGTGCTTATCCCTTTGGAGTTTATTTTACTTTGCATTTTTCACATTTCTGTTTGCGGTGTTAATCATTGCTAATGCCATTGCCACTACTGATTGGGAGATTGTTTTCTTTAGGGATTATTTATATTTTTAATTGTCTTTCTGCTATTCTATTCCCCATTTTGAGCCTTATGTTTTTGCTTCACTACAGATATAAATGACCTCAACTAAAGCAAGTTCCCTGGCTTGTTTTAGGAAATAAAAATTTTAATTTGTAGAAGGGTTTGGGTGAGCATTTATGAGTATTTTGTTTTTTTCCCTACAATTTGAGATACAAAATGGATTTTGACGAGCGATTCTCAACCAAATCGATCATTTGACTGTTCATTTGGAGTAAATTGGGGAGTAAAGTTTCTACTCTTGCGGCCTGAGCTTTTATATGGAACATGGAATTGTAACTTCAAGTATGATGTACTAATGTGCTATATTCAGTGGGTTATGGTTATGTTTTCAGTGTTTGAACTGTGGCAAGCTTTAGAACAATAACTGTGTTCTTTTTATCACTTGTCTGAACTCTACAATCTCTTAGCTTTCAAGGCTTCTGTGTTCTTATGTGTTTGCCATTATTACATGTTTTTATACTTGAGGATTTCTGATTGCTATTATGTTTCAATTCCTTGGTGCAATAGGCTGGATGTGTATATATACGATTACCTTATGAAGAGAAAACTGCATAATTCTGCAAAGGCATTTCAGTCTGAAGGGAAGGTGTCCACAAATCCTGTTGGTAAGACTGTTTAATAGAAAAGATACATTGAGAAGCACAGGAAAAAAGGGACATCTCCTCCAATTGTGCTTTTTAATTCATCTTCTTGTAACTCAATTAATGTTGATTTCCCAGCTATTGATGCACCTGGTGGTTTTCTCTCTGAATGGTGGTCTGTCTTTTGGGACATCTTCATTGCCAGGACAAATGAGAATTACTCAGAAGACGCAATGTCTTACATTGAGGTCAGTTTATGCCCCCCCCCCCCCCCCCCAAACAAAGTGTAATTTATATCCATTAGCAGTTCTTTTTGGTTAACTTTCTCATGCTCTCTGTTTTGGTTGCTTTATTTATTTCCTTGGTCCCCTGAATGCCTAAATAGTGTGGGGCTAATTTCTGTATTGTGCTTTCTATGTTCAACCACATAATGTATCTAATTTCTAAGGAAATTGGAATTGCATTTTTAGGTGGCTAAAAGAGTTGTCTATTTGACATTTTTGAATCCTTCCTGTAGAAAGGGGAGAAAAGTGTCTCAAGGAAGTTTTATCCACATGTTGAACTTGTAACTTTTGGTGTAAATTTATACCAATAGACAATATCCAAATTTATATGCAAGGATTTAATAGTTTTCTCCACATTTTTTGCATAAACATAGTAGCCTGTGTCTTTGGAATTTCAATAAAATAAAAATGGTGTATTCTGTTTCATTAGATTTTCTTCATCAATTTGCTGTATAATTTCCAGATTGGGAGTATACTTGACAAACTTATGATTCAAAACATTTGAAAATAATAGACTCAAATGGTCAAGGCTCGGGAGCTGCATCAGCAGCATCAGCAACAGCAACAGAATTCAAAACCTCAACAACATCAGCAGATGCGGATGCAGCAGTTGATATTACAGCAGCAGCAGCAGCAGCAGCAGCAACGAAGAGATGGGAACCAACATCCCAGTGGAACTGTCAACAGGCCTGCTGCTAAAGATGTTGCAAGACATAGCCCTGCAACTGCAAATGCATCGGCAGCAAAAATATATGAGGACAGACTAAACCTTCCACTTCAGAGAGATTCCTTGGATGAGGTGTCCATGAAGGTGCTCATTTTGTAGGAGATTTAAGATTGATATCTTTCTATTTTCCATCTTGCAGTTTAACATCATATTATTATGCAGCAGCAATTAAGTGATAATGTGGGGCAGCTTCTGGATCCAAATCATGCTTCTTTGCTGAAAGCAGCTGCATTGGGCAGATTACCTCCAAGGTACTTTTCCACTTGATATTGTTTTTGCCGTGATGATTATGCCATTTATTGTTGTCTTCTTCTGGATTGGGACTGTCAAAATTTTTTGTAGCTAAGCCTTTATATTTGTCATGTTTTTTGGCGTAGGCAAACACTGCATGGTACTCCTGGAGGCTCAGGAAATCTGCAGCAAGCTCAACACCGGAGTCAGCAACTTCCTGCATCTAACCAGGTAAACTTCTATGTTAGATTTTTTACATGACCTTTACTACTCTAATACTTGTTATTTATACTGGTAAATTTTTGTTGCAACAGGACACAAAGAATGAGATTAATGCCATGATAAATCCCAGAACTGGTGGTACAGAAGGTTCATTGATTGGAGTTCATGGTAAGGATTGAATAGTGTGATTGATTTCCTTTTACCATTCTAATGGAAACTTCCATACTTACACATCATCTTAGATTTTCAAAAAAATGTGTACCGAATAACAAATCTCCTTAACTGGTTGCTGTCTCTATGATACAGTTTAGGAGTTTGTGATTGTAGATTGGTGATGAGTGGTACCCTTGATTTCTGCAGATGTTCATGTAGAATGTGTAAGAAAATTGTATTATGATGGAAGCAATATTAGTTTTCACATTTCTTTAACAATATGTTTTAGTCTTTGATAGATATATAGAGACCAACAAGCACACAGACACGTATGAGAAATTTTAAATTTGCGGAAACTATTACATTGAGAAAAGAGTTTTAGCAGTTTAACAAACAAAGGATGATCTAAATCCTTAATTTTATATATTATAGGGTAAAATTACTTGCAAATCCATATATGTATATATTCTTGACAAAGATGGTATAAAATGGCATATATAAAATTGGGGATTCATGTACTTTGAGTTGAAATTTGGGACATGTGACATGAAGACCAGTTGATTACCTAGGATTGATTTAAATCAGGCTTCTTATCCGTGATATATATGAAAGCAAAAATTTTGGCAAAATGTGCATAGAATAAAAAAGGGAAATCAAAATGAATTTTGTTACAAAATATTTGTTTTGGAATTAAATTGGCTACAAGCTACCACATTTGCTAATTTTGATACTACTGTTCTGTAACTGTTTACATACACTTATGCAGACAAGGAACTCAAGAAAATTCTGAATTAAAGACTCAAGAGACTTGGAGTTATGTTCTAGATGTTGCATGGGACATATATGGCCCATGTTTGATGATGAGAAGCTTAGTTGGAACGTAATTAGGCCTTCATAACCTTGTTTCGAAGTTTCTTAAGTAGTGGGAGACTTGGAGGGCCTATGGCCCATATAAGGGGCACATTACCCCTTTCCACAACCGATGTGGAATTCAACACACCCTTCTCACGCTCAGAATTTTACTGATGCGTGACATATTTATAGTAGGCCTAACATCGGATGGGGAGACTCTGATACCATGTTAAATTTGGCCCAGGCCTAACTCACCCCAAAAGTTAGCTCAAGGGGAAGAGTGCCTATGGCCCATATAAGAGGCACATTACCCCTTTCCACAACCGATGTGAGATTCAACAAGTTAATTGCATAATTTCCAGGTTTGCTGGAAAATATGTCTAGACATTTTAAGGACTCATTAATGTTTTTGATTTTTAAATTTGGAGTCCTTTATTGATTTAGGATAGTATCTTGTTTGAAGCTTCTCCTTGGGAATTGAAATACCTAGAGGGTTATGGCTGGTATTGAAGCCCACCATCTTAAAGGTTTAGGATTAATGAGTTATTCACAATACATTGTAATTCTGATGATGGAGTTTTATTGTTGATAAAAGCTAGCAGTGAGCTTCTTGGATTGTGTGAAGCAATTTTATCCTAGATTTCATGCCTATTTGGGACCTTGCCTGGAATGACTAAAATTTTGTTTTACTATTTATACAATATTGTCTACAGAACCTAATTTGCATTCTGAATAACTCAATTCTTCTTTTGTTTAATTTTTGCTTCTCAACATGCCCTAATTGTCCATTTCTACTGATTCTAGCTTGCTACTAACCCAAATCTAGCCTTAATATTCAGTTCTGCAAGTTGTTGCATGTCAGTTTGTGTACATATTATTATGCGGAGAAGCAATTATGTAGCGGAGGAGTTCAGAAACTTTTTAAGAGGGCTTATATGATCACCAAGTGTGTAGTTAATGATACGTGAGCCTGTAAGATCAAATCTATGCTTACACCATTTGTGTAGTGCCGGCTTTATTCAATGAAGTTAGAAAGTACGTTAAAGTGTATAGAGTTTAGGTCTGAATAAAATTTATATTTTATAATATATATTGAGTCATTGGTACTCTGATTTATTTTTTGTGTTTTTAGACATTTTGAGTTTAATCATCATATTTCATCATGAGTTAAATATAATTGGGCATCACATTTGGTACGCCTGACAAGAAATTTAAATAGAGGGTAAAAAGGCTATTTATTTGATTTGTGTGGTTTGTTGGAACTAATATATAGTCTCATGTATGCACAGGACCAAATCAAGGGGGAAGCAACTTAACTTTGAAAGGATGGCCTCTGACCGTAAGTTTTTTAGTAACATTTGATATGACCCTTGGATTGCATAATAGATCAAATTTGCTTAAGGAAAATTTAATGAACTTCTATGTGAAGAATTATGAAATCTTATATTGGTTAACGCATTTGATTTAGAACAAACCAATATATCTCCACACTTTATTAGGGAGTTGATCAGCTTGGGCTTCTTCAGCATCAGAAGTTGATGCCATCCCCTCTGCCACTCAATAAATTTCAGCTACAGCAGCAGTTTATCCTTCAAGCACAGCAATACTTGGCATCACAATCTATGAGTGATTTGGAGCGAAGAAAACTGAGAATGCTTCTTAGTAACCAGAATATGGGTCTTGGGAAGGATGACGCCTTAAATTCTGGTGATATTCTTGGTAACTTTGGATCGCTGTTGCAAGTTAATAGCCCTATATTGCCTCATGGAGACACTGATCTACTGATCAAGGTAATCTTTTTTCCCTTTGCACATAATGTTGATGAAACTTATAAATATTTGCATTTTCCATTAAGTTATCTGGTCTCTTCCTCCTGGCTTTTTGGAACCACTGGCTAATGTGTCATTTCATATTTCTCAGTTACAGCAGCAACAATTGCAGAACCAGAACCAACAGCATCCACATGTGAGTCAGCAACCTCAAAATCCAAATCAAAGCCTCCAGCAACAAGACAAAATTATTGGTTCTAGCAGCATGACAGTGGATGGTAGCATGTCAGACACTTTTCGTGGAAATGACCAGGTTTGCTGTCTAGATTATTGTGGCGTGTAGTTTTTTTGAGTTTTGATGATATGTAGCTTTCTTCCATTCCTTGACCACTCACAAAATGAAGCCCAGTGACTGTATTTTCAGCTTGACTGTTGTATGCTTTATCCTTAAGCATGTTGTGCTGTTATGAGAAGTTTGTGGTGTGGTGTTGCCAGATGGAAATTCATGTATATTCTCATATCTGCATCCACTGTGTGACATGAGGGGTTATTAGAGCTGCATTCTTGAGTTTTTTTTTAGATGCAGTGTATTCACGCTCTTTTTCTGTCACACTTCTTTGTGCTTTGAATTTCATTTAGCCATGTAAAGGTATGTGTGCCTGCGTGTGCATGAATTATCTGTAGTTAAGACCTCAATATATTCCCCGTCACTAAGGTATTGATCAAGCTTTTAAATCTAAGTGAAACTCTTGCCTGTTTAAGACTTCAAAAGGTCAAATTGTGAGAAAGAGAAAGCAGCCAGGGTCATCCTCTGGTGCTGCCAATAGCTCAGGCACAACTAACACCACCGGACCATCCCTAAGTTCTCCCTCAACACCTTCTACTCACACGCCAGGGGATGATATTTCAGTTCCTACTTTGCCACACAATGGCGGTTCCTCAAAGTCTATGCTCATGTTTGGGTCTGATGGATTGGGCCCCCTTGCATCTTCCCCAAATGAACTGGTGAGCAATTTTTATTTCCTTCTGCCTTGTTAATTTCATTTGGAGTGATCTTACCCAGGGTGTTATTTATTTTGATTGGTTTATGTTAATTTTAAGCCAGTTTGTATGCTAAGATGTATTCTTGTTTTTTCCCTCTCTTTTTCATTTTATTTTAATCTAGAGACTTACACAGGGGAGAGAGAAAGAAAGAAATGTGCATCATATAAAAGGTAGGAAAAAGCAAAATTAACAACAAACAAATTAGGAAGCACCTTCGACAAAAAAAAAAAAAGAAGGAAGCACAACCTTTTTTTTTTAAATGGGGTTTGCTTACAGAGCTTTTAGAAAGCCATTGCCTCTTACTGGCTAATTTATCTGCGTCTAAGTGTGACAAACTAAAAAGTTTGAAAGGTTCCATTAGGTTCAGTCAGCAAACTTCCTCTGATTAGCTTGTTTAATTGTTCTTTGTTCAATCTATACTGCTAATGTTTTGGACTGCCTGGTTTGTTCTGTATTAGTTTAGCAACCTTGATTTCTTGGTGAGGCTTGCTTTTGTTCTATGGTAGGAACTAGGAACAGTGACCTGTCACAAATGCCCCTTTTACAACAGAATGGCATTGCAGCTGTATATTGTGCACTGTTCATGAAGAATGAGCAATTATTTTCTTAACATGTTTTACTTCCATGTTTTCAACGGATAACTGTTTCTCCAACCCAATCTATTTATCAACATGATATAGTAGCCAACCCCAGTCTTGATTTGGAGTCATAGCAGACGCTCTAAGTATTCTGTCCTGGGCGTCAGGGAGTTTGTGGAGTCTTATATCAGCTGAGGTTTGAGAAAAATATTTCATATATGATTCAGTCAATCCTCCTCCTGAAAGTTGCTTTTTGGGGTGGAATTATTATCTGCTCTATTTTATCAACAATGATTGTTTATATCCAAATCATGGTTTTTAAATAACGGCCATTAGTAACAACAGTTATCTACAGGTGTTAAAGGCCTCCATTACTGTTATCCCCATTGATTATTGGAAAAAAGGAATCTATAATGGCTGTTACTTGCCGTTAGCAGTAACGGTCCACTAGTCGTGCGAACTTCCTCTCCTGTTCTTCTACTTGAATTTCCTTTTTCCTTTTTTCAGATGGGAGCAGCAGCATATTTCATTGTTTTGTTTTGGGCTTGACTTATAATCTATCTTTTTTCTCTTTTTACAAATCTTTCGCTTTTGAGCTATAAGATCATTAATTAATTAAGGTTTATTTGAAGTGAAGGAGAGTATCTACATCCATATCTTGCAAAGGGTGAGTTATTTTCTTTTGTTTTTGGTTGTTTATGTTTAGTTCTTTATGTCTAATAATGATGGATTTAAGGACTTCTTTTGATTTCTATGCATATTATTTAGTTGCATATCTTAGTTTGCTTATATCTTTAAATTCTATTCGTTTCATAAACTTCGCTAACTATTTTTTTTTCTTTTAAATTTTGTAGCCATATCATTAGTGTTACTTTACGATTGTAAGCCTGTTTCTATTATCTGTGACCACTATTTAAATTGATATTCAGATGTCAAAATTCTATGCATATGTTGGCATGTTTTATTCTGAGGAAATTTGCTGCACTGAGTTTTTATTTCCCAGAAAAAAGAAATACAAGTGAGTTATTGATGAATGACATTTGAAGATGATGAGATAAGAGTTTTCTTTTTTTTTTTTTTTTTGGTGGTTCTCCAGATTTTTTCGCCTACTCCCTGAGTTAGTTGATTTGGAAGGGGACAGGTTTACTTGCCATTTTAGTCAGTCTAATGTGCTAATTAATTATCTAAATCAATGCTTTCTTGTGGCTTATTCTTATGAGAGTAAGTGAGAACAACGAAGTGTAGGGATATGAGTTACTTTACATGAATTGTATTTAATTGCTCCATTGGGCGAATGTTATAGATTAGCAGTTTCTCAAGGAATGTTTATGCTAACACTGCAAATGGCTTGTATAGTAATTCAGACTTCAGATGTTGATTAACCTAAATTTTAATCAGTGGTTTGGGGCTGGAAAAAGGTGAAAGGAATATAGATTTTGTTGCATTGCTATTTTCAGCGTTTGCCTAATCTGTGAGATATTCATGCAAGGGGTCAATAACATGCTAGTTGATTAACATTCATCAATATAATATTCTAAATGAGTATTAACTGAGTTGGAAAAGCCACTGGAGATTATATTAAATTATCCAGTCCTAAGAAGGATATTTGCAATGAAACAAGCTCTTCATGTCAACACAAATTACTTTTGTTTTGGGTTTCTGTGATTTGATTAATGTGTCCTTTTCAGAGTTTTTTATTACATTTGGGAGGAATTTCCAGTGGAGATTATGTTAAATTGTTCAGTCCTAAGTAGAGTATTTGTGATCACCTGATTAGAAGATCACGTCTTATTGGCTTCAATTCCATTAACAAGCCCTTCATGTCAACACCTTTGTATCTGTGAAAACATCCTTTTAGAGTTATTATTACTCTTGGGAGGAAAGGCCATAAGCATTGTATTGGAATCAATAATCAAGTTAATCTGTTGCAGGCTGATATGGACCATTTTGTAGATGATAGAACTCTGGAGGACAATGTAGACTCTTTCTTTTCTCATGATGTTGCAGATCTTAGAGATAGGTTTGGTCAATCTGCAGATATCAACAAAGGTACAGATAATGCTAATCCTTCCCTTGTTGTTGCTCACTGCCTTGTGCAGACATTTAAGGATGTGGATGATTCAGATTGTAGAATCATGTAAATTCGCCTCTAAATTGACATTTTTATTCTAATGTAGGCTTTGCATTGTCGGAGATCCGGCATGTGCCTGTGAGTACGAGTAAAGTTGAATGTTGTCACTTCTCATCTGATGGAAAATTGCTTGCAACTGGTGGGCATGACAAAAAGGTAATTACTAGCTACACTGATGTTGTGGAGGGTTTTTGTAACCTTCACCTTAATTCTTCTGGGTGCGGGTGAGGGGGGTTGGTGGGTTGCGATCTCTCATCTCTTTGGATGGTTCAAGTCATCTTACAAGCTGAACATGCTGTCACTCATAGTGATGAAGAGAAAGCTCAACAGTGCTGCATATGAAACTTTTTTCTTTTCCCCATCATTTCTGTCTTCTTTTTTTCCTTGAAAAGATTTCCAGAACAGGATAAAGAGAAAAAGGAATAAACAACTGTTGGCTTGATGATTATGTCCTGCAGGCTACACTGTGGTGCACAGAGTCTTTTACTGCAAAGTCCACCCTTGAAGAACATTCTCAATGGATCACTGATGTATGTTTCAGCCCAAGCATCTCACGGCTTGCTACATCTTCAGCTGACAAAACTGTCAGAGTTTGGGATGCTGATAATGTTAGTAAACATGTTCTCTTTTCATAATTGTTTTGCTGATTTATTTTTTTGTGAATGGATTGAATCTGAAGTGTGATATACTGTGATTTGGTGATGATCTGTTATAAGTTATAGAAAGTAAATATGTTAATATAGGAAGTAAATATTGATAGATGGGTCAGTTGCTTAATCTTAGGGATTGTATAATCATAAGTTTGATTTTCCTTCCTGTTTAGATACTGTCTCTCGTGTATAAATAGGTTGTAATCTCTATTGTGAGACAATAACAAATATTATCTTTCTACATGGTATCAGAGCCTTTCTCGTAGAGATTTAATTTTTTCTCTCTCTCGTCAAGTTTTAATTTTTTTTTTTTTGAGACTTAGGGCTCTATTCATTTAGGTTACCATAAAAAGTAACATTTGGATCTCACCGTCGTTAGAGTCGCCACACCATCCCCTTGTCAGATCTGAAGTTTGTTTGCCGTTCGGGTGTTGGGTGGAGGTGTTTTAGGTACTATTCATATTCGGGTACTGTTCATCAGCACTGTTCACGGTACTGTTTATTGGTACTGTTCACGGAGTACTGTTCACATGGTACTGTTCACGCCAGGTACTGTTTTCTGATTCTGTGTTTCTTTTGTTGCTATCGTTTTAGGTTGGTTGTCCTTATGGCTGAAGTTAAAACCACCACCGTAATTGATGTGATTCCTATGATGACTAAAATCACGGAACACAAATTGAATGGATCTTTCCGATCAGGGAATTTTGATATCTACAGATGAGTATGCACAATTCATCCAATACCAGGCATCTCTAAAATCCTCTAATTCCTCCTCTATCACTGCAATTGCCGAGTTAGATAACTCTACTGCATGTCTTGTGTTTTCATCTTCCAAATGGGTTATTGATTCTGGTGCTACCGATCATATGTCAGGTAATTCTACCCTTTTGTCCAATCTTGAGTCTCATACATCACCTTCTTAAGTTACTCTTGCTGATGGCACTAAATCTTCTGTCATGGGTTCTGGTCATGTCAACTTAACCCTTTCTCTTTCTGTATCCTTTGTATTATGTCTCCCTAAATTCGCATTTAATTTGCTTTCCGTGAGTAAACTCACTCGTGCATTGAATTGTTGTGTCTCATTCTTTCCTGATCACTGTGTTTTTCAGGATCTTTGAACGAAGCAGATTATTGGTAGAGGGAGTGAGTCAGAGGGTCTTTACGTCTTGGATCAGCAACTATCTCGATCTCCTCGATCTCTGGTATGCTCCACGCGTTTAACACCTTTTGATGTTCATTGTCGTTTGGGGCATTCTTCTCTCTCGGCTTTGAAGAAGTTATACCCACAGTTTCATTCTTTGCCTATTCTAGATTGTGAGTCTTGTCAATTTGCCAAACATCATCATTTACATATACTGTCTCGAGTCAATAAACGAGCTTCGTCCCCCTTTGAGTTAGTCCATTCAAATGTTTGGGGTCCTTGTCCTGTTGTGTCTAAGTCTGGCTTTAAGTATTTTGTTACTTTTGTTGATGATTTCTCTCGTACTACTTGGTTATTTTTAATGAAGAGTCGTTCAGAATTATTTTCTATTTTTTGTGCATTTTATGCTGAAATCCAAACCCAATTCAATACTTCCATCCGTATATTGCAAAGTGATAATGCTAAAGAGTATCTCTCTGGGGAATTTCAATCTTATTTGTTACAAAAAAGGATTCTTCATCAGTCCTCTTGTGTTGCCACTCCTTCACAAAATGGAGTTGCTGAAAGAAAAAATCGACATCTTCTTGAAGTAGCCAGAGCCGTCTTATTCCAAATGAAGGTACCTAAATGTTTTTGGGCTTTTTTGATCAATACTGCTTGTTTTTTGATCAATCGCATGCCTTCCTCCATCCTTCATGGTGATATCCCTTATAACATTTTGTTTCCCACTAAATCTTTGTTTCCTATTGAGCCACGTATCTTTGGTTGTACTTGTTTTGTTCGTGATGTTCGTCCACAGGTTACTAAATTGGATCCCAAATCACTCAAATGTGTCTTCCTTGGCTACTCTCGACGTTAGAAAGGGTATCGTTGTTTTTCTCCTGATTTGAATCGGTATCTTGTGTCTGCGGATGTAACATTCTTTGAGTCCACTCCGTTTTTTCCGCCATCATCTGTTTATAACACTCAGGAGGAGGAAGATGACCTCTTGTTTTACACTGTTCGCTCTCTGTCTCCTCAGACTACTCCTACACCTTTCGCTCATGTGCCAGGTCGCCCTCCCATCTTTCATGTGTATTCCAGACGCTTAGAGGACTCTGACTCCGTTCCGCTACCTGCTTTTTCATCGACTGATCCTGCTCCCACTGATCCTTCACTGTCTGATTTGGATTTGCCCATTGCTCTTCGCAAAGGTAAACGGACTTGCACTTATCCTATTTCATCTTGTCTCTTATGATCAATTATCCTCCTCTTCTCGTTGTTTTGACACTGCTTTAGATTCTATTTCAATTTCCAAAACTGTTATTGAGGCTTTGTCCCATCCTGGTTGGCGTGCTGCAATGGAAGAGGAAATGATGGCCCTTGACATTAATGGTACTTGGGAGTTGATGTCCTTGCTCCCAGGAAAGCGGGCTATTGGGTGCAAATGGGTGTTTGCAGTGAAAGTAAACCCTGATGGATCTATTGCTCGCCTCAAGGCCCGTTTAGTGGCCAAAGGTTATGCACAAACTTATGGAGTTGACTATTCTGATACATTCTCCCCAGTTGCCAAGCTCGCATCTGTCCGATTATTTATTTCCTTGGCGGCTACTCATGATTGGCCTTTGCATCAATTGGATATTAAAAATGCTTTTCTTCATGGTGATCTTCAGGAGGAGGTTTATATTGAGCAACCACCTGGTTTTGTTGCTCAGGGGGAGTCAGGTAAGGTTTGTAGACTTCGAAAATCCCTTTATGGCTTCAAACAGAGTCCTCGGGCATGGTTTGGCAGGTTTAGTGAGGTGGTCCAACAGTTTGGAATGAAGATGAGTAAGTGTGATCACTCAGTGTTTTATAGAAATTCTGATAGTGGAGTAATTCTGTTTGTAGTATATGTGGATGATATCGTTATTATAGGAAGTGACATTGCTGACATCACATCCCTAAAAGAATTTCTTAAAACACAGTTTCATACAAAGGATTTGGGTTCCTTGAAATATTTCTTGGGAATCGAAGTTATGCGGTATAAGAAAGGTATCTTCTTATCTCAAAGAAAATATGTTCTTGATTTGTTGGCAGAAACAGGAAAATTGGGTGCTAAGCCTTGTAGTGCCCCAATGACCCCTAACCTTCAACTTACCATAGAAGACAGTGAGCCATTTGCAAATCTTGGAAGGTATAGAAGATTAGTTGGCAAGCTGAATTATTTGACGGTGACTCGTCCTGATATTGCATATTCTGTGAGTGTGGTAAGTCAGTTTATGTCTTCTCCTACTGTTGCCTAGTGGGATGCTCTGGGACGGATGCTCTGGGACAGATTCTTTGTTACCTTAAAGGAGCCCCATGGCGAGGCCTATTCTATGGTAACCATGGGCACTCAAATATTGAATGCTTTTCTGATGCTGATTGGGCAGGACTCGAAAGTTGATAGGAGGTCAACTACTGGGTATTGTGTTTTTGTAGGAGGTAACTTGGTCTCATGGAAAAGTAAGAAGCAAAATGTGGTCTCCCGTTCTAGTGCTGAATCTGAATATCGAGCAATGGCACAAGCCGTTTATGAAATCTTGTGGGTACGTCAACTGTTGGAAGAAATTGGGTTCACAAATTCGGTGCCTGCTAAGTTGTGGTGTGATAATCAAACAGCTATCCACATTGCCTCCTCCAACCCAGTATTTCACGAGAGGACTAAACACATCAAGATTAATTGTCATTTTGTTCGTGAAAAGGTCCAACAATAGATAATATCAACAGGACATATCCGAACTGGAGAACAATTAGGAGATATTTTCACTAAAGCTCTGAATGAGACTCGAGTTGATTATATATGTAACAAGTTGGGCATGATTAACATTTATGATCCAACTTGAGAGGGAGTGTTATAAGTTATAGAAAGTAAATATGTTAATATAGGAAGTAAATATTGATAGATGGGTTAGTTGCTTAATCTTAGGGATTGTATAATCATAGACTTGATTTTCCTTCCTGTTTAGATACTGTCTCTCGTGTATAAATAGGTTGTAATCTCTATTGTGAGACAATAACAAATATTATCTTTCTACATGATCCAAGTGTTTAGAGCTTTACATTCATATACAAGCATTTATGAGCAACTGTACGTTATGCACTTAAACATTACTTCACGTTTATGAAATGGCAGTGACCTTATCAGTATGGGGCATCTATTATTTGCTTTTCAAGTGAAAATTATGAAATTTTCCTTCAGAGGATATATAATCACTATTAGGAGATACTGTTTAACAAGTATTGGTGGCTTATTTTCAATAATTAAGAAAGTCACCTCGTTGGTTGAGTTGGGTTGAAAATTGTCCTGATGGAAATTAAGTCAAGGTCCTTGTAACCAAAAGGCATTGTGAATCTCATTATGTGAGGCTTATATTTTTAAGGACCTGTATCTGATAGGGTTGAATTATTTAAACCACATAAATTATCTTAAACACCTATTTGTCTGACTAAGTTGGTTCAATGGATTATTCCAATCTGCAGCCAGGCTACTCACTTCACACATTTACCGGACATTCTACAACCGTCATGTCAGTGGAGTTCCATCCTAGTAAAGAGGATCTTATATGTTCATGTGATAACAACAGTGACATTCGCTACTGGAGTATCAGGAATGGCAGTTGTGTTGGAGTTTTGAAGGTATAAGTTGCAGCTGTTATGCATGTTCAGAAGTCTAGTGCAAAATCATTATTTTATCAATGTTTGTGGATTTAATTGCATTGTCTTTCTTTTAGGGAGGTGCTACTCAGACAAGATTTCAACCTCATCTCGGAAGGGTCCTTGCAGCTGCTGCAGAGAATGTGGTATCCATCCTAGATGTTGAGACTCAAGTTTGCAGGCTTAAATTGCAGGTTGGTTGCATCCATCATATTAGAATAAGTGAACAATATTCTTCCATTATTTTAGTGGAGTAATTATCATAATAATCAGATACCTTTATGCTTATTTTAATGGGAACTTGATAAATTGATCGGCCTATGCTTGTTGCTTTTTCTGGTATTTTGGATCTTACTCCACATGTTTCTTGATTTAGAACAAATAGTGGATTTCTTTTTGTCTTGCTTCTAAGATGCCTCCCCGGATTTCAGGGATGGCTACTAGGAGTCTCACAGTTTCCCTAGTTCAAGGGCGGCATTAGGTTTAATTATTTTTCAAGAAAACATTATAAACAAAATGAAACCTGGAATGATACAGCACTGATTAAGCAGTTATAACAGAGAACCTTCTGCCTTATGACCATCTTGTGAACGAGTTGAGGATGACTTTTTTTTTTAATAAAAAAAAGATCATAATTTTGGCATATATTTTCTTAAATGCAAGGTTGCTGTGTGCATCTGTATTGTTTATGATGCTTCCCTGAATCGAAACATCTTTTAGCTGCACTTGTGTTTGGTGGCAGAAGGTTAGAATGTGTCGTTTTCTGTGTTGAAATATAATTCTTACCATCCATTTTTCAAAACAGACAAATTTCAGTCTTTAGGTCTATATCTCCAAAGTAAAATGTTGTAATGGTCTCTGACATTGCTCATGTTTATTCTTCATATTGATGGATTCATTGTCTGTTCGATGGTATAATTGACTCCAAGATTTCTCACCACTTCCGTAATATGAATGTGGAATTTTTCATTGTAGGGCCATAAAAATCATATCCATTCTGTGTGTTGGGATCCTTCTGGTGAGTTTGTGGCATCTGTGAGTGATGACTTGGTTAGGGTGTGGACGGTGGGGTCCGGCAGCAAAGGGGAATGTGTTCATGAATTGAGCTGCACTGGAAACAAATTTCATACGTGTGTTTTCCACCCCACTTATTCGTCTATGCTGATAATTGGTTGCTACGAGGCAAGTTATTGCTGCTTTATTTCCCTATGCAATGTTGAATTCATTTTGCGTGCTGGATTATATTTTAAAATTGCAAGGTAATGCCTTGATTGTCTTGGATGTGGATTTGAAGGGATGGAGGTTTGTTCTTTTGTTTTAATTTGGTTGCTGTTTATTAGAAGTATTAAATGAGCCTATTGATTATCAAATTGGCTAAGATGCTCTTGCTCTCTGTCTCGTCATATGGTCTTCCAGACTCTGGAGCTTTGGAACATGGCAGAAAACAAGATGATGACTATAGCTGCGCATGACAAACTGGTATCTGATTTAGCAGTGTCAAGTGTTACCGGTTTTGTAGCTTCTGCTAGTCATGATAAGCATGTCAAGCTCTGGAAGTGATCTCATCGGTTTTTGGGGTCTTCTCAAATTACCATTAAAAAATGTTTATGCTAACCAGTTTCCAGGTTTTCTGACGAATACTTTTTTAGATGTTTATATTGTCAGATGTCTACAGCCTGTTTAGTAGGAAAGGGCTTTTAGATTTTGTCCATTTTACATTAATGAATGCAATTATAGAATATGAAAATGTTGATAGCTCTTAATCATGCTGGTGATTCTCCTAAAACTAGTATGAAGAATGTATGATAGGTCTGGTTTGAAGGAGTTCATTTAGTATACCCGATGCATATGCATTCTCTCTCGTATGAGGCAGGTCTCATCTTTTAAGAGATGAGTATATTCAAAGAGTTGAATGGTAAGAAATTAATAGGCTAACTTGTATTTAATTTTCAAAAATATATATTTATAAATACAAAGGTATTGAATAATAAAAAAATTAAGTAATATTAACTTATTAAAATATTTTTAAAAATATTTAATGGGCTAAAATTTTTTATTCTACGCTGTTTTAAATCTTATTATTAATTTTAGAAAGTGTAATATAAAATAATTAGGGCTAAATTTACCATTAGTTTTTATTGTTGTTATTAGTTAGATGGATTCGGTTTAAAATTAAATTGAAAATATTAAAAATCGATTTTATTAAAATTTTAAAATCGAACCGTACTAATTTAAAGTAAAATAAAATTAAACTGAATGAAAAATTTCAGTTTGATTTAATTTAGTTATTCAGTTTAAAATTTCTTTCATTCAAAAAATACCTTTCACCATCAAAAATAAAATTTAATTTAAAAATTAGCAATAGAACACATCTGAAATACAAAATCTAAATCCTTACAAATTTCATTTTTCACGTACTAAAAAATAATCATTCTTGATTTAAGAAACTTTTTTCATTATTAAAAAATTTTGCATCTAAAATTTATAATAAATAGATCTAAAAATACAAATAAATCTAGAAATACAAAGTGCAAATCCTTTCACAAAATAAGAATATATAGATTTAAGGAAAAATAAACAAGAACAATACCAGCAATGACGACGAGAGAGGGAGACCGCGAGTAGCATGAGAGATGGCCGGCGAAGCCAGAACAACAACAATGAAACGGAGAAAGCGACCATGACAAAGGTGAAGCTAGAGCAGCAACAACGCAGGTGAAGCGACAGCAGCACAACGACATCGACAAAGTGAGAGCAACACAATGATGCCAGTGAAGCGACAGCAGCACCAATGCAATGGCCAGAGTGAGAGACACAATAAAGGACGACAACCAAATTGAAAGTAAGAATAAAAAACAATTAAAGAGTATGGCAATCGGCCGGAGAAATCTAAGATTCTAACCGATGAAGTGATGAATGCATAGTAATTTCTGAATGGTTCAAATCCCTTCAACTAAAAAAAGCGGTCATGATGTTGTTGGTTTTAAGTTATAAACTTAAAAATAATTTAATAGCCACTAAAACTCTTGTTCGATAAATAAATTTAATTTTTAAATTTTAATATCTAGTTTATAAATATACTTATTTATATTTATATTATTAACAAATAAAAATAATAATTTTATAAAATAAATAAAATATCTACTAAATATATAAAATAAATAATATAAACCATAAAAATGTATTGAAAAATTAATTTATAAGAAACTAATTAATATTTTCTTAATAAAGTTTAACTATAAAATTTATAAAAATATATGATGATTTGAGATCCAGAAAATAGGGTTTTATAATGGGTTTATGAATCTGGAAAAACTTGGCCTTAGATGAGGGCATTTCCTCCCTTTTATACTCTATGTCTTCTTCACGCGAGATGGACATCCTGCTATAGGATCACCTACCCCTCGTTGCAGGTTCGTACGTATAGATGACCTCAGGACCATCCCTGTGTCAGCCTAGCATTTAATTCTCTTCGGCGCGTGAGTGGACAGGGATGCGAAATGACTGGACCCGCAATCATTTCTTCCCGTTCCCGGGTTTGAGGAAAAAGGACCGGAACCCAGGGAGGTCGGGCCTTAAGGCTGAACTGGGCTGGGCCGGTCTGACCAAATGACTCAAATAGAGGTCCAGTCTGGAGGATGATCGGGTTGGGCCCAGCCTATTCGAGGGCTTAGGAGCCTCCGAGTTGTGGGCTGCTACCATCGGCCCGACCTCATGATGGGATGGAGAAGCCCAGCGGTCATCAAATACCCCTTTACCTTCTCATCAGTTATTGTCTGACTGGTGAGGGGGTAAATACCGAGAATCATTATGACCGCATCGTCTAAATGTAACTTGTATCAGAACACCCTTTCACCTTATCGTCATATCGATTTCCAAATCTTCCTCGTCTTCTCTCAGGTTCTGCTTTTCTCGGTCATTCGTGCACGCTGCGATCTGCATTCCCCTGTCTTTATTTCCACGGTACGTTTCTTCTTTTACTTGGGATAGCTCTAATCTCTCGGATGTAGGCACCCTAGAGTTTAGTATCACCCCGTCCAACGTTTGAAACTTCATTCCCAGAAAATACCGGACGTTCCCCTTTTTAACGTTAGTGCCCCTTGCCGGAAGGGGAGAATCGTTCTCCTCGCCCTTCATCCTTCTAGTTTAATAGATTCTCAGAATGATGTGAGCTTGATTTTGCCTTCCTTCGAGTCTGATTATCTGAGCTGGGGGTTCGTGCCCACGGCATGTCTGTTCATCGTCTTCTTCAGGGGGGTCAAGATAGACCAAAGATCTCATTATCTTGTCCCTCCTGGAGCCCCGTTTTAATCTTGCTTTTTTGATTTCCACTGAGAAGTTATCTGACTTGCCCCGATTTTGGATTTTTTGCAGCTTCTGAAATAAAAATGGGCCAGATTAAGCCCTCTAAGGATTTCGTACTCCCCCTGGTAAGACATGAATACCGCCTCGGGCGTCTCCTCAGCGATGCGATCGAGGGGGAATACCTCCCCACACATAGCCAAAATAAGATCGTCCAAGTTGTCTTTCCGACCTCCTTCCCTTGCTCCTGCCCGAGCTCTGAAGCCGGGCCCTCGAAATGCTAAATCTTCAAGGTCGCCAAGCTATAGCTCGTCGGGCTCGGTCACTCAAACTGAGGTGAAGGTCCTTATACGCGAGACTAAGATCGCGCCTGGGGGAAATGTTCAGGTTACAGAGGAGAGGGAGTCCGGTTCTACATATGGCGATAGTGTAGCGGAGGAGGTCGGGGGCAAGCGTCCTGCCCTTACCGAAGTGCCTGCCCCGATTCCCATTCTGAAGGAGTCTCGGGCTTCTAGGAGACCGGCTTCTGTCCTCTTTCCTCTTGAGAAGAAAAAGGATGCTCCCGTGGTGTCTCTGATGTCTGCTCTTGACTCGGATTCAGAGAATAACATGATTTCTGAAGTTTATTATGGAATACAAGATGCAGCTCACACATGTAACAGAAAGCAGGTCGTGGTAGATTCGTGTCAGGATTTCCTTGCTGGGAATGGTGAAGATGATCAGCTTGCTGTCGATTTTGATGTAGAGCGCTTGTGCTATGAGAAACAGAGATCTGCTGCACTCAGTCAAGCTTCCGTCGATGCTTTCTTGTTCCATTGCCCTTCAGAATGCTTTATCGGCTTCCTTATGCTGCTTTAAGTAAGCAAAAGGGCGACAACGCTACTGAATTTGCCAAGTGTCATATCCCATCTGTTGTCGTTGAAGGTTCTCTTTTATCCGGCTTGAATCTCCTTTTGAGGGTTCTGGGAGGCCTGAGCCACAGAGTGCTGGATCTCCCACAATCAGCAATGTAGATAGTATGAATGCAGATTATGTAGATGACAGTGCCTCTAGGCATGTAAGCCCTTTATGGACTGTCTTTTCCTTCAGTAGGATAGGTACTTATAATAGATTGTGATATAGGCTGTAATTACTTTCCCTTTTTAATGAAACTTAATTTTTGTTCATTGTGCACACTTGAACAGTTCTTATCTTTGTCTATTTTTTTCAACTTCATCAGGCCACTTATACTATTACAAGCATGATTTGTTAAGAATGAAACACTTAAACTATATGCTTCGTAATTTCTCTAAGGTGTCCACTATACTGTTCTTTCCTTTTTACCTTCAAGCTCCTCAGAACTAAAATTCTATCGATCGACTGAACTTTTGACTTATAAATTTATCCATTTTCCTAAGGCATTTTTATCTGTAGGCTCTTTCCGGGCTGGACTAGCCTTGCCCGTGGACTCGATTTTTAACAATGGGCTGAACTTTCAACTTATGAGTTTTTACGATTCCTGCAAGGACATCCTCATTTTTCTTTCGTTACTTTATTACTATGGTCTCGGACACATCGACTTTGCAAAATATCAATAAGTCAGATCGTATACCTTTTAGGGTGGTGAGCAGGGCTGGCCTTTTGTTTTTAATTCTGTTCTGATAGGAACTGAGGTTGAGGCCTTCAGCTCGTGCCACTGAATTTCCTCTCGAATCATAGGAGGCCTGTCGCCTTCGGTTTGCCTTTGAGCTTTCTGAGCTCGGCTCTTTTTTGCTTGGTTTTCCGAGTTCGTGCTTCTAGGTCGGCACTTTTGGCCTTTTGTTGTCTTTGTCTTCTTAGCCCGGCTGTCCGTGCTGGGAGATCTTGGGGATCCCAGTCTTATAGCTCCGGGAGATCTTTGAGATCTTCGCATCTCACCGGCCGTTTTTGCTCCGGGAGTCCTTTAAGAATCTCACCGGCCGTTTTTGCTCCGGGAGTCCTTTAAGAATCTCACCGGCCGTTTTTGCTCCGGGAGTCCTTTAAGGATCTCACCGGCAGTTTTTGCTCCGGGAGTCCTTTAAGGATCTCACCGGCCGTTTTTGCTCCGGAAGTCCTTTACGAATCTCACCGGCTGTTTTTGCTCCAGGAGTCCTTTAAGGATCTCACCGGCCGTTTTTGCTCCGGGAGTCCTTTAAGGATCTCACCGGCCGTTTTTGCTCCGGGAGTCCTTTAAGGATCTCACCGGCCGTTTTTGCTCCGGGAGTCCTTTACGAATCTCACCGGCCGTTTTTGCTCCGGGAGTCCTTTAAGGATCTCACCGGCCGTTTTTGCTCCAGGAGATCTTGGGGATCCTGGTCTTGTTTCTCCTTGAGGTCTTCTGTGAAATTCGGGCTCTGTAGCCTTAGTGCCGCTTCGTCATCTCAGCTAGTTTTGTGGTGACGGGGGTACTTTGGGAGCCCGGTCACCTGCCTTACTGAGATCTTCTGGGATCTGTTCCTTCCTTTTTCAGAGATAGTTAATACGCAAAGTAATAGAGATAACATTGTTTTGCCAAAAAAAAATGGTGTTATTCCATTCATTCATGTTTTCGAAGTACAATACTTTTCTTTACAAACATTTTTAAGGGAAGTACCTCTTTAGGTGCTGGATATTCCAGGCGTGAGGTTCAGGGTTTCCCTCCATATCCTCAATTTGATATACCCCAGGCTTAACTACTTTGGCTATTCTGAACGGGCCCTCCCAGGTCGGTGCCAACTTGCCTACCGCCGCTCTTTTTCCTGTAGTTTCTAAGTTTCTCAGGGCCAGGTCTCCTACCTTCAGGCTTCTTTCCCTGACCTTTTGATTGTAATAATGGGCCGCTCTTTGTTGGTAAGCGGCAGTTCAAATTTGGGCTTCTTCCCTGATTTCCTCCATGGCATCAAGGTTACTTCTCAGTTTATCGTTGTTCGCATTCTCATCATGAAACTGGACCCGGTGTGTAGGGACTTGTAACTCAATTGGGACTACGACTTCAGTGCCAAATGCAAGTGCAAAAGGCGTTTCTTTAGTGGACGTCCTAGGGGCAGTTTGGAGTGTCCACAAGATGCTATTGAGTTCTTCTGCCCAGTTTGCCTTTGCCCCATCTAGCCTCTTCTTTAACCCCTGGAGGATAGCTCTGTTGGTGACCTCTGTCTGGCCGTTGGTCTGAGGGTGAGCTACTGAGGAGAATTTGTGCCATATGCCCATGTTTGTTGTGAACGCTCTGAAGGTACTGCAGTCGAATTATCGGCCGTTATCTGAGATGAGCACCCTCGGTACTCCAAACCTGCAGATGATATTCCCCCATACAAAATCTATCATCTTGCGGGCTGTTATTGTGGGGATTGCTTCCGCCTTCGACCATTTCGAGAAGTACTCCACAGCCACTACTATAAACTTTTTCTGTCCCGTGGTCTTGGAAAAGGGTCCCAGGATGTCTATTCCGCATTGCGAGAACGGCCACGGGCTGGAGATGCTGGATTGAGGAGTGGCTGGGACATTGATGGCGTTGGCAAATCTCTGGCAGACATCACATCTTCGGACAAACGCTTCTGCTTCCTTCTTAACGGTGGGCCAGTAGTACCCTTGCCTGAATATCTTATTAGCCAGTGTTCCTGCCCCTTTGTGAGCTCCGCACGTTCCTCTATGTATTTCTTCCATTACCTTTATTGCCTCCTCTGGGCTCACACAGCGGAGCCACGGGCTAGATTTCCCCCTTCTGTACAAAGTTCCCCTTATTGCTTGATAGTTGGGAGCTCGGGCCGCTATCTTTTTTGCTTCGCCCTTGTCTTCAGGGAGCTTTCCTTTTTCCAGGTATTCCAGGTACGGGGTCATCCAATTCTAGTTTTGCTCCACCTGAAATACAGTGATTGTTTTATTAAAAGCAGGCGTGCTAACATGCTGTATGTATACCTCATCGGGAAGTTGTTCTAGTTCTTCTTTGGTCAACCGACTGAGCAGGTCCGCCTCTTCGTTCTCCTCCCGAGGTATTATCTGATACCTGACTATGATCCCTTTATTCCTGAGCTCGGCTTTGATAGCCTTTGCCTTTGTTAGGTAGTTCTGCATGGTAGGGTCTCTGGCTTGATACGCCCCTGTTACCTGATTGATCACCAGTTGGGAGTCACTATTCACCTCAAGGTCGGTTGCCCCTACCTCCATCGCCACCAGCATCCCATTTATTAGGGCTTCATATTCTACCACATTATTGGAGGCCTTGAATTCTAGGCGCAGGGCGTAGCAGACCTTAAACCCCCCGGGTCCTTTCAACATTATTCCAGCTCCACTGCCCCCAGCGCCTGACGCCCCATCCACGTATAGTTTCCAGTTGAATGTCTGAGAGGGCTGTTCCTCTGTTTCCTCTCCCGATGCTTCGGAAGCTGGCTTACTCGGCCCCTTTTGTTCTTTATTGAAGGTGCACTCTACTATGAAATCAGCCAGGGCCTGAGATTTGATAGCGATCCAGGGTCGGTACTCTAGATAGTAAGGGCTAATCTCAATGGACCAAGCCAGCATCCGACCTGACGTTTCTGGTCTGTGAAGGATCTTCTTTAGAGGCTGGTTGGTCATTACCACTCCCTGGTGGCTTTCCAAATAGACCCTGAACTTCCAAACGGCTAGCAACAAAGCATACACAATCTTCTCGATATTCAAGTATCTAGTCTCGGCATCTTTAAGCACCTTGCTGACATAGAAGATAGGCTTTTGCTCCCCTTCTTCCACCCTAACCAGCACAGCACTGACGGCTTATTCTGAGGCTGACAAATAGATCAGGAGCTCTTCTCCTTCCACCGGACTGCTGAGTACATGAGGCGAGCTAAGATAACTTTTGAGCTCTTTGAAGACTTTTTGGCAATCCTCGGTCCATTCGAAGTTCGGCACTTTCCTCAACTTCTTAAAGAATGGCAAACATCTCTCCGCCGACCTTGACATGAACCGATTGAGTGCCACCACTCTCCCAGTAAGTCTCTGGACATCCCTCACGCAAGTAGGCTCTGGCATATTCAGGATAGCTTCTACTTTCTCTGGGTTGGGCTCAATGCCTTTTCCACTCACCATGTATCCCAGGAACTTGCCTCCCCTGATGAAGAAAGCACATTTCGCTGGGTTCAGCCTCATTCTGTACTGTTCGAGCACCTCGAATACCTCCCTCAGATCTGCCATGTGCTGTTGGAAGGTTGGGCTTTTGACCACCATATCTTCCACATACACTTCTACATTTCTGCTGATTTGATTTTTGAAGATTTTGTTCATCAGTCTCTGATATGTTGCCCCGGCGTTCTTCAGCCCGACAGGCATGGCCTTATAACAATAGGTCCCATCTTCTGTTATGAACGAGGTCTTTTCTTCGTCCGACCTGTCCATCGGAATTTGGTAATACCCAGACATAGCATCCAAAGACGACATGTAATCAAAACCGGCCGTGGAATCGACCATTTTATTAATATCAAGGAAGGGATAACAATCTTTAGGACAGGCCTGATTCAGGTCAGTAAAATCTATGCACATCCTATATTTACCATTGGCTTTTTTGACTAATACAGGATTTGCTAGCCACTGTGGGTACATGACTTCCCTAATAAAGTCTGCCTCTTCTAACTTCCGGACCTCCTCCCTGGTGGCCTGTTGCTTCTCCCTTCCTACTACCCTCTTCTTCTGCTTCACCGGTTTGGCTTCCGGGAGGACATTCAGCTTGTGCGTCATTACTCCAGGGTCAATCCCGGGTATGTCAGCAGGCTTCCAGGCGAAGCTTGATGCGTGACCTCGGATCAGGGCCATAACCTCGGATTTCTGTTCCTCGGTGAGGCCGGCGTTAAGACTGAAGACTTTGTCTGTCTCTGCTTCTGATAAGGAAAAAGTCTCCAGTTCCCCACCGGCTCCGTCCTGGCCTCTTTCTTCTCGACCCTGACCTCTAGCACTTCTGAGTCTAACTTCTCCCCTGCCGGGCTCGGTTCTGCCACTGTGGCCAAGTACACCGCTCTCGCTTCTTCTTGGCTTCCCCGTACTACTCCCACTCCTGCCTCTGTTGGGAATTTCATCGTCAGATATCTGATACTGGTCACAGCTTCGAAATCAAACAGTGCAGGTCTTCCCAATATCGCGTTGTAGCTCAGTGGGAGTTTTACCACTAAGAACACCGCATAATGAGTGCGAGTTCTTGGTGCTTCGCCTAAAGTGAGAGCCAGCTTCACTTTCCCTTCCACGGGCACTAGTACCCCTCCGATCCCCTTGACTGGTGCCTGATCTCGGACTAACTGCTCCTCGGGGATTCCCATTTGCTGGAAAACCCGGTAGGGCAACAGGTTCACCTTGCTCCCGTCATCCACTAAGATCTTCTTAACTCGGTAGTTGTGAATGACGGCTTCAATGACGAGGGCATCATCGTGGGGCATCTGGACACCCTGAGCGTCCTTCGGAGAGAATGTGATGACCACTGAAGAGTGCTCGACGACCTGCATTACCTCGGCATTGCTGTTCTCCCCCTCTCGATTTCTCTTCTTACCCCTTCGGCTCATCCAACCTCCTGTGCCCCCGACAATCATGTTGATGGTCCCACTGGACCCGTCATTCACTGGTCCAACTCCTACTCTTCTTGGTGCTTGAGCTGCTGGGTTAGACTGGGGCCTCTGTCCCTCCGGCTTTTTCACGAAGTTTCTGAGGTGTCCCCTTTTTATCAGCCTCTCGATTTCGGCAATCAGCTGGTAGCAGTTGTTGGTGTCATGGCCGTGCGTATGGTGATACTGACAATATTTTTCAGGATCTCGCTGGCTTGCTTCAGCTTTCATAGGTCTAGGCCATTGAAGGAACTCCTTGTCCTGTACTGCCATGAGCACCTCAGCTCTGGAGACGTTGAGCGGGGTCAGACTCTCCGCCC
Organism: Manihot esculenta; assembly: GCF_001659605.2. NCBI lineage: Eukaryota > Viridiplantae > Streptophyta > Magnoliopsida > Malpighiales > Euphorbiaceae > Manihot > Manihot esculenta. Next base: position 9,107,379 of record NC_035163.2, read on the forward strand.
TCTTCATGAGCTCTGCCAGTGAGGTCAGGGGTTTCCTGCTCAACGAGCCAAAGAACTCGGGTGAGGTCGTCCCTTTCTGCATGGCCTCTACCGCCTGGCTCTCATCCAGCTCGGGGATTTGTAGGGCCTCTGTGTTGAAATGGGCCACGTACTCCCTCAGCGATTCATCCTTCCTCTGCTTGACCGTCTCTAAGTAACTGGTTTTTCTCTCTGCTGGCACCCCGGCTATGAACTGGCTGATGAAGCGAGTGGCCAGATCTTCGAAGCTTGTAATGCTTCCGGCCTCAAGGCTGTTAAACCACGCCCGTGTTGGCCCTGAGAGCGTTGTTGGGAATACCTTGCACATCAAGGCATCTGACAAAGTCTGTAGCTCCATGAAGGTCTTGTAGTTCAAGACGTGCTCCCGGGGGTTCCCAGCTCCATCATATGCGGCCATGGGCGGCATCATAAATTTCTTTGGGACGGTCTCCTGTTGTACCCACTTTGAGAAGGGTGAAGAGGTAGGTAGAAGAGTTTGGCTGGGGTCCTTCGCCCCTAACTCAGCCAAAAGCTGCTCTCTCATCTTTTGCAGCTTTTGGTCTACACTCTCCGCTTCCTGCCTGGATTTCTTCTCCTGGCGGCCCTCCTCCTCCCCTGTCTCGCTCCCCATCCTTCCAGTTGTTCCTGCGGAATAACTATCGACTTCATCATTCTCGATCAACTCCCTCGCCCTCCTTCCGTGAACCCTTGCTTCTGGCTCTACTTCTCCGCAAGCTCTCCTGTTTCTCGACTGGTTGTTTGAGGGGGATTGAGGGTAGGTTGGCGAGGTTCATTGGTTCTAGGTTCTTCTATCACTAGCGACACATTCACCGTGGTGTTAAGGCCCCTTTGTTGCATCATCTGCCCCAACCAGTGAGCGGTATTTTGTAGTTGGAGGGTCATGGTTTGAAGGTCCTGGTTGGATAGAGCGGCTCCGGGCATGTTTCCTGCCAAGCTTGGCGAGAGGTTGAAGGGGGTTGGTGTTAGGTTGGTTGGAGCTGTAGGACTGGAGAAAGAGAACTGTTGCCCCTCTTGGGTGGAGCTCAGGTCATTGGGAGTGTTAAGATTGTTGTTTTCATTGTGATTAGCCATCGTGGATCTCAGTGGGTTTGTTTAGAGTGGAACTCCGGTGATGAAAAGATCTCTTTCGTTCCCACAGACGGCGCCAATTGATGATTTGAGATCCAGAAAATAGGATTTTACAATAGGTTTATGAATTTGGAAAAACTTGGCCTTAGAGGAGGGTATTTCCTCCCTTTTATACTCTTTTTCTTCCTCACGCGAGATGGCCATCCTGCTATAGGATCACCTACCCCTCGTTGCAGGTTCGTACGTATAGATGACCTCAGGACCATCCCTGTGTCAGGCTAGCATTTAATTCTTTTCGGCGCGTGAGTGGAGAGGGATGCGAAATGACTGGACCCACAATCATTTCTTTCCGTGTCCGGGTTTGAGGAAAAAGGACCGGAACCCAAGGAGATCGGGCCTTAAGGCTGAACTGGGCTGGGCCGGTCTGACCAAATGACTCAAATAGAGGTCTAGTCTGGAGTATGATCGGGTTGGACCCAGCTTATTCGAGGGCTTAGAAGCCTCCGAGTTGTGGGCTGCTACCATCGGTCTGGCCTCATGATGGGATGGAGAAACCCAGCGGTCATCAATATAAGAATTGCTTCAAGTCATTCAAAGATAATAAAAAATTATACGATATTTTTTCAATTAATTTACAATATTATTTAAATTCCAAATTTATATAAAAAAATTACACTTCAACTTTTAATATATTTTATTATTTTTCTTATTTTTATTACATATATTATATTATAATAGTTGAATTTTCTAAAAATTATATTAAAAATTTTAAAAGACTGCTAGTGTTAAAGTTTAATCTTTAGTTAATAAAAAAATAAAAGGAAGATATAAAATTATTTATGATTTTGATTGATATAAAGTATCTTTTAATTTATTGTTTATTAAATTTAAATTTTTCTAAACTTTTTAAATAATTATTTTATTTATTTTATAAATTTTATAAAATTACTCTATTCATATTTAACATATAAACTATTTATAAACTTATAATTTTAAAATTACTTATTCATACATAATATTAATATAATATAAGTATTAGTTCGATTCAGTTAAATCAATATTTACCGTTTGAAAACTGAATTGAATTAAATTTCTTAATAAATTAAACTAATCGAATTAAATTTCTTAATAAATTAAACTAATCGAATTAAATTTTTAATAAATTAAATTAAAATTAAAATTTAGTTCGATTTATCCATTATTTTATTTTAGGTTAAATCAAAATCTAATTGCTCCAGTTGTTCCCATATCCCTTGGAGTCACAATTTTTACAATGTCCGTGGGAGTCAACTGATGTGTGTTCACTATGCTCACAACCAATCATTGCATCGCTTGCTATTGCTTCTTATTTGTATCTTTTTTATGGGTGTGCTCTAAACTTTAGACTTTTTGATTGTGCTCTCCCTTTCTGTTCAAATTTATCATTTCTTCTTTTCTTTCTTCTCTATTTTCATTCTAGGGTTTCTGAGTTTATAGTTTAATTTGAACTTCTTTACTTCCAATTTTGAGTTTCTGGATTTATAGTTTAATTTGAGCCTGTAAATTTATAGCGAAGATTTTAGATATAAAGTGTTATAGGTACTGTAAATAAAATTGTATTTTAATTTTTTTATGAGATTTCTTTTTGAGAAAATAAATTTTTGAATGTTCTTGGAATAAGAACTAAACCTACAAAACAAACATTATTGATTTATTTGGGTTTACCTTTATGTTCCAAATAAGGTTCAAGAGAGGTGAATTGGACTTTTTTTTTTAATTTTTAAATTCAAACTCTCGGTGATTTGGTGTATCTAGATGCATAAATAAACAAAAATATAATTCTAAAATCAGCAATAACAATAAAGTGTATATACATAATAAATAAACATATAAACGCTGAAATAAAAAAAAGCAAGGATAGAAAATTGAATACTATGATTTAGTTCGATCTAATTAGACTTACATCCACTTTTTCAAAGATTTGAGTCTTCTTTTCACTATGGACTCTTTTTCAAATGACAAGAGACAACCTTTACAACCTCCACAAGTTTTTCAAAGTTTTTACAACCGTTTACAAGAATATCACTCACTCTTAATAAAAACTCTTAATAAAAACTATAAACAGTGGCGGAATAATGATTTATTTACGGTAAAAGCGATCTTGTTTATAGTTAATTGACCCAAAAGGACTCCACATTTGCGCGTAATTGCATTTTAATCTAATTATTTTAATTTTGATTTAATTGATTCAACCTTTACGTTTTGATATAATTTTAGCCAATCTGTAAATTTCTAAATTTAATAGTCTAGCTGACATTCTACATATATTATTGTTATTATTTTTTAATTATAAACTAATGAAAAATGACTAAAAAAGGTTAAACATTTACATTATTTTGCACTTTAATTCAAACGTTTAAATTTTAGATGAAGAGACTATATTTGCATTTGAATGTAATTTTAGCCTATTTTCAAAAATCAAATGTAAAATTTCAAATAAAGTGCTAAATGTAATATTTTATTTTTTTAAATATAAACTAATTCTATATATAAAAATAATATTAATTCACACTTAGTTATAGTTAAATGATATATTTAATTTTAAAAATAATAATAATCTGCCGTCGACATCTTCAACCGTGAATAGATTTTATTTTGTATTAATAATTATAAAGATTTTATAATAGATATATTATTTTTAATTATTTTGTATACATTGCTATTTTGAATTAAATAATATGTATATTATAAAATATTCATAATTATTACTATAAAACAAAATTCATCATTATTGAAGTTGTAAGCCGTATATTTAATAATTAGATTGCTTATCTTTGATTTTGATTTTAAAAATTAACTAAAATTATAGTCAAATATAAATTTTGGACCAATTTATTCAAAATTTAAACATTTGAATTGAAATACAAAATGATATAAACGTCGAATTTTTTTTAGTCAATTGACTTAATAATAATCCATGTGGTATTCCAGTTAGATTATTAAATTTAAAAATTTGTAAATTGATTAAAATTACACCAAAACGCAATGGTCAGGCTAATTAAACTAAACCGAAAGGAATTGAATTAAAATATAAACATATACAAACACTAAGCCTTTTTGAATTAAGGGGCCAAAAAATAAAAATGTATATCCTTAGTAATTATGATAAATTATTATAAATAAAAATTGGATGAATAATATAAAATAAAAATGATTTAAAATACAAAATAAACATACCAGACCAGAAAAATTAGGTGTAAAATTTTTTTAAAAAATACTCAAAATTACAAGTTATGAAAAAAATTAAGTTTGTGCAGAAAATTTTTTAGACCTGCAGTTGAAGCGGATACGAAAAATTTAATTTTTATTAAATATATATATATATTTTTACTATTGATGTGGCCGGCCACCCACCCTGCACTCCATTCTCTCCACCTCTGACTACAAGCTAACACCAAGCTTGCAAACGTTAAATAGTCGTTGGGAGCTGATCTTGATACGTATAAAAGTGATTTGATAAAAACTAACCTTTATTTTGAACTATAGTAAAATTAGAATATGTGGTGCTAAAATTAGAATTCTAATTCTGAGGCTTCAAGTTCTAATTTCATAATAACTTCGGTCTTTGAAACCTTTAGCTATGTAAATCGCTTTTAAATGGAGATGACTTTCTAAAACATAAAAACATTTTATATTTTTAACTCAAATCTCAATTCTCTTTTATAAAAAAAATTTAAGAGTTACCTAACTAGATGCATTATCTGATACCTTCAAGTCATTGTTGAAGCTTAAATTTGTGTGTTCCATGACTTTGATCTATCTTAAGATAATCTCTTAATCATTCTTTTAAGTTTTATATCCTCTTCTATCAAAGTCTTCGGTATAACAACTCTATAAGACACTTAATAGAGACTTATAGTATAAATGTTAGATTAAAAAAGTGATTTTCTTAAGGTTTGTAATCATCAAAATAATGCTCTTAGAGCTTATAGGGTCAATAATTTCCTTTTTTATGATGACAAAACTCCAAAAAATCTTCAAATAAAGATCAATCTATACCAAAAACAAAAATATAAAGGAACTTGTAAGTAACACAAGCTCCCTTGAATGTATGCACAACAGGATATTAAATAACGGCCGATACATAATGTAACGACCGTTATGTAACGGTATCAAGGGGGTCCATTACCCGTTAGGCTGTTACCCAACGGTCCCCCTTGAATTGCGTCCGTAACGGCCGTTACTTTATCCCAACACAAAATTCAGATTTCAGAGAATATATTCAGATTTCAAAAACCATCTATGCATTGAATTTGACCACTTTTGTCACTCTTCTCCAGCAAGTAGCACAACAGAAAGCCTCATTTTGCAACTAAAATTTCTAACTTTCTCTTCCTTTTCTCTCAAATATCTCAATCTCAAGCTTCCCTAAATATTTCTCATTTACAATTACAAGCTTAAATCTACCATTAACTACTTCATTTCAAGGTAATTTTTTTCTAAAAGGTGAGTTAATATTTCTGTGTATTTTTTACTTTCAGAGTTGCTGTATTTTTTTTTTAAATTTTTGTAGATTAAATTTGTAGTTTTGAGTTAAAAATATATTTTGAGCTATTAATTTGTTTGATCTATAAAGATTGTATGGTTTTTGTTAGTTTAGACTATTTTTCAGAAATTATTATAAAATTAAATTAATTTTAGTTGTTGTATTTTTTTATTTCATTTTTGTGGATTAAAGTGTTAAATTTAAGTTAAATTAATAGTGTATTTTTATTTTCAGAATTCAGAGGAATCAGAGCTGCTGTATTTTTTTTTAAATTTTTGTAGATTAAATTTGTAGTTTTGAGTTAAAAATATACTTTGAGGCTATTAATTTGTCCGATCTATAAATTGCATAGTTTTTGTTAGTTTAGTTTAGACTATTTTTCAGAAACTATTATGAAATTAAATTATTTTTAGTTGCTGTATTTTTTTTTTAATTTTTGTGGATTAAAGTGTTAGTTTTGAGTTAAATTAATAGTGGTAGACTAAGACTTGCAGTTTGACAATTAAAAATTTCATATTTATATAATTTGTGTTAAATAGAAATTAATGTATGGAGTTAGGTTAAAATTAAAATATTAGTTATGAAAAAATATTTGCCTTCCATGCATTTGACATTTGATATCTTTTAATTTTTATGAACAATTATTAAATATTTGTATTGAAAATGCCTCATAGAAGTGGTTCTGGTTCTACTTAAGGAGTGGTAAACCAAGTGATGATATTGGGTGAAAGTTTGGAACAGTGGAAAAAAGGAGAACTGATTTGTAATTTATGTGGGAGAAAAGTCACAGGTGGAATAACAATATTGAAGTTGCACTTGGCTAACATACCTGGTCAAATTGTAGGTTGTCAGAAAGTTTCTTCCCAAGTTAAGAAGGATATGGCCACTGTCCTGAAAGAATATCAATTAGCTAAAAAGGATAAAGAAGAAAGAGAAAGAGAATTAGAAGAAGAAATTATGAATATAAATAGAATCGAAGATGAGGAGGAGGAGGAAGAGGAGGATATCGAAATGGAAATGGCGAGACGGGCAAGCGTGAGACAGTTGGAAGAAGATGGATTTAGAAGGAGAACTGGATCTAGATTTGATGTTGGTGGTAGTAGCATACAAGTATTGGGTCGTTCTGCTATTACACGTGAGAGAGGTAGAGAAGCATAAAGATATACAGAAGTATCTACACCGGCGGTTGACTGTAAGTTAATAAAAAATTATATTTCTTAATATGTGTAACACTTCCTTTCCAATTATTTAATTAGTCAAGTCGGAGATATCACATTTTATGATAGTTTTCTTATTTTTCCTTTAATTAATATATGTAATTCAAGGCCTTTTTTTATTGAAAATTCAGCGGATTCTTCAACACCTATTCAGCCACTTCAATGATTTTCTTATCAAACTTTCATTTTTAATTCATATAAGTTTAATATCATGAAATTTAATCCCTAATTCAATTTGTCATAGATTAATAGTAAAATTTCAATTTGACTCTTCATAATATTTTGATCAATTTATTTCAATTATACCAAAAATTCATTTTTGGTCTAATTGTTCTCCACTATATTTAAATTTTAATAAAATTACAATTCTATCAAATGGAAGTGATAAAATTTCCCTTAAATCCTTCTTACAAAATTTTGGACATTTACATATTTATACCAAGAATTTTTTTTTATTTCATTAATCTTATCATTTGTTCAAGCTTTAAACATGCACTATAATTTGAATATTATTTGTTTAAATCTATTTCATCAGGATAACCAAATTTTAAATTTAACATAATTGAGAATTGAAAATTTGTTTAAGAAAAATTGAGAGCAAACCTTAAATTTTCAAAATACTATTCAATCCTTCAAGACTTCTTTTACTTTTCCTTTCAAGTTTTCCAAAATGATAATTCAATTAATTCATCCTGAAGGTTATGACTATATTTCGATATCAAATAATCTTTATATCAAAATATGACCTAAAAGATTGGTCACTAACATATTCTAATCTATTTTATCTACTTATAGTTTACCTTTTCCTATTTCTCTTATATAATTCTTTAATACTTTTCCTCTTAAATTCTTTTTAGGAAGCTCTTGGATTTCGTACTCGAACACCGATATTCAGATTGTAACTTATAAACATTCTTTTTTTGGTAAGAAACAATACAAAATTAATTGTATTTTGAAGTGCACATAGATTTTCTTTTATACCTTTAGCTAATATCTCTAGCATTCTATTCAAAAGAATATAAACTTTTATTAGGAGTTTTCACTTCTTAGCAATTAGAATCTCGTCATGGTACAACTGCACCAGATATGAGGTATCTACTATATTCTAATAGATTCCTAAAGTGATGCGCACAATTTCTACTCAATACTCCAATGTCTATACTGTAATTGGCCTCTTATAATATACACATCTGTGGCATTGAATAGATTATTGTGATTACCACATTAGACTATCACCTCTATCCTCTAACATATGTTGAATATGGAACAATATTCTTTATCAACCTATAAAAATCTGTATTAGAGTTACATCATGACCTTAACTTATATGGTATGTACATGTGCTTATACTTGTCCTTTCTCTTTAATACTTAGAACCGTCTAAACTTTAGCTCTGGTGTCACTAAATGTGATACCCTTACTCGATTATTTAATTAGTCGAGCTGGAGATATCACATTCTGTGATAATTTTCTTATTTTTTATTTAATTAATATATGTAATTCATGGCCTTTTTTATAGAAAATTTGGTAGAGTCTTCCCTGTAATATGGACATAATTTCATATGTGAATAGTAAAATTACACTTCTATAAACTCCAACATTAACTCCCCTAACTTCTTTCAATAGAACACAATTTTTAACTCAAATTAAACATTTAAAAATTTCATACCGATAACCATATATTTATACCAAAGTAAAATTCTCTGAACACATTTAATTTACAACTATATATAAAAATTTTACATCACCCATCTATTATGTACATACCATTTTTGTAAAACCAATTTGTACAAGATATCCAAAATTACATCCACATATCTGATGATGTAACTACAAGGGTCTGATATAGAACTTGCTTTGCCACTACTTCTTATCTACGACTTGCGGAAGGAAAGAAAAATTTCTACCTGCTAAGCAAATTACTTAGTAGTACTCAACTTTTCTTATAAAATATTTTGCAAGGGAAATTTGAAAAGTTGTTAAATTATTTTTTAATTACAATATAAAAAGAAATAGAATATAATTGATTTATTAAGAAAACCTAAATGAAATATATATATAATTCTATTTTAGCATCCAACCGAGTAAATTATTTAAACCAATAGCTAAATCATTTTATTCGATTAACAACTCGTAATATATAACATTTTACATATAATTAAAGTCAAATGCTTACCATATTCTTTATATTTATTGACACGTTATGATAATTTCACGTCTAATTAATAATAAAAATATAACTTTAAAATTATAGCATATAGCATACTGCATTATTTAAGAATATTTCAAATATCCTTTTAAATAATTTGTCTATAATAGAATTTTTACATATATAAAACTTTAAATTTTTTTAACTTTTTTTTAAAGTTAAACTAATAATACAGGTCCTATTATCCATAAATTTAAAGCTTTACAACTCAATCTATTTCACATATTTAAGAGAAACATTAGTTATTTATACTTTACTATAATTTTTACTTCATAAAATATTTCCTTTCTACAAATTCAATAAACAAATTTTATTCTATATATTATCCAAAATTCCTTGTACAATATACCAATTTCTTTAGACATATGTCTTTTTAATAATTTTTTTTATAACAATTCTATTAATTTTCAAACATTATAAATTTTTTAGTTCTAACCCCTATAAATTCTAGAAGGACTGAAAAGTTAATGGGGAATGGGGATTGAACCTGAGATCTCTCAAATTTACTCGGATGCACTTACTACCATGATAAGCCTATGAGTGCATATATCTTGTACTTTAAATTGTAATTTATTTACATTAAATAAAATATATCCAATTTCTCAAATATACTTCATTTTTATTTTAATAAATTTAATTTTAGCCCTTAAAGTTTCGATTTGATCCCTTTATATTTTTGATTGTACAAATCTCTTACAAATCTCACAATTTCAATTTACTATACATGTATTAAATGTTTATTCTAATACTAGACAATTTCAGCTAACTCTTTTTCTTTCGTTTAAAATTTTCATCTTAATCCAAAAGAATTCCAATATTTTTATTTTAGTCCAAATTATAATTTTAACATGCAAAGTTTTAAGTCTAAGTAATTTCCATAATTTTCATAATTAAATCTTATCTAAAATTTCAAATTTGACATGTAGAAATGATGAAATTTCATTTTAATCCTTGTCTTGAATTTTGGCCAAATTACATATTGACACTAAAATTTTCATTGTCATTTTCTTTATTTATTCTAACTTTAAATATTCACTATAATTCAAGTACTATTTACTTGATTTAATTTCTCTAATATAACAAAAATTCAAATTAAACATAATTGAAAAATTGAGCATAAACTTTTTTCTTCAGAATCTCTGCACTTTCTTATGTTCTTTTTCTTTCCTAAACTCCCCTTTCTTTTCCTTTCAAATTTCTCAAATTCTTCTCAACTTCTCATGAATCACAAGAAAATTAAATAAATCAAATTTCTCCCTTAATAATTCTTGTAAATATGATAATAATATAAATAAAGAATTTCTTGTAAATATGATAATAATATAAATAAAGAATATAAATAATATAAATTAAATAAATCAAATTTCACTTTAAAATTTTGAATATAAATATGAATTAATATAAATATTTTAAAAAAATTTCTATGGGTGTATTTTTCAAAGGTTTGTATCAGTGTAACGAGTGGATTTAGAAGTTGTATTTTTATTGACGTTAAAAATCATAAAATTTTATTTTTATATTTTTCAAAATAATTATCAGTGAAAATCGTCATTTCAAATATATAAATTTGAGAGAAACGACCCCATTATCTCTACGTTAATTAAAGTTCACTAATCAAAATATAATATATTCCTTATAAAGGTAAGAGAGTTTTATCTGATGTTTTGAGAAACGAAAGATTTGATATGCAATGTTTTTAAATATGTTGAATTTTATGGATAATAAATTAAATATGAGGGATTGAAATGTTATTTCACAAAAATATTGGATCCATGGCAATATGGCATATCTATGATACGATAGATGTGACTAATAAATGTGCAATATGTTTATCATATCTTTTTTGCAGAACCGAATTTATGTTTTGTTTCTTGGTTTAAACGTGGAGTCCCATGATGATCCAATTCACACGTAGATCGATTAAATTATATTAAAATTTTAATAATATGTTCAACTATTTAATTTATTTTATAGAAAATATTTTTCTAAAATATCTTTATAAATTTTTAAAATAAAGTATTCATTTTTAAGTTTTAATCATAATTAATAAATTAATTTTTATATTTTTAAAATTAAACATTTAAATATTTAATTATTTTATTTAAATTAAATATCCTTTTATTTCTAAGTGTGTTAGTTGATAGATTGAAAAGGAAAAATAAACCTTTCAAATGTTTAAAATACACTCATAAATATTTAAATTTTTATTAATATAAATAAAATATTTTATTTTGAATAAATTACACTTTAATTTTTAAGTTTTAATATAATTAATATAGTTTCTATATTTTTAAAATTAAATTTATAAATCTCTCTATATTCAGTCTTTCAAAATTATAATTTTTTCATTCATTTAAAATCAATGGGTAGTAAAACTTCTAACAATATAAATTTTTTTAATATTTGGGACCATGCAGTACTTGACTTGAACGTCTTTAAACCAAGTCAGTCTTAAGAATCACTCAATTCGCTGTGAACATGAATATCTTGATTAGTCAAGGCTACATTCGCGAACAATGAAATCAATAGGCATCATTCAATCAAGTGAGTTCTACGGGCATTAATCTGTTGACCACCGGTTTCTAAAAATTTCTTAGCTGTTCTGACGGATTAAGAATTGGCCAATTCTGAACCATTTTGGAATTTTGATAGGCCCCGTTCTAACAACATAAATTTTTGAACATATTAAAAAGCTATTTGTTATCACTTAAAAGTTGGAGTTATAAAATTTTTTTTCTTAATATTAAATAAAAAAATCATTTCTAGAAGCTTTAAAATTATTAGATATTAAAGTATTTTAATTAATAGAAATTAAAGGTGATTTGTGTTACACATTGGTTGAATGTGATATTTTTAACAAAAATTAATAGAGATTTAATTTTTTTAAATAAAAAATAAAAAAGAAATTAATTTTTAATAAATTAGGAAACTCTTATTAATATTTTTAATTTAAAAAATAATAAAAATATTTTAAAAAATAGAAGAATAAAATGAGATTTGAATAATTGATTATATATTAGATTTAAAAAGGAGTAATAATTACCCTCACATTTTCGATCCCCAATTTTCAATCTTCAATCTAATTTAAAAAAAAAAAATAAAAGTAAAAATTTTAGACTCTGTGTGTGAATACAACACGAAAATAATATTAAAAATTAAGGATTGAAATTGAATTTATTCTATTCGTATTAAACTCATATTAATGATTTATAGCACGATAATAATAATTTAATAATTTAATGACAGGCTAACTCACTTGTGACCCGCGAATCCATCTTGAAATATCAACTCATAATTATATTATTAAAAAATATATTATTTAATATAAATATTAATTTTTTTTATAAATTATTACTATTTTATTTATTAAAATTTATTTAATATATATATTTATATAATATTATATTATCTTGTAAATTTTTTATTAAAATATTAATTTATTTAATATAAAACTCTCTTTAATATTAAATAATTAAACTTTGTATTTTAATATATTATTAAATTTATGAAGGTTGAAAATAAATATGTAAATTTTATATAATATATTATTTTAAAAATATTAAATTTATATAAAAATATATTAAATAAATAATATTGAATCGTATCAAAATATGTTAATTATATTGAATCGTGTTGAATTGTATTATTGAATTTATCATGCAAAATCATATTAAAGAAATAAACTCAAATCTTTAAATCTTTAAAAGAAATGCAAAATTTTAAAAAAATTTGAAAAAATATATTTTTCAAAATTTTTGTATTTGACAAAATCAATAATTTAATAATGCAATTTTCTTAAATTTTTCTGAAAATTAATTTTAAATTAAAAGTAAATTTTACAAGAAATAATTTCACTTAAAATTATTTATATTAAAATTATTTAATTAAATATTAAAAATTCTTTTTATTTTTATTTTCTTTTACTTTTACTTTTAAATTTATTTTTTATTTTTAATTAATAATTACTATTTATAAAAATTATTTTAATTTAATAGTAACTATTAATATTTAATATATTTATAATTAATATTAAAAATTTATTATGTTATTTTATTAATTTAAAAAATAATTTTATATTTATAATGGTAAAAAATTATCTAAAATTTAAACTTTGAATATTATAAAAATATTAATAATAATTTTTTAATGAATGTAATAAAAATAATTATTATTTATAAAAATAAATATTTATATTTAATTTAAAAATAATAAAAAAATTAAATTAATTTAAATTTATTTAATATAAAAGAATTCAATTAAATTTTATTTTTCAATTGAATTCTTTCAGAAATGAAATGAATAATTCAATTCTTTTGAATTGCATACCAAAGGGCTGAAAGCTTTCCTCATACACAGAAACGCCGAGAGCAAAAGCAGGGTTGCCGCGAGCAACAATGGAGAGAGAGCGGTTGAGCAAAGCTGCAGAGGCGGTGATGGAAACCCTCCGAACCAGAGGTTGGAGTATTGGGGACATCAATCAAATAGAAGCCATAATCACGATACAGTCAGCTCTTTCAGATGATCATGAAACATCTGCAGTGACGAATTCCGTTGAATCAGAGTTGCTTAACATGGACCTTAAGTCCTTAGGAGCCAAGTCCCTACCCGACCCCAATATCTTTCGTAAAACCTCTCATCTTCAAGGCCCGAAAGTCCTTCAGGTAATTTCTCCTTCTCCATTCAATTCTCTTTCCTGGGCTCAGTTTGATTACTAGGTATTTGCAAATAAAGTACGTTAGGACATGTATGATTTTTTGCTGCTCCTGCTTTTCAAATTTAATCTGAATGTTCTTTGCGTTTTGTTTTTTGTTTGTTTTTTTTCCCGGAGGTATCTTCTGTGAGAGATATATCTGTAAGTAGCATAGGGGGAGTTTCGGATTCAGGTCACCGGCGCCTTTTAAAATTGAGTCTCACTGATGGGCACAGTGAGATAACTGCAATAGAGTACTCTCATATACCGTCTATTCCTAATGACCTTGTGCCTGGTACCAAGGTATTATTAGTTTCATAGGCTTGCAGCTTCTGTTATTGCAAATTTATTTATTTCCTCTAAATTCCTCTTCCCAATTGATTGTTGTAGGAAGATGGACTATTTATGTAAACCTATGTATGCTAAATTTATTCATCCGGTTGTTTGGGGTAATTTGTTATTTTTCTTGGCAGGATGTTTTTATAAATCAAATATTGTGTAAGTTTGGTTTTTTCTTCTACGATAGGCATGCGTCCTTGTCGCCCTCAACCCATAATTTGTAGTTTCTTACGACAAAAATCAAAGATTTTAGTAAAATGAAAGTTCTTTTTGTGCAGGTTCGGCTGGAAAATAAAATTCCTATACATAGTGGTATATTATGCTTGAACCCGAAAGTTATTACCCTAATGGGAGGTGTTGTTCCATCACTTTATGAAGAATGGCAAATGAACCAAAAATATTCTGGTTTTTCCCGTTCATTGATGAGATTATCACAGGAAACTGATAGTGGTGGTCCTCCTCAATTTGAGAAGTTGCAAATTGGGGCACCATTTCGTCCATCTTCTCAGCAAAGCATACCTGCTGGTTAGAGTTTCAAAATTTTGGTTATATTACATCTAATGCTTTAACACTACTAGGATGCCATCTATTATTAATGTTTTGTAGTAGTGTAGTATATATTGCTAGGATTTTGTTCTAGTTCTGTCAAGGGATTTTGCCTTCAAAAAACGTGGTTGGATAGCATTTTGTGCTAGAGAAATCATGTTTGGAAATGAACTTCGGTTTGTCTGTGGAAAAGATGGAGTTACTAAGTTTCCTTGGATGGAATTTGTCACATGAAAAATGTTAGTGCAGTGGACCATGGGCAAATAGGTTCATCCCAAGGGAAAATGGGGAAATCTTTTTCATTCACTTTGTATATTAAGTGTATTTTTCTAATGTTATTGTTGATAATTGTACTTTTGGCAGTGGTTCAATCAAGATATGTGCAGGGTCAAGCTACTGCTCAAAACCATCTCCATAGTATGAGTCACCCAAATCGCTATTCTGGAGGACCAAAATATAGGGGGAAGGATAAAGTACTAGAGCCACAGGTTGTCACTCTTGACAAAAGAATTGGTACCAATCTCTACATTAGTGAATTGTTTTGGCTGTTTGCTTGATTACATAATTTATTGAGTTGCAATGATTTTGTCTTTTGCAAGATATCCAAACAAACTCATAAAGAACTATACTTCCTGCTGTAGTATATTGTTTTATGTAGAGTTTGTATGGTGTTGCATAAATGGAAACAGAGAGTATGTCTAAAAGGTTCTTTCTTCTCACTTTATGAATATTTGGCTGTTCCATGGAGTATTTTCTTTTTGACAAGATATTCTTTTTCTCCGTCTTTCTTTCATTTTTGCTTTTCAAGTCAGGAAATTGAAAATCTAGAGTGATCACAGGGCAATGCTTTCATTGTACATCAACTCTTTGCCCTTAGCAGAAATTTTGTCGTGTTATTCTACTACAAAATTATTATGTTAGAGATCTTGCAGGTTTACATTCCAAGATTTTGTGTATTATCTATGGTTCCTCTAATCTTAATAAATAAAAAAAAATGCTTCTACAATAGAAACTTGCTCTGAGTGTCCACAAATTCCTGCCAGGTATCCATTCAATCATTTCAAATTCTAAAGAAATATCTAACTGGCTTGATTATTTCAGTCTTTTGAAGTGAAGCTTAATGCATGCCCCTTGTCTGCTGTAGTTTCCCTGCCTCAGTTGCAATAATACTGTTTCTTTAAATTCTCAATACACTAGCCCTAAGTGCAATATAGATTTTTGCAATTATTGTGAAAGAAAATAAGCATTTTCCTTAAAAAGCTTTAAAAATAAAAAGAAGATTGCTCTTTATTTTTATGATGAGCTTGTCATTCTGTCATGATAACCTGGTGCATGGGCAAGATTTTGTATAAATGCCTGTGGCCATGTACATGAACATATGGTATGTGGGTCAAATAGGGTTAACCGTCAAGTGCTCCAAATTTGTCTTTTGCTTCATGACTATAGATGCTGAAGATTATGACTGTATTTGGATGACCATCCCAGGACCTTACTTATGTGAGGCAAGCACTAGTTAATGGCAGCTCTCCTTTGAGGACAAGTGTCATACTGTTATGGATAACAGATCATGGTCTTAAATCGCGGTTGCAGACGCGTTCGCGGACACAGTCGCGAGTAACGAAAACAGACTTGTAACGGCTGTAACGTAACGGCAATGGCCTAGCGCTATGCAAATTTTTCAAAAAGAATTTGCAAAGTTCATAAAATAAAATGATATTGATTATATTTAATTAGAACAATATATACAAATGCATAATAAATATAAATTTATCAAATATATATTATTTAAGTTAAACAACATATAGTTTAAAATAAGAAAAACCAACACAATCTTTATAGATCGAGTAAACTAATAGCTCAAAGTACAATTTATTTATTTATATAGTTTATATAAATCGAATAGTAGTCGGCAAAATTTTGGTCAACAAATGAATGAGAGGTTAGAGATACCCGTGATGCCTCACAAAGTCAAAGTTGACTTTTCATCGTGTGATGAAAAGTGACATAGAGTTGTTGCATTTGGTCTAGACACTAGAGTTTGAAAAGTATTAGTTAGTTGGCAAGGTTGTTCTGAATCTGAAATTACATGGGAGTCTATTAATTATTTCCAGACTGCATATCTCTTTTTACAGGAGGATGTTATGGATAACAAATAAATTAATCTATAACAAACATATTATATTTATTTATTATCTTATCTTTACTATCTTATTTATCTCTAGTATTTTATTTGTTATTATCTATTATCTAATCTTTGGAGTTATTCTTATTTAATAATTGCTTGTATTAGACTTCTACCCTAATCAGAAGTACTATGATTGTATGAACCTTCACCTTATAAGAGCTTTATTTTTATTCAATAAAGCAAGCAGAATTTATTTTAAAATTATGAGATTTAAGACTCTCTTGTTAACGAGTTTGAAGTGTTAAGAGCTCCATCTAACGAGCTCATTTCCCAACTATTACTCCGTGATGCGATCCACTACTTGGGACCGTAACACATACATTGCGTGCACTACATGTTTTTATTTTTTGGATAATTTGGATTGGAATAAAATTTCTCATTTCTTGCTTGCAGATTATTCTGAGTCTACCTCCAAGAGCAGTGAGCCTACCACTGTGGAAACTGCTTTAAATACTGAAATTAGGCTGATAGATTCTCAGCAGAATGCAGATAACCTTGATGATAAGGTGACAGATGCCTCCCTTGCACAAAGTATTGAACAGAAGCCACTTAAATCTGAAGAGAGAATAAAGGAAGGTGTGAGCTCATGGTTTTGTATTTACAGTTTATTATTATTATTATTTTCAAATGTTGTCTTATGATGCTATGGTGTGTCTGGCAATTTCATGGTGCATTTCATTCTCATAATCCAAGCACATGACCTTCTCTTAACAGAGGAATGCATTGTGTAATTTGTAGCGTAAAAGAGGGAAAAAGATGTGGGGTTGAGGACAGACAACAGTGGGAACTCCATGTCCTCTGATAGACACAGACCAGTGAAAATTTGGAATTGCATTATTGCGTTTAAAATTTTGGCAATGCTGATAGAAATTTTTGTGCAGTGGAAGTAAATTTATTCATCATCAAAGGGCTTCTTGTTCAAATTCTCTCCTTTTTCATTTTTAGATATTTCTTCTGCTTTAATTTTGTTTCTTATATTAATATCATGTCTATATTTTTTGCAGTAGCTGAATCTGCACCTGTCCAAAATCAAGCTGCAGCCCATAAACTCCTCCAGAAAATGAATAGCTCAAATCAAGGTGATAGGCGTCCTAGAGGTTGGAAACATAAAGGGAAGGGCAAACAAGAAGAGCTTCAGTTTTTCACTTTAGATGAATGGGAAAATCGGAAAATTGGGGCTAATCATACAATGAAAAATGACATTCCAGATACGAGTGCTGATGAGGAAATTGCATGGCAGCTTCAAAACCAACTTGATGTGGAAGATTCTCATGTTGGCATCCTTGCATTTTCTAGTGTTAGTAGTTTTGATGTTATTGGGATTCTTATTTTGACATGACTCCCTTCTTTTTTCAGGTACAAATGGGAATGCATCGTGTGGAGACTGACATTAGGATGAGCATGTTTAATTATGGAGGAGATGCTGATAGAGTTCGTGGAATGGAACATGGAGGTGGAGGGCGGGGAAAGGGAAGGGGAAAGGGAGAGGGAGAGGGAGAGGGAGAGGGAGAGGAAGATCTCATTAAATCTAGTATACTCTTGTTTGTTATCTGTATTCCCCATTTGGGTCCTTCAAATTTTTCTGGCTGAAGAATCTTTCTCTTTGGCGTAGTTGCATTTGCCTCTTGGGGGATTCAATGAAAAATAGAATACATGAGTTGGTTTCCATTACCTTGTGATCAGTAACTTGATACCACAGTTACAGGTTTTCATGGATTTTACATCTACTAACTTCTCTTGGTTTTTAACTAACAAAATAGGCTTTATCCAACAAGTTAACTAGGTACTGGTTTACAGGCTCTCCTAACCTTTAGGACATTTAGTATTAGGTGAGTTACGTGAATAATTGATCTTTCTTTCATAGTTTTTTCCATTATTCATATGGTTTTATATTTTGAAAAACATAAAAAATTTTTTAAGTGCAATAACTGCAACAAGTTTTTTTTTTTTTTGGCGAAGGGTTTGCTACTTCGGATCTTTTATTTGATAAGCATCAATATGAAATCTTAAATATAATAATATTGAGGTATCGAGCTCTTTTGTATAAATTATTATTTTAAGTAATATTTCTAGTAATCACATTTTAATTTTTTATAAAAGCAATAATTTATTAAAGGTATATGTCCATTTTAGATTCCTATAAAAAAAAAAAAGTCATTTAATCCATGTCAAAGTTTTAGGCCATCTCAAATCTTTTGAAATTTAAAAATACTTATCAACGGTAGTTTCCCTTATGCTTCTGTCTTCATTGAGCACCCATTAATCTCCGCTAAAGTAGATAAAATGAAAGTATTATAAAAATAAATTTCTTAAATCTCTAAATCTCAAATCTCTCTGCTGAAATTTCTCTCCATCATAGCAACTCAGGTCCATCTTATAAATGTGAACCCGTCAGGAGATTGTAAGTTATGATTTGAAGTTATATGCAAGTGTTAATGAGTCATTTATGTAGTTTTATGAGTATTTTTTGGTATTGAGAAAAGTGTATGGAAAATAAATTTTTGGAACTTATAATGTGGTTCATGTTTGTCTTACAAGTTTATTAACTAGTCGTTTGTCCACGTGTTGTGTGAATATTAAAATCTTTTATATTAAAATTATATGTTATTATTTTATAAAATAATATTTTTTTTTTATAAATTCACTTTACTTCAAAGAAAAATAAAATATTTTCTCTAAAATTTTAAATTCGAAATAGTAATCAATTTACCAACAAACTCGATTGCAATAAAACAAATTAAAGATTTTAATATTGATGATTATATATTATTAATATACAATAATAAATTCTATTCAACTAACTATATTTTTAAAAAAATAAAGTTTGCTAAGTTCTAAGTGGTGGATGACTGTGGCGGTAGCAGAGGAGAATCATCTGTTTTATCGCAATACTCTTCAAGGTATATCTATTATTAAGTTGTAAAATCTAATATATTAATTATATTAAGTAAATACTATTTTGTAATAGTACGAATAATTTTACGACAACCATAATATAAATATATTTTACTATTGAAAAAAATAGAATAATCTCTTCAAAACATTTAAATGACTAGTCATCCAATTTTAATTTAGTCAACAGGATTGAGTTGGCTGTCGAGAATTAAAAAAAAATTTTAAAATACGAACCATTTTAAAAATGGAAAAGAGAGAATTGTGTGAAAAAATATATGGAATAAATATTGTGCTAATGTGTTTTATGTAGAACGGATAATGAATATTATATTTTTGTGAAAAGTGAAGAAACTAAAATTATTATAATCGTTAATATAATAAATTATAGTAATTTAAGTTTAATAACTTGATTATTTAATATTTGTAATACTTGATTTAGAGCATTAAAATTACCATTTTACTTTTTATTATATTTTAATTGTTTATATTTATTAACTTTTTATAGTTATTTGAATTGGATAAACTTTAGTTTGAAAATATTTTATAGGATTAGTTCTATTAATTCTTTAATTATTTTATATTTTTATCACATTTAATATTTTTTATAATAATTTTAATCAATTGTATATATTTATTCTATATAATTATTAACATTATATAGAGTATTTATAATTAAATTATATTAGTTATGATTTTATAAAATTATCAAATAAATAAACACCAATACTGTGAGATAGTAAAATTTTTTTATATGATCTTTTGTTATAAAATTATTGCTATAGAGTAAAAATGATTTTTTTTTATTATCCCAACATCTTTTTATATGATATTTACTCAATTTTTATAAATATATTTTTAACATTTTATTTATTATTAAAATAAAAAATATAATAAAATTTTTTAATAATAAAAATACAATAAAATTTTTATTGTAATATTAATAATATAACATATTAAAAAGTAGCATGCATCAAAAGATCATATAATAGTAACAATAAATATAATAAAATTATATTTATTATATGAAAAAATAATAAAAAATCAAAATATCATAAATTAATAGTCATTAAAAAATAAATTGTATTTATTATCTATACATTAATTATTAATTTTTATTTTATGTAGAAATAAAATTATAAATATATAAAAAATTATAAATATATTTACGTCAGATGTCATAAATATGTAGAGTTAATTGTGTCACTTATATATATAAATTTATCATTTACTAATGATAGAAATATAATTAAAAAGCCGTATTACAAGTTTAAATATATAATTTCTCACATTTTATGGTTAGAAAGATAGATATGTATTAATTTTTTATAAATATATTTTTTAGTTTTTAGTTTTAGATTTTTTTAATTATAAATTAATATATTATATTAAAAAAGTTATAAAAAATTAAAAAGTCTGGTAAAAAATTTAAAAGTCATATACAAATTACAATAATAAAGATAATAAATTGCATTTATTATGGACATATTAACTAGTAACATTATTAAATATAAAAATATAACTTAAAAATAAAAATAAAATATATTAAGTTAGCTATTTGGCACAAATATACAAGTTTAGATGTGCCACTTGATATAAGTGCATGAATTTAAATATACTATTTGTTAATCTCTCCATAGCCTATTTTAAACCCATATATATATGTGTGTGTAAATGTTTGTTTTGAATATCTTACTTTAATGCAATACTTTGCACAATGTATTGATTTTTTTCCTTTTTTATAGTGTAAATGTGAGACATTTTGTTATTGTAGAGGATGACGACTATAATGGATATAATGTTTTATCATGAGGGCACTTTTGTTGAAAAGAATGGTGAATTGAATTATGAGGGTGGGGACATGATATTGAGTTTATAGGTTACTGGGACATTAAGGATGTCTTTTAAAAATGAGTTAAAATACAAAAATGTCCCTAAGCATAGCCTTTCAAGAGTCTTAAGAAGGGTTTGTTTATAATAGTTGATGACAGTTCTCTCATAAAATTGTATTGCTATTGTGGTAAAATTAAGGAGTTTCATATATATGGGGAGCATGAGATTAATGTTCCATCCCTTTGTGAGTCCTTTTCTACTCTAAGTAATATCATTAACAGTGTAGACCTTGGACTAAGTGTAAGTAATGTAAATGTTGATGTAGATGGAGAAGGGTTGGATAAGGGTTGGATAATATATATAAAGCATTTTTTCATGATAAAGGAGTAGGAACACAAATCAGCCCCGTTAACAATGATGATCTACTAGATATTGGGTTTGTATTTAATGATGATCTTGAGGGGTTGGATGCTGACTTTGGGGAATTGGGAGAGGATGTGCCTGCTTTTACTCATGATCCTTTAGGACATGGAATTAGAGTGGGTCATGTAGGACAAGATAGTGAAAGTGAAAATGAAAATGAAAGTGAAAGTGAAAGTGAATGTGATGTTTCAATTGGAGAGGAAATTATTGATGATGTGGAAAATCATATAGAGACAGAAGAGCGTGACCAAAGTAATAGCAATGAAAGTGAGTACTTATCTTCCGATGACCCTGGTTCATTTGATGGTATTAATGAATCAGGTGAGGATGATATTCAGGAGATTCTTAGGAGGAAAAGTAGAAGAGATAGGTATGACAAATAGGCTGAGATACCTACATTTAGTTTAGGCATAAAGTTTTCTGATGTTGTTGAGTTCAGGGATGCAATTACAAAGTATTCCATAGTTAGGGGAGTTAAAATACCTAACAAATTGAGGGCAAGGTGTCAAGAGAATTGCCCTTTTCTCATATATGTCAGCAGGTCTTCTATAAAGATGATCTACTTGTCATTAAGATCCTCAATTCTACTAATAAGTGTTACAGAGTATTTAAGAATTCCATGGTCATTAGAAAATTTATTGCCAACTACTTTAAGAGAAGAATTTATCAGAGGTTTGACATCAAAATTAGAGAAATTAAACAATTTGTGAAGGAAGAATTAAAAGTTTATGTTACCTTTTTCAACTGCAAAAGAGCAAAGAGGTTACTACTTAGAGAAATGGATGGAAATTTTAAAGCTAATATGCTTGCATTGAAGCATATGCAGCTGAAATAGAGAGAAGCAATCTTAATTTAGTATGCAAAGTTGAGCTGAGTGAGGAGGGTTTAAGGGAAGAAAAGAGAGTATTTGAGAAGATGTTTGTCTACATAAGATGCATGTAAAATGGGTTGGCTATATAGATGCAGGCCCATAATTGGGTTGGATGGGTTATTCTTTAAGTGGATATACAAGGGACAAGTCTTTTGTGCAGTTGGGAAAGATGGAAACAATCACATGTTTCCTGTAACATGGGCAGTATGCATGAAAAAAAAGATAAACAAAACTAGAAATGGTTCACAAAATGGTTATCTTTGCAACTAGACTTGAAAGATGGTAGAGGCATAACAATTGCATCTGATATGCAAAAGGTATGTAAACTTCATAATATGATTTTTTTTAGTTATATTATTGTAATATATTGGTTGTGCTTTGTGATATATTTATTCATAATTCAGGGTCTTATTACTGCCATTTAAGATGTTCTGCTTGAAGCTGAGCATAGATGTTGTGAAAGACACATCTATGCTAATTGGAGCAATAAATGGAGGGGTGGTGAACTTAAGAAAAAAAATTTTCCTTTCTTGTGCATGGAGTATATATGAAGAAGAATTTAAAGATAATCTCAAGAGACTAGCCATGCATGGGAAACAAGCTGTTGAAGACGAAACAAGCTGTTGAAGACCTACTTCGCTATCCTGTTTATAATTGGGTTAGAGCTTACTGAAGTAGCAGGTGCAAAAGTAACATGGTTGACAATAAAGTTTCTAAGAGATCTAATTCATGGATAAGAGAAGTAAGGGACAAGCCTATTGTAATACCCGGTTAGACTCCAGCGTCAAAATTTCAATCTTCTGACGGAATCTCCGTTGGAACCTAGAATCTCGAAGTTGGAATCTCCTTAGGAAGGGTAAAATAAGGTTTTTAATAAATGAATTTTGAAAATTTTGAGGTTTTAAGAAAGAAAGAAAAGAGTTTTGAATAAAATAGTTTTGGAGGGGAAAAACTAGGTTCGACCGCTAAAGGTGGTGCCGCCGCGGGACCTCCCCATTCGGCTCCCGAAGGTGGTTTATCCAACCACCTACAAGAGGCCTTCAGCCCAAAAATGGGAGAGCTTTCTCTCCATTTTCGGGCAGAGGTAGGTCCATGCCCTCCCATTGTGATTTTTATTGTTTTTCCTTCAAATCTCCTAAGAAATTCATGAGTTTTGCCTTGTTTTTGAAGATTTGAGTTGAATATAAGTTTTTAAACCTTGGAGACCTCCGGAGATCGTTTTTCTCTCATCTCCAAGTTGGGTTGCTGCTACCCTTAGATCTCCAAGAGATAAGCCTAGATCCTTGTTTTTCTTATGTCTTAATCAAGTTTTAAGAAGGTGTAAAGGGTTAAAAATGCATGAAATGGTTAGATCTAAAGTTTTAAGGTTTGAGTTGGGTTGTTAATGAATGTTTGCTTTTATGATATTTTTATTATTGTTTGTTGGGGTTTAAGCTAGTTTTTATGCCCTTTATGCTTGATGAGTGTGTATGCATGTTTTGAGGAGTTGGGTGTGAGGATTTGAGAGTTTTGGTGGCTGAGTTCATAGGGCAGAATCGGGTTCTGCCTTGCTGGAGAACCCAGGTTCGGCCGCCGAACCTGCTGGTGAAGGCAGCCTTTTGGCCGCCTAATTTGTCCTTGAAAGCATGGACTTTCGGATCTGTGAAGGGGTTTCGACCGCCGAACCCGCTCATGAAAGTCCCTGACTTTCGAATCTATGAAGGGCTTAGGCCGCCGAATCTGCCTCCGAAAGTCCCTGACTTTCGGATTTGTGGAGGACCTTTGGCCGCCGAACCTACCGCCGAAAGTCCCCTGCCCAGCCTTCCTTTACTTGTTTTATATGCATGTTTTGGCATGTTTAAGGGGGTTTTTGGGGAGTTGTTTAGAGTCATGTAATAGTTATGTTTGGTCCCTCATCTAAGTCCATCTATGTAGGATCGGACCTGGGAGACCGTAGAGGCCTTCAGTGAGTTAACTGCGACATTGTTAGGCGAGCGTCAGCCAGAGGTGAGTAGAACTGAACTAAACTATTGTTTTAAAGTAATCAAACTTTTAAGCATGTTCATGCATCACGAATGCCATGTTTATGTATTATGATGTTTGCATTAGAATTCACGAATATGATGCATTGCATAATTTACTGTTGATGTGGATGGACATTGGATGACCCACTAGCCCTTGAGATGATATGATATGATATAATACAATGCGGAAGTCCAGGTGAGGCCCATTTTATGCCTTTGGCATTTTGGATATGTTATGTTATGTTTAAGTGAAAGTCCTGAGGAGCTCCGTCGAGGGCCGGACACATTGGAATATGTAGAGGGTTACTGATGACAAGTCCATCTTGATGTGAATTGTTTGTATTGTGACACTTTCATACGAGCATATGTTTATTACACTGTTTTTATGTTCTGCTTACTAGGCTCTTGTAGCTTATCCCTTTCCCCTAATCCCAGGTTTGCAGGGTCGAAGATAGCTCGGGAAGTCGGCTTAGTAGTTGGTATAGATAAATGTAATAGTATAGTATGGACATGTAAATTTTAATGGATTAGAATTGTGCTTGGCCCTAGTTTTCTTTACCTTTGTAATCCCTGTTAACATGATCATTATGTAAAAGTTTTAATTATGAGTTATGTTTGAACCAAGCTTGAGACATGTAATATTAACCGTACTAAAGCATTTGATAAGGGCTCTAGTATAGGTTTTATGTTTTCAGTTTTGATACATGCATAGGTCGAGCCATGGTTCATGGAATGTTTATGTTTATGTTGTCTTGTGTGATCATGTATGGGATTTTTATCGGGTACACAGGATGTATAGTAAGCTTGCTACGGGCTCCGACAACCTTAAGTCGATCTGAATTCTAGCGCCGGTATCGGTTCGGTTTATGGGTCGTTACACCTATCATAAGCATGTAGAAATAGATAAGAGTACAAGTTTATGAATATAATTGTTGGGAAGGAGATTAATTGAAAAGTGGATTAATGAGTAGAGTCCAGATGCAATGAAAAGAATACCAAGGCCATTTGAAAGTGTCAGGTCAATATATTGTAATCTTCAATGGTGATCAAGGGTATAAAATCAACCATGATAATGATAGACATACAGTCTTCTTGGATAAAATGGTGTGCACATGCAGGGTTTGAGATTTAACAAGAATCCCATGCCCACATGCTATTTGTGCCCTTTCCCATGATAAGAATGACTTATGTGTTATATTAATTGTAAATATTTTTTATAAAAAATATTATATATTTTGTAGGAAAAAATTTTTATAGGGATAAAAATGTGTTAAAATTAGGTAAATTTAACAAATAAAAGCCTTAAATTTATATATATGTTTGTTGGAAAAATTTTTATAGAGATATTTAATGTGGTAAAAATAGAAAAATTTTACAATAAATAACTTAATTTTTTATATACATATGTTGTTGAAAAAAATTTTGAGTTGGGATGAAATTGATAAAATTTAGATAATTACATTTATATGAATTTTTTTTGTCTTTATTAAAAAATATATCATATTATTAATTGTCATCATATTTTTTTTATTTATGATTAGATTCAAATATAAATTGTAAATATTTTTTATAAAAAAATTATTATATTTTTTATTAGAAAATTTTTTTATAGGGATAAAAATGTGTCAAAAATACATAAATTTAATAAATAAAAGCTTTAAATTTATATATATGTTTGTTGGAAGAAATTTTTATAGGGATATTTAATATGGTAAAAATAGAAAAATTTTATAAATAAATGACTTAAATTTTTGTATATATGTTATTTGAAAATTTTTGAGTTGGGATAAAATTGATAAAATGTAGTGTTTATATGAATTTTTTTTTGTTTTTATTAAAAAAATAATATGTTATTAATTGTTATTATATATTTTTATTATTTACAATTAGGTTGAAATATAAATGGGATTGTAAATAATTTTTATAAAAAATATATTATATATTTTGTTGAAAATTTTTTTTATAGGGATAAAAATGTGTTAAAAATAAATAAATTTAACAAATAAAAATCTTAAATTTATATGTATGTTTGTTGGAAAAATTTTTTTATAGAAACATCTAACATGGATAGTCTAGAATGTTTCGTACAAAAAATAAATTAAAATATAAAGAATTAGTGATAAAAATCGTTCGTGCAATTAAATTGTCAACGCTTGATAATGTGATCACAAAGATTATTTGTAGAAAATCGATATTGGATAATGATATTATAAAATATGGATTAGCACAACTAAGTGATAATGAAAACGTGAACATGATGTTTAACTATATGTCGACAATTAGGCCAGTAGATTCAATTATATTATATACAGATATTTTGTCAGCGCACAACAAAAGATAGATATGTTGGTCATTCAAGTAGTTGTCAAATAGTTGTGGAGGGTGAGGGTAAAGAAAATATTCGGATAATAATTGTTCAGTTGTAGGTATAAGAACTTGCAATGAAGAGGCTATTTCACTAAATTATTAAAGTACCAAAAGAAAAGGCGATTAATATGTCAATCAATAATATTAATGAGCTTCGTACTGCATTATATTATATACAAGAGGAAATCAATCGTATTAAAATATGATTAAACAGGTGGTATTTTATCTCCAAAGCTGAAAATTTTAAGACAAATGCTGATATTAATTATTATCAAATTTTTTATAATTTATAAAATGCGCCAGAGTACCAATCTGATGTGTCACTGTCGGACGATAATTGTAATAATTGAAAACAATATTATAATAGTTTGTAAAATATTTGAGTTGAAAATAATGTTTTGG
The DNA here is from genome assembly GCF_001659605.2 of Manihot esculenta. Classification (NCBI taxonomy): domain Eukaryota; kingdom Viridiplantae; phylum Streptophyta; class Magnoliopsida; order Malpighiales; family Euphorbiaceae; genus Manihot; species Manihot esculenta. Next base: position 9,134,988 of record NC_035163.2, read on the forward strand.
TGCATGAATGATTATGATCCTTATGCGAAGCCGTCTTCTTTTTATGGAAAATTTTTAGTATATTACATTTATAACACCTCAAAATAAATAACATAACAATACAATTATTCTTCATTAGATACATTAAATTGTAAATGTAGATAACATAGGAGCACAATTACTTTTCATCAGACATTTCTTCATTAAATGCATAATTTGCATTGTTCATTATGTTTCTTATCTCAGCTTCTGCGAGTTCACGATCCACCGCAGCTGCTTGTTCTTTTACTAGTTTATATATGTAAAATCTGAAATGACGAAGCAACAATCTATTATTTTCTTTTCGAATTATATATAGAATTTCTTCATATTTTCTTATATTATTCCTTACTATGTTAAGAGAATAATGTTTTATAGTAGGAGCATCCAAAATTTGCAAATTAGTAACAAGTTTATTTGATTTGTCAATCCTAAAACTTCACTCTCCTATCAAACTAGCATAATATTCTCTACGATCTCTATACTTCTCATTCTTATAGTTATCACTAAAAGTTGAAAGCAACCATATGCGATTCTCTCTATTGAATGATGAACTTTCAGCCATTCTTCTATAATCACACAAGGATGTTGAATGTTCTTTATTTATAAATAATATAGATCACAAGTATTGCATGTGAATTATTTACTGAACATGCAACTTAACTTTCCTGCAGAGTTGCATGTTACCTGTTCTTCACTATTACAATTATGACATATACTATGATTATGCATGAGATCTGTTCTGATACATACTATAAAATTATGACATGTACTATGATCTTGCATATAGCTTATAGGTGAAACAAAATATAAAATTATGATATGCACTTCAACCTTACATGTGACTTTTCTGATAGATACTACAAAATTATGACATGTACTATGAGCTTGCATGTGTCTTGTTTTGAAATATAATATAAAATTATGACATGTACTAAGACCTTGCATGTGACTTATTCTGAAACATAATACAAAATTATGATATGTACTTTGGCCTTGCATGTGACTTTTCTGATACATACTACTTTTCTGAAGATGACCCATAAATACACAAATTGCATGCATACTATTATGTTACTATCGTATTTGGAAGCATATGCTAACATTACATGTTACTCGTACTTGCAAAGGTTGCTTGTGAGTTTTTTTTCTTATAATTTGCAAATGCTACACAATACTTACTTTATTAATGATATTTATTATAAATTTATGACTTATTTATTCACATTTTATTTTACAAATATGACGAGTAGACAAAATTACCGTGATTACATAAGCCTGGACCCTCATGATCAGTCTTTATTGATACAATAATAGTCTCATAGATCACAGTCAGCTTGGAATGAGAAAATTACAAATGAGCCACTATATTGTAGGCGACCTGTGACTGTTTTGAAATAGGATTTCCACCCCATATTGAGGCATATCTTAGAATTTCTGAATTTCACGATTCTGACATATTAGAGTTCTTTTCACTGGATCATCATTTAATAACAACATTGATTGAGAGATGGCGTCCAGAAACGCACACATTTATGATGTCAGTGGGAGAGTGTACAATTACTCTCCAGGACGTAGGTGTTATTTTAGGCCTACCTATAGATGGAGATGCTGTTATTGGTAACTTTATTACAAATTGGATGATACATTGTCAAGAGCTTTTGGGTCTCATACCTCCCGCTAATATAATGCATAGTAGCTCTTTGCCGTTAAGTTGGTTCGTCAAAAATTTTAATGAGCTACCAGATGATGCTGATGAAGAAGTGGTCTAGAGACATGCTCATACATATATTTTAAGAATCATTGAGAGTTCCCTTTTCACAGATAGAAATTCTAGTAGGGTTAACCTAATGTTTCTACCTCTTATTGCCAATTTACATAGAGCCAACATGTATAGTTGGGTTTCAGCTTGCCTTGTTTGGTTATATAATAAACTTTGTTAAGCCACTGATCTGAGAGTGTCTCAATTAGGTGGAGCCTTACATATTCTCCAAATATAGGTATGGGACCGATTTACTTCAATAGCACTATCTATAAATATACGAAATCCATACAATGATGCCCCACTTGAAAGTCGGTTAGTATTTTATGCTTATTATAACATTATTTTACCTTGCATATGACGCATTCATATCAAATTCTTAAGTTTTGTTTTATATGAATTTCAGGTAGAGTAATGCACGACGTATCACTTAAGTTGTGACATATGTCTTGATAGAGATATACTATAAATTTGACAAAATGGGTGATCCAGAGGTATTATATAAAATATTTTATGTACTTTGATTAGTTGGACATTTCTTATGTTATTGTAATAATTTTTTTTTTCAGATGGTATGGGAGCCATATTTCGATGAACTCCTTGCATTATTACCATTGTATTGTATGCAAGGCCATGGCATTTGAAAAGCAATGGTTCCCTTAATATGCTTCCACATGGTATAATGATATCAACCAGATAGGGTGTTGCACCAATTCGGCATGTAACAACCAATACCATATCCACCACAGTAGCCAACTAATCTTTACAACACATCTTTACTGTCATCTGAATATTTAGAATATATAGAAGAGTATCTAGTATGGATATCACATCGTGGTGCAACTATTAGCACATTGATATTATTTTATTATTCAATATATTTTCATATATTTATAGTTATTTAAAATATCATTGTTTAATTATAATATTATCAATAGGAGGACGGTATCGAGAATATTCATCTGATAAATCGACAGTTTTCTGATCCTGACACAGATCTTATTGAAAAATAGACAATGACCATGTTCTATGCCATAGAGGAAGTAAAACGAATAACTGAGATACCTTCACCACAGTCTCCTCCTCGGATGCAACCTATGCCAGATGACGAGCTTGTTGACCCACTGACGAGACCTAGGCATAGACGTAGCTCACGCCAAGAAGCTGATGTTGATGCACATACCACTACTCTAGCAAATGTCATAATTCTAGCACCCGTTTCATTCTATACTCATCGACAATTTGGTGAGGTTAGATAGTCATTAGCAGGACCTAATGTTCCACAAGATAGTGGAGCACAATATACTATGTGGATACATGATAGTTGTATGCCACCACCTTATTTTTATTACATTCCATGATTCCTACGTATCTATATGTATTTTTTCATTTTATTTTTTATAATTTGTACGATTCATAAATATTTATATTAAATATTTATAAATTAATTATAATATTTGAATAAAATAGAATGATAAATATGAAAGATATAATATTATATTACAAATAAATTAAAATAATTAATATTTATAATAGTATTAATATAATTTTTATAAATTAATAAAATAAAATGAAGAATATAATATTATATTACAAATAAATTAAATAATTAATATTAATATAATTTTTATAATTATATTTATATAAATTTAATATATAATCCTTACTGCTTCTACGGAGAATGCTTCCCTTATTCTAATGATATGTTGGGCTTTGTGGCATAACAGAAATAATGTTGTTTGGAAAGCTCAGGGTCGAACTGCGAGTGGTGTGTTCTTCATGGCACTGAATTTTTTGCAGCAATGGAGGGGGGCCTGCTCTGATTCTACCAGCTGCACCAATGTTGTGTCGGCTTTGACTGTCTGGTCTCCTCCACCGTAGGGTTGGATTAAGGTTAATATTGATGCCTCTTTAAATCACAACGAAGTTCACTAGGCTTCGGCTGTGTAGTCCGAGATGCTAATGGTAGATTTATGGCGGCTAAAGCAGGCTGTTTTTGCAGTCAGATGGAGGTTAAGTGTGCTGAGGCAATGGCTTTTCGAGAGGCGTTGAGCTGGATTAAAGAGTGCGGATGGGATTGAGTTCTTTTCGAATCGGATGCTCAGGTTCTTGTTGTGTCCATTAACAATGCTTCATTAGATGATTTATCACATTTTGGGTGTAATACCCGGCTAGACTCCGGTATCGGAATTCCTACCATTCGGTGGAATCTCGGATGTCGGAAACCTCTAGAAGGGTAAAACCATGTTTTCATAAAATGTTTTAATGTATCTTATGGTTTTAAGCAAAAAGGAAATTGAGTTTTAAAAGAAAAAGACTAAGGAGACATTTCCAGGTTCGGCCGCCGAAAGTGGGATGGTTTAAGGGGACAAGTTAGGCTACCGAAAGTTTCAAAGGTTCGGCCGCCGAACCTCATGTTCAGCTGCCGAACTTGCATGATTTTTGGAGGCACTTTAGGCTGCCGAAAGGTGGTCTGCCAGTCCCTATATAAGAGCTCCATGGCCGAAACGGGCGAGTTTTCTCCCCATTTTCGGCCACGGTGAGTTCTTGCTCTCCCATGGTTCATTTTAGATGTTTTTCCTTCGATCTTTCATGTTTTAACAAGCTTTATGTTGATTTGAAGATATTTGAACAAAAGAGTGAGTTTTGGAAGCTTGGAGACCAAAGAGTTGAGATCTCTCCCATCTTCAAGTTGGATCGTCTCTCCTCTCATTCTTCAAGAGGTAAGAGTAGATCCATAGTTCCTTTAATGTTTTAAGTAAGTTTTATGAGTTTCTTGGGGTAGAAATGCATGTGTAGGTTTATGTGGAGTTTATAGGTTTACTGTGCGTTTATGAACAATGTATGTTGGATATGCATGTTTGATGTGTTGTAGATGGGGTTTAGGATAGTTTGAAGCCCCTAGGAGCTTGTGTGCTTGAGTATGCATGTTGTAGAATAGGAAAATGCATGATTGAATGAGTTGGAAGGCGTTTATGCATGTTGAGCTGAGTTTCTGCCCTTTGGGAAGAACTCAGGTTCGGCAGCCGAACCTGCCTTTGGTAGGCATGTATCGGCTGCCGAACCCTACCCCCGAAAGTAGACTTTCGGCTCTGGAAGGGAGTTTCGGCCGCCGAAGATGCCGCTGAACATGCATGAGTTTCGTCTCTGGAGGGAACCTTCGGCCGCCGAAAGTGCCACCGAAGGTGCATGACTTTCGGCTCTGGAGGGCCTTTCGGCCGCCGAACCTGCCACTGAAAGTGCCCTGTTCAGCCCTCCCTTGCATGATTTCTATGATTGTTTTAAGGTGTTTTAGGGGGGTTTTTGGGGAGTATTTTAGAATCATGTTCATGAATGTTTGGTCCCTCATTTGAGTCCACCTGTGTAGGTTCGGACCCGAGGAACCGAGGACCCCAGCAGTGAGTCAGTCGCTTCTGAGTCAGTAGAGCTTCAGCCAGAGGTGAGTGGAATAACTCTTTATGTTTTAAAGTAAATAATGAATATTTCAGCATGATTCACGCATCATGGATACCATGTGATATGTTAGGGTATTTGCATTAGTATTCACGAATATGTTGCATTGCATATTATGTGGTTGATGTGGATGAATGTTGGATGATCCATAGCCCTCAATCTATGATGTGATGATATGATATGTACGGTACGGAATGAAAGACTAGTGGGACCCATTCTACGTTCGCTGGCACCATGTAAGAGAAAGTCCAGGAAGACCCATTCTACGTCCCTGGCATCTTGGAATGTTATGTTATGTTATGTAAGAGAAAGACCAGGACCCATTCTACGTTCTGGCACTATGGAATGATGTAGAGGGCTATTGGTGACAAATTCATCCTTTATGTGATATGTTTGTGATGTGATGCATTTCATGGAAGCATGGACTTTAAATCTAATGTTTTATTGTTCTGCTCACTGGGCTTTATAGCTCACCCCTCTCCCTTAACCCCCAGGTTTGCAGGTACAGGGTAGACCAGGAGGTCAGCAGGAGTAGAGTCTTGTATTATGAAATAGCTAGCTGTGGACATGAATATATTGTAATGTAAAGGAAAAGTATAGAAATGTTATGTAATGATATTTATGGAAGTTTAGAGTTGTGCTTGACCATAGTATTATGTTAATCCCTTTCTAGTACATGATCTTAATGTCTAATGATGATTATTGTAAACCAAACTTAATTTATATTATGTCACCCCATTGAAGCATTGATGAGGACTCCAAGGTGGGGATAATGTTTATGTTTATGTATAGTGCATGCACAGGTTGAGTTTGGTGAATGAATGGAAAGAAAAGTTCAAAATTTTTATGTATGTTGTTGATCATGTATGGGATTAAACAGGTTCACAGGATGAATGTTTGGCTTGCTACGGGTCCCGACAGCCTTAAGCCGATCTGGATCCTAGCGCCGGTAGCGGTCTGATTTTCGGGTCGTTACAGATTGGTATCAGAGCCCTAGGTTCATATGGTCGGACCTAGAGTGTCGGGCTCATAGATGTTATAGAAGGTCAAGCACAATAGGAAGATCATGTCCACTAGGATAGGATGAAGTGTCCTGTCTTGAATGATGATGTGAAATACCATGATTTTATGCATGTGCATTAATGATATACTATGTATGTGATGTATGTGATGCGGGTTCATGTGTTTGCACATGAACCATTTGATGCTAATGTTCTATGTGATATATGCTGTTTTTCAAAAAACAGGATGAGAGGAACTCGTCGATCAGCATGATTGACTGGAGTACCACCCCAGGACGAGGGCACTGATGCCCATCCTCCTGCATTGCCTAGGGCAATGTCAAGTAGGTCCAACAGAGAAAGAGCAGTAAGAGACCCTAGAAGGTCTTTGGATCTGGGTAGAAGCAGATCAGTGAGGGGAACAGTGCAAGGGGATATGTCAGAGGATGTGGGGGATCAGATGGATGTGGATCAGAGGAGGGATGGCAGTCTCGGAGTAAGTATGTCGAAAGAGGGAATGGGAGAGTCCCAAGGAGGCACTCAGGCCTCGGAATTTGTTCAGCCACCTTACTACCCACCCTTTTCACATAATCCCGGGTATTCGATGGGAGGTACATCGGATTACCCCAGTTTTAACACTTATCACTCTCAGATGCCATACCCACCTTTCTACCCACAATACCCACAGTACCCTATGTACCCACCCCCATCTTTCTATCCAGGTACAGCAAACCCTACCCCAGGGGATGCTGCACCTCCTCCACCACCAGCAGCCCCTACTGTCCCAGAAACCCAAATGCCTAAACCTAGCTCATCTGGGGGGAGCAAGGTCAAGATGACTGATTACATGAAGCTGGGTGCTCCCCAGTTTGAAACCGGTGATGACCCGTTTGTGTACCTTGAGAGGGTCAAGACAATTACAGATGAGATAGGAGCTGATGACAGTAGAGCCATTCAGATGGTTGGGTTCACACTAAAATGCAAGAAGGCCCGAGAGTGGTTTAAGAACTATGTGAACCCGAGAGTGGACAGCCTATCATGGGAGGAGTTTGCAAATGAGTTTGCAGGATGGGCTTTCCCTGACAGTTCAAGAGAATTGAAGATGATTGAGTTTGAACAGCTGAGGCAGACGGATGAGATGAGTGTGGATGAGTTTACAGACAGGTTTTTGGAGCTGTTGCCGTTTGCCGGGCAAAATCTGGATGCAGATCAGAAAAAGTCAAGGAGGTATATCATGAAGCTCCATTCCAAGTATTCCTCCTTGATTCAGTCAGCAGAGAGGGAGAGTTTCCATGCCATAATGGATATGGCTCGGAGGATGGAGGCTAGTGCTATCATCGAAGGGAAAGTCAAACAGTCAGTGGCACAGCCTTTTGGTTCCAAGACCCCAGGTGGGGGAAGGTTAGACCCTTCTTCTATGAGTTCAGCTAGTAAGAGGTGGAGCAATACCACCAAGAAGCCAAAGAAGAACAAGTTTTGGAGCAAGATCAAGTCTGGTCTGGGATTAGGAAGTGGTTCGAGCTCAGGTGCAGATAATGCAGTATGCAAGAAGTGTGAGAAGCCGCACAAAGGAGTATGTCTGGTTGGGACGATAGCTTGCTTCAGATGTGGGCAGGAGGGACACATGGCACGGGAGTGTCCTAGGGCAGCTTTTGTGGCACAGTCTCAGCAGACAGCTTCTGGTAGTGTGGCTCAGCCAGTAGCTCCAGCCGCGACTCAAGCTAGTGGCAGAGGCAGAGGAAGAGGGGCAGCCTCTTCTTCAGCGGGTTTCAGGGGTGAGGGCCCGTCAGCTCCAGCATGGATCTTCACCATGACTCAGCAGGAGGCAAACACATCCAACACCGTGGTGTCAGGTAATCTCATCATTGGTTATTCTGATGTGTATGCATTAATGGACCCTGGTGCATCTCATTCTTTTATTGCTCCGAGGGCCGTCGAGAGATTGGGATTGATGGTCTCTGGGTTAGAGTGTCCCCTATGGGTCAGTGGACCCAAGTGTGACCCGTCAGTGGCAGAGTCAGTCTGCCATTATAGTCCAGTTTTTGTTGAGGGAAGATGCCTTTCTGCCGACCTTGTGGTTCTAGATTTGACAGATTTTGACGTCATTCTAGGGATGGATTGGCTATCTACCCATGGTGCTACCTTGGATTGCAGAGACAAGGTAGTCAAGTTCAGATGTCAGGATGGGTCAGAGGTTGTCTTCAGAGGAGACAGGGGGAGTACACCTAGAGGTTTGATATCAGCCCTTTAGGCTCGTAGGCTGCTCAGGAGGGGTTGTCAGGGTTTTCTAGCTCATGTGAGAGAGCTGGATAGTCATGTCAGAGAGCCCGCCTCAGTGTCAGTGGTCAGAGAGTTCTTAGATGTTTTCCCAGACGAGCTGCCATGTTTACCACCTGCTAGGGAGATAAAGTTTGAAATTGAATTGATGCCTGGAACTAGACCGATCTCTATTCCTCCCTACAGGATGGCACCAGCAGAATTGAAGGAGCTTAAAGAGCAGTTGCAAGAGTTGGTAGATAGAGGATTCATCCGACCGAGTACCTCACCTTGGGGTGCTCCAGTGCTATTTGTGAAAAAGAAGGATGGATCTCTCAGACTTTGTATCGACTACAGGCAGTTGAACAAGGTCACTACCAAGAATAAGTACCCGTTGCCAAGGATCGACGATCTATTTGACCAGCTAGCCGGAGCAGGTTGTTTCTCCAAAATAGATCTGAGATCGGGGTACCATCAGCTAAGGATAAGAGAAGAGGATGTGCCGAAGACAACATTCAGGACCAGATATGGGCATTATGAGTTCCTTGTGATGTCGTTCGGGTTAACCAATGCCCCTGCAACATTCATAGATCTCATGAACAGAGTGTTTAGTCAATACCTGGATCACTTTGTTATTGTCTTCATAGATGATATCTTAGTGTATTCTAGGAATGCAGAGGAGCATGCCCATCATCTGAGGTTGGTTTTGCAGACCTTGAGGGAACACGGCTTGTATGCCAAGTTCTCTAAATGTGAGTTCTGGCTGAGGAGCATTTCATTCTTGGGGCATGTGGTGTCAGAAAATGGAATCGAGGTAGACCCCAAGAAAGTGGAAGCTGTAGCTAACTGGCCTAGACCCACTACAGTGACAGAGATCAAGAGTTTCTTGGGTTTGGCAGGTTACTACAGGAGGTTCGTTCAGGACTTCTCTAAGATTGCAGCTCCTATGACCAGACTGACTAAGAAGAACCAGAGGTTTGTGTGGACCGACCAGTGTGAAGAAAGCTTTGAGGAGCTCAAGAAGAGGTTGACTTCAGCACCAGTGTTAGCTCTGCCAGCTAGTAATGAAGACTTCTCAGTGTATTGTGATGCGTCCCGTGTGGGACTGGGTTGTGTGCTAATGCAGAATGAAAGAGTGATTGCTTATGCTTCTAGGCAGCTGAAGAAGCACGAGTTGAATTACCCTACACATGACCTAGAGATGGCAGCAATAATCTTTGCACTCAAGATGTGGAGGCACTACCTTTATGGGGTTAAATGTGAGATCTTCACAGATCATAAGAGCCTGCAGTACATCCTGAGTCAGAGAGAGCTGAATTTGAGGCAGAGAAGATGGGTAGAACTGCTCAGTGACTATGATTGCAAGATCCAGTACCATCCGGGTAAGGCGAATGTTGTGGCAGACGCCTTAAGCCGGAAATCACTTGGCAGTTTGTCCCATATTTCAGCAGAGAGGAGGCCAGTAGTGAGGGAGTTCTTCGAGCTCATCAATGAAGGTCTACAGTTGGAGTTGTCTGGTACAGGTGCTTTGGTAGCCCAGATGAGAGTGGCACCCATGTTTCTGGAGCAGGTGGCTCAGAAACAGCACGAGGACCCAGAGTTAGTGAAGATTGCCAGGACTGTTCAGTCAGGCAAAGATAGTGAGTTCAGATTCGACAGCAAGGGGATCCTCCGCTATGGGAGCAGACTATGTGTACCAGATGACGTAGGGCTAAAGGGAGACATTATGAGAGAGGCTCATAATGCCAGATACAGCGTTCACCCCGGAGCTACCAAGATGTATCAAGATCTGAAGAAAGTGTATTGGTGGCCAGCTATAAAGAAAGAAGTGGCACAGTTTGTGTCAGCCTGCGAAGTGTGTCAGAGGGTGAAGCTGAAACATCAGAAGCCGGCTGGAATGCTTAACCCACTACCTATTCCAGAATGGAAATGGGAGAATATAGCTATGGACTTCGTGGTGGGGTTACCGACAACGTCCAACAGATTGGACTCCATATGGGTGATTGTGGATAGACTCACCAAATCTGCTCACTTCATCCCTGTCGGGAGTGGCTATTCTGTGGACAAGTTGGCGCAGGTGTATGTTGATGAGATCGTCAGGCTGCATGGGGTTCCTGTTTCAATAGTGTCTGATCGAGGGCCCCAGTTCACCTCCAGGTTTTGGTGGAGTCTACAGAACGCTATGGGTACTAGGTTGGATTTTAGCACTGCTTTCCATCCACAGACGGACGGACAATCAGAGAGGACCATCCAGACAATAGAGGATATGCTCAGAATGTGATTTTGGCGGTTCTTGGAGGCAACATCTACCTTTAGTGGAGTTTGCCTACAATAACAGCCATCATGCCAGCAAAGGGATGGCCCCATATGAAGCTTTGTATGGAAGGAAGTGCAGGTCGCCTGTCTGTTGGGAAGAAGTGGGAGAAAAGGCCTTGGCAGGGCCTGAGCTAGTAGAGATCACCAGCAGAGTGGTGCCCATAATCAGAGAAAGGATCAAGACTGCTGTAAGCAGGCATAAGAGTTATGCAGACATCCGCAGAAGGCAAGTAGAGTTTCAGGAGGGGGATTTGGTATTGCTCAAGGTGTCGCCAATGAAAGGGGTGATTCGGTTCAGGAAGAAAGGTAAACTAGCTCCACGGTACATTGGGCCCTTTGAGATCTTGCAAAAGATTGGGAATGTATCGTATAAGCTAGATTTACCTGCTTCAATGGAGAGAATCCTTCCGGTTTTCCATGTTTCTATGCTACGAAAGTTTGTGTCAGATCCGGGTAAGGTTCTTAGTGAGCCTGATATGGAGATCCAAGAGGATCTCACTTATGTTGAACAGCCAGTGCGGATTCTTGACACTCAGATCAGAAAGTTGAGAAACAAGAAGATCCCGATGGTGAAAGTCCTTTGGAATCACCACAACATCAAAGAGTGTACCTGGGAGACACGGGAGTCCATGCTCCAGCAATATCCTCATCTCTTTTAAGGTGAGTTTTATGTGTTTTGTATGTATGTTCATGTTCATTGCTATGCCATGTGTTTTTTTGGTGAACATTCAGGGACGAATGTTCTTAAGGGGGGAAGAATGTAATACCCGGCTAGACTCCGGTATCGGAATTCCTACCGTCCGGTGGAATCTCGGATGTCGAAAACCTCTAGAAGGGTAAAACCATGTTTTCATAAAATGTTTTAATGTATCTTATGGTTTTAAGCAAAAAGGAAATTGAGTTTTAAAAGAAAAAGACTAAGGAGACATTTTCAGGTTCGGCCGCCGAACGTGGGATGGTTTAGGGGGACAAGTTAGGCTTCCGAAAGTTTTAAAGGTTCGGCCGCCGAACTTGCATGATTTTTGGAGGCACTTTAGGCTGCCGAAAGGTGGTCTGCCAGCCCCTATATAAGAGCTCCATGGCCGAAACGGGCGAGTTTTCTCCCCATTTTCGGCCACGGTGAGTTCTTGCTCTCCCATGGTTCATTTTAGATGTTTTTCCTTCGATCTTTCATGTTTTAATAAGCTTTATGTTGATTTGAAGATATTTGAACAAAAGAGTGAGTTTTGGAAGCTTAGAGACCAAAGAGTTGAGATCTCTCCCATCTTCAAGTTGGATCGTCTCTCCTCTCGTTCTTCAAGAGGTAATAGTAGATCCATAGTTCCTTTAATGTTTTAAGTAAGTTTTATGAAGTTTCTTGGGGTAGAAATGCATGTGTAGGTTTATGTGGAGTTTATGGGTTTACTGTGCGTTTATGAACAATGTATGTTGGATATGCATGTTTGATGTGTTGTAGATGGGGTTTAGGATAGTTTGAAGCCCCTAGGAGCTTGTATGCTTGAGTATGCATGTTGTAGAATAGGAAAATGCATGATTGAATGAGTTGGGAGGCATTTATGCATGTTGAGCTGAGTTTCTGCCCTTTGGGAAGAACTCAAGTTCGGCAGCCGAAGGCTCTTTCGGCTGCCGAACCTGCCTTTGGTAGCATGTATCGGCTGCCAAACCTGCCTTTGGTAGCATGTATCAGCTGCCGAACCTGCCTTTGGTAGCATGTATCGGCTGCCGAACCCTGCCCCCGAAAGTGGACTTTCGGCTCTGGAAGGGAGTTTCGGCCGCCGAAGGTGCCGCCGAACATGCATGAGTTTCGTCTCTGGAGGGAACCTTCGGCCGCCGAAAGTGCCGCCGAAGGTGTATGACTTTCGGCTCTGGAGGGCCTTTCGGCCGCCGAACCTGCCGCCGAAAGTGCCCTGTTCAGCCCTCCCTTGCATGATTTCTATGATTGTTTTAAGGTGTTTTAGGGGGGTTTTTGGGGAGTATTTTAGAGTCATGTTCATGAATGTTTGGTCCCTCATTTGAGTCCACCTGTGTAGGTTCGGACCCGAGGAACCGAGGACCCCAGCAGTGAGTCAGTAGAGCTTCAGCCAGAGGTGAGTGGAATAACTCTTTATGTTTTAAAGTAAATAATGAATATTTCAGCATGATTCACGCATCATGGATACCATGTGATATGTTAGGGTGTTTGCATTAGTATTCACGAATATGTTGCATTGCATATTATGTTGTTGATGTGGATGAATGTTGGATGATCCATAGCCCTCAATCTATGATGTGATGATATGATATGTACGGTACGGAATGAAAGACTAGTGGGACCCATTCTACGTTCGCTGGCACCATGTAAGAGAAAGTCCAGGAAGACCCATTCTACGTCCCTGGCATCTTGGAATGTTATGTTATGTTATGTAAGAGAAAGACCAGGACCCATTCTACGTTCTGGCACTATGGAATGATGTAGAGGGCTATTGGTGACAAATTCATCCTTTATGTGATATGTTTGTGATGTGATGCATTTCATGGAAGCATGGACTTTAAATCTAATGTTTTATTGTTCTGCTCACTGGGCTTTATAGCTCACCCCTCTTCCTTAACCCCCAGGTTTGCAGGTATAGGGTAGACCAGGAGGTCAGCAGGAGTAGAGTCTTGTATTATGAAATAGCTAGCTGTGGACATGAATATATTGTAATGTAAAGGAAAAGTATAGAAATGTTATGTAATGATGTTTATGGAAGTTTAGAGTTGTGCTTGACCATAGTATTATGTTAATCCCTTTCTAGTACATGATCTTAATGTCTAATGATGATTATTGTAAACCAAACTTAATTTATATTATGTCACCCCATTGGAGCATTGATGAGGACTCCAAGGTGGGGATAATGTTTATGTTTATGTATAGTGCATGCACAGGTTGAGTTTGGTGAATGAATGGAAAGAAAAGTTCAAAATTTTTATGTATGTTGTTGATCATGTATGGGATTAAACAGGTTCACAGGATGAATGTTTGGCTTGCTACGGGTCCCGGCGGCCTTAAGCCGATCTGGATCCTAGCGCCGGCAGTGGTCCGATTTTCGGGTCGTTACATTGGGCTTTTGGTTCAAGATTGTAAATTATTTCTATCCAGTTATGAAGAAGCAAAATGTGATTTTATTCACAGGTCTGCGAATGATGTCGCTCATGTTCTAGCAACATCGGCTCATTTTGAGTCAGGTCAAGGAGTTTGGATTCATGTCCCTCCTCCTCATATAGTTTTTTTTATCGCTTTGAGTTAATGATATTTCTCTCCTTTTCAAAAAAAAATATATAATTAAATAAATTATATAAATTAATAAATAAAATATAATAATTAAAATTAATTGAAGTGTGGTGGAATACTACACTTTTTGGAGTGCGGTAATATCTATAATTTTTTAAATTAAAGTCACCTTTCACCCTAGTCCAGAAAGAAGTTTTTTCCAGACCATGGTTTGAGAATGTAAAAAAAAAAAAAACTTGAAAAGACAAAAAGCACAAGTATGAGACTATTGAGCCTCCACTATATAAATGGTAGTCGGGTATGCCAAAGATGAGGAGGGTGAAAGATAAAAATGAGCAAAAAAAATCAAAGAGTGGAGTCCTTAGAAATGAACACAAAGTAATCTGTAGCATATGCCATAGATTAGGTTATAACAAAAAGACTTGCAAGAATAGAAGTCCACCAGTAGATGGTGGTCCTTCTCTTTCAACATCAATTGCTGGTAGTAGTGCACTATCTTGTCTAATAGAAGGCAATACACAATGTGGTCTATTTAAGGTATTCAAGAGTAAGTTACCATCAAGGAGAAGAGTCAACACTATGCCTACAAGTTCAAAAAACCCACTAGAATTGTTCTCTAATTTATCACAAACTACTTCTGCTATAATAATCATGCACCAATCACAACCATCTTCTATGAATGTAATATCAGTAAGATATTAATTTTATTTAATTTTTTAAATTAATTAATTATTCAAAGTTAATATTTTTAATTTTAAATATAGGATGTGCATAAGAAATCAGTCAAGGAATTAGGTGGTAAATATTACAAAAAACCTAGAGATATTGGTGACAATGGATTTGGAATTATTATGTAGATGAAGAAACTAGTAATATGTCATACAAGGTAATACATTGGTTCAAATTTAATCATATTATTATACTTATCTTTAAAATTACTTTATTGTAATTGATACTAAATTTATCAATGCTTATATTGTAGAGCTCATTGAACTCAAGAAATATTATAATGCATACTAGAAGTAAAAGCAAGATTGCTGAGACAAACAAATCTGAATCTGCTAGGAGGATTGGAGTGTTTTTAGAAGAACAAGTTGGCATCTTCCATGTAATCTTGGTTTCAAATCTCCTTGTCTTAAATGGAAAGGAAAGACTTATTTGACAAAGAAACAACTTGAAGAAGAAAGAGAAACCAGAATTGGGAATTTAAAGAAAAAGTCCAAGAACTGAAGACTTTTATCTGCTTCTATTTTTTACTTTTTGAATAGCTAAAGTAGTTGAATGATCTGTTGATTATGTATTTTATTTTTTGATGTGAGCAATTGTTTTGAGTTGTTTATATCAATTGCAAATAATTTTTTTTTTTGTGAGCAAATTAATTCCATATGAAACATGTGCTTTATAGTTTGGAATAGGTTCCTCTAGGAGCTATGTAATGATCAACCTTTTGTGTTAAGTATATTAATATTATGCTCACTTTTATGAATGAAATATAAACTTCAGAAGTTTTCTTTTATGACTGTGTTTATATTGCTATTTAAGGTAGCATTTGAGAAGATGATGTTTCATGGGAGATATTTAGGCATGGTGAATAGGGTATCACATGTGATAATATGTTTCTTATTGTTATTTAAGGTCTTGGAGAATGGTGAATGGTGAATAGGGTATCATTTAGGCATGGTGAATGGTGTTTCTTGTTGCTGTTTAAGGTCATAGGATATCACATTAATTAATTTTATGGAAGTTTATCTTGGAGATTATGTTCCTTGAGGTCTAAGGATGTCCAGCTACAACAATTTGAAGTTTGAAGAGAACAACTTCATATATATAGAGAGAAATCAACATTACAATTACTACCAAAACAGAATATTGCTAATATTCATTACTTACTATCACAAGATAAATATGTATCCCCAATACATTTAATTCAACATAAAAACACCAACTACATTGACTTCTACTTGGATAAGTTTGCAACTAATATTAATAGAAGCAACATTAAGATTACTATCTTGGTACAAAAATTCTTCTCAATCAACGATGATTGACCAACATATCCACTTGTTTTCCTCACATCCTTCATAATTTTCAACTCTTCCTTCATAAACTTCAGTTCGTCCGCTTGTTTTCCTCACATCCTTCATAATTTTCAACTCTTCCTTCATAAACTTCAGTTCGTTCACTTGTTTTCCTCACATCCTTCATAATTTTCAACTCTTCCTTCATAAACTTCAGTTCGTCCGCTTGTTTTCCTCACATCCTTCATAATTTTCAACTCTTCCTTCATAAACTTCAGTTCGTTCACTTGTTTTCCTCACATCCTTCATAATTTTCAACTCTTCCTTCATAAACTTCAGTTCATCTTTAAAAACACCATCGCTTTGCATCTTCTTCATCTTTATAATTTCCAACTCAAGCTTCTTCTTTTCCTTCATTAAATCATTAATCAATACTTTTATCCATTGTGAAGCCTCACAATCAATCCATTCAAAAAAACCACATCCTCTATTGTCGGAATTCTGATATTTTCAAAAATGAAGGAACTAATTAATTACTTTCAATACATCTAGAATCTATTATACATAAAATAAAAATATTAAAACTTGGTAATTTGGGCATCAAAAGAACCTCCTTGGATTGGCTTTTTTTCCACAATATCCATATCTTCACTTGAATTCGACAGTGACAGACCACTGGTGACAAGTTTTCTTTCCCATATCTTCTACTTGTGTTAAACAATCTGGCTATTTGACTTGAATGATGAGAAGATGATGAAGAGGCCATTTTCGATAGATAGGTTGAATGAGATTTGTCAAAGACGACGGACTATAACGTCTTTCTAAACGGCCGTCCATGTTCTCATTTTCATAATTTGGTTTCAATTACTTTGTTTAACATAAATATTAGTTGTTTTAAGTATTTTTAAATTTCACAAGAGTCGAAATGACCCTAAAATTTTGACAGGAATTAAATGACTTTTTAAAATTTTCACAAGGGTATAAAGTGGTCATTTGCCTTTATTAAACCATTCATTTCTTTAGTTTTGAAGTCAGAATTTGCACCTATGTATATTAAAATGTCTAAAATTTCATCCATCATTCATTATTTCATTCTCTTAGAAGTTAATTACTTCGGACGTTTTCTAAGATTTGAAGAAATCGCTAGAATAATGACAGATCAAAATCTCTTGCTTTTTTGCTATGTACTTTTCTTAGGTTTAATTTTACTTTTTATTTTTGTGAAAAAAGGCATCCATGATTCAACTTTATTTTTGTATCTACATTCTCTTTCTTCTTTCTTTTTTCTTCTATTATTTAAAATCTTTTTGGTTCTAAATTTCTTTTTTGCATTTTTCTTTTTGATTTTTTTTGTATGATACTAAATATAATTGAAATAATTACATCAATAGTTGCATTAATTGTTATTCTTGCTCTCAGATCTGTATTAATAGTTATATTTTAAGTGGTAATAATAATTAAAATGATCAAATTTGAATCAGTTTGGAGATTCATTTTGATTTTTTATTCTTTTCTGTTTACTTTTTATTTTCAAAAATTTTGGTTATTTCAATTTGGTTCAGTTCTGGTAAAAACAAATCGGTAAAATTAAATCGAACAAATTAGTGAGCAATACTATGTAATTTTGATAATATAGGGAGATCAAACCATAACTAAAGTTAAAATATTTCAATTGAACTTTAGAATACTAAAAATAAGGTGTAAAAAATAAAAAAGCTCATAAAAAATCCCAACCAAGCAAACTGAATCAAATTAAATTGAATTAGACTAGTTTGATTCAAATTGATTTTTGCCCAATATCGGTTCGTTTTGGTTTTCACAAACACTAAAATTTTAATTTTCAATTTATTTGATTCGGTTTGATTTGATTTTGAATCAAACCAACCAAATGCTCATCCCTAGTAACAATTACAACAAAAGTTATATTTATAGTAACATTTGTGTGGAAGTAGAAATAATAGTGAAAGCGAGAGTTTCGGTCTAAGAATTAGCACGAGTGGTAGCGATTTAATTATAAGAGAAGGTTCTAATAATCTCGATATAACTAAAAAATACAAACATTTGTGGGTTTAATGTGCATAAGGAGATCTATTTATACAATAATGATAATTAGTTAACCCTATTAATCTCTTCTTGCAAGAGTAGGGGCATAAATTTTCAGCCTTTTAATTTAAATAAGATTTTCCTGCTTAATAGATAATCATTTCCCACCAATGGGAAATTTTTTTTCGTTTTAAATTGAAAACTGAGGTGATTGAATTTGTATCAACAAAACCATAAATTTGATACGCAATAGACGAATATGATAAATATTTTCTTTTTAGGTAATGAAAGGGATTCATCCATTCTATTCACGTGTATTGATCAAAGATGGTGAGAAATTTTTTTCTTTCTTTTGTCCAATCTCACGAAATGAACAAGTTGCACATACATCTTAGTATATGTTTTTCAATGGTGAGAACAAACTCCTAAGAGTGGGGGATTTGGTGATATTTTTTATTGGTTGTCTTGTGTTTCTAATAAGTTGTTTAATAATTAGCATGTTGAATCATATACATAGCATAATAGGCTTGTTTAGATCGATTCTAATCAGATAATTATAATTTTTTTATATTTGAATATTTTGTTATTTAATATTCTATTATTTTAATATTAAATGAAAATTTTAGTAAGAAAATAAAATCTCAAATTATGATTTGCAGGAAAATTCCTAATATTTCTTATGCAACTGCTATAATATCAACAATTTCATAAGCTTGAATTTCAATTGTGACATAAAAGCATATCTTTCTATGTCTTCGGATACAACCTATAATGGTGTTCATGTTCTTTGTACATAAATTGTTGCGAGGATTTTCCATAATTTTAGTAGTTCTTCTGCTTCCAAGATAAATTCTCCTATTTGTGCCTCATAAAAATAAAAAATAGGTTGATAAATCATTTCCTTGATGATATAAGAAAATAATAGTTACTCTATCTTGCATAGAAACAAAAGATAGGTAGAGTTTAGGACATTTATTGTATGAGGTCTATCCAATACTAGATGCAGAAGTTGTCCCATAATAAAACATGTTGTTGCTGATAGTCTAACTACAATGACCGAATTAATTATCTTCATGCATAAAAATATAAGATTATAGTATCTCGATCCTTAACTACCAGAGTGTTGTAAATATTAGGCATCTTGTTCTAAGAAAAAACTATATCGGGCGCTTGTTCAATGATTTGAGCGATATGCTTCAAGTTTTTTTTTTTTTAAGTGTGAAAACTCCTTAACGAGAAATAGTAAAATTAATTCTGATACTAATAACATAATAAATAAAAATATGTTGATTTTTTAATTTTCTAGTTTAAAATAAATATGCCACCGTAATTTCATCAATTAATTCTGTGAAAAAATTGAAATCAGTACTCATTTTTGTTGAGACCACTAAATTACACTTCGATGAACTGATGAAGTGTCAAACACGATGCAAGACTGATTAAGCATAATGAGTCGCACGTCTATGCCGAATGAACTGTGTAAACAGGCTTTTGACCTCTTAGGGAGGTTTTGAAACTTATATACTAATTTTCTTTCAATTATTTACCATCGATATTGGGTTTGACCGATTAAAGGAAGATGGGTGAAAAATCGTTGATTATATGTGTGCTTGGAGTTGGAGCTGAAATTGGTAATCGTTGATCAAAATCAGAAATAGTTTACTGCCAAATGCCAAAAGCTCTTTGACTTTCCTTATCATAAGAGTGCCTTCCGCAATCATCACTTTGTCTCCTGAAGTCCTTTGTGAAACATTTAACGCTGTTGCCTAAGTTACTGTTAGCTATTCTTGTGGTTTTCTAATATCTTCCCCTTTTTAATTTTTGTTCTTTATTTTTATCCCAACAAACATTCCTATTAGTCTAATGCTTGATATGAACATGATAATTTTAACTTTCAAACTCCAGAAGCATGTAAACTCAACCCATTGCTAATGTTTTGATGCGGCCAGAAGAAATGGAATTAGCTATACCACTTCTGCAGGTGCAAGAAAGCAAACAGCTAGAATATCTAATCCTCGCAGGGGTTACATTAGGATAGCAGAAGCATCTCCATTATCAGAGAAAGAGACAGCTCACAGCTCTTAACAAGAATATAACATGGGCACAAACAATTAGCCCTTGGGAGATGATACAAGAGATGTCAATACACTTAACTGCAAGCTATGGGGCCCTTCCAACAGTGCAGCCAACACACCTGACTGCCAAACAGACCTTCTATGCAGCAGCATTACTAACAATTATAATACAAACACCTTAGCAAAAGATGCAAAGCCTACTAGCATATCCCAAACTCCACCTACATCAAGAACCGATTTCTGTATGGCAATCCGGGGGGCCAATATATTTTTGTTAGCCAACTGTGTTGCTTGTTCTATTAGCAGGCAACAGAACATACTGCAGGTTTTACTGGAGCCAAAATTTTATCAGCTGAAGATTGGAAACCAGCAGCATTTTCAAGGCGTTCCCATGTCAATCTCCGCTTCTCAGCTTTCAAACTTGACAATGAATCCTCCTCTTCCAACTTCCGTTGGCAGGTTACCATTAGCTCTTCATCCATCTCACACAACATCTTCCTAATGTTCTGTGTTAGGTTGAGAACCGCTTGATTCCAATGATTCTGGGTGTTCCGCTCAAGAGCTGAGAAGAGAAGAGGCACAATCACATGCCTGTTTTGCGCAATAAGATTTAGGATTCGCTCATTGTTCAATAGAAAATGAGCTCGTTCAGCCACCTGGAAATGTGAAGTGAAGCTCGTTATTTTTCTGCGATTTAACTTGCAGATTCCAAATTCAAATAATATCATTTTCAGTGCACAGGGATTTTGAAAAATATAAAGGATTAGTTCCAGTTCTTTAGCCTAAAAATGGGCCTCTTCAAAACCAGAAAAAAAAAAGGAAATAAAGAGTTTATAACTGTGAAAAGTCCTCATTGAGCATGTTGAGGTCTATGACCAATATGCCAGGTGAAAATGCCGAAACCATGAAAAAATCTCATTTCTTAAGTTAAGCACAGTAGATTCTCAGTATCTTATATCAGCTTGGTTTTGTCCCATAATTTGTCAATTTTCACCATGTTTAATTCGCAACCATTACTTCTGTTGCAAATGCTAAAGATGGCATAACTACTGAAAATAAAATGAAGCTTGAAACTTCTGTGAAATAAAACAATATACCAAAGTTAATTAATCATTGTAAACTTGGAACTATTTTCAATCAGCTGTTCAAGGTAATATTATATGCAATTCTTTTCCCTATTTTGAACCTGTTGAGCCTCATGCACAGGGAATTCTCCTACTGGCTCTACCCAGGTATAGCAACAGAGTTAAGGCATGATAGTAGGATTAGCATCTTTATGTGTACATTAATAGCTGCACACATCAGCATAAAACTTGATCTTATGAAGGTTCAATTCATGCACTATTCGGTAAATACATATCATAAGCAAGTTTGTAGAAATGCATGCCACAAGTACACCAAATAAAATGCATAGTAAGTAGGACTCTGAGAGACAAACGCTATGCACAAAAATTTTAATTGAACAAAGACATGGCAGGAAAATGAGGTTCAGAAAGTTATGAACTTCCTTGTATTCTGAAATAATAAGCATTGCTGGCAAAGAAGTTTTTACCTGGTAATGTGAGCTATTGAGACAGCATCCTATTCGTCGAAACAGTGGGACCATGATCTTCTGAAACTCATCCATGCTAGTCATTTCCAAAATCTCTTCTATCTCACTAACAAACATCAATTCCTTCTGGCTGTTGGTCAGTGGCCAGTATTTCAGCAGACCCCTAATCACAATACCAGCCAACTTTGGATCCTTGTCTATAAACTGTACAATGCAATATGTCAATTGTTGGTGGTAGACACCCACCGATTTTGGCTTGTGTAGAGGAATCAAAGCTCTCCATAGAAACATCTTGTGTTCCTCTTTCAATGGCAAGGCAAACCCACTAACAACACTTCCAAAAATCTCCAATAGCTCAGCAATTCCATTATGACTTTCAGTTTCAAAAATAAAATGATAGATAATGTTGCCAACAGCTTTTCGGATAAAAGGTCGGTGTACCATGAAATTCCCATAAATCCTATGCATAATTGTTTTCAAACAGTCTCTTTCTCTTGGGTCCTCAGAATCAAAGAGGTCTAGTAATCTCATAACGAAAGCATGATCTACATACTTCTTTGCCACCTTTGGATCAACATAACTTACAAACCGAAGTAGTAGATCATACACACATTGTAAATGTGACCAATCAGGGTCGAACATTGGTTCTTCATCCTCTTTTTCCCAAACTGTGTTATTGGAATGATACTTTGGTGGGAAAACCCTAAAAAGGTTAATTGCACACATCTTACACATTGCAGTAATAGCAGGTTCAGTAAATTTTGCGGATCCAGATGAAACAAAATCAACAAGCTCTAGCAGTGTTTGGCGTTTAATATCTTCCTGAGCAACAATTTTATCTGGATCATTGAAATTGAAAACTTTGCAACAAAAGTTTAATTTACTGATAAAAAGATTTTGCTTCTGTTGATTTGAAACATCTTTGAAGGATACGTGGGGCTCCACAGCCTCCACCCCAGTCATGATGCTAGAAGGAAAAACTGCTGAAGACACATGTTTGACAACATTTAATCGACTTGAAAATGAATTCCCCCCTTTTGTACATGGAGCTGCATTATCCCATTTGGTGGTACCAATTCCAGCAGAATCAAATGAATCAGACTTTGAAGACTTCCTTGGGATTTTGCTTAGAATTTGTTTGAGCATGTTGCAATGCAGCAACTTTCTGCAGGTATAGACCTGCATTACAGTTATACAAATTGAATTATTGCAATTATCCAGTAAAGAGTGGGGGGGGGGTTACAGGAGGGCTCTTTGTGGTAGTCTTTGCTTCTAAATCAGCAAGAAGGTTATGCACAAAAACAAGAACAATGACATAATTTTCTTGCTTCAAACTCATGATATTCTTATGCATACTATACAGTGATGACGATGAAAAATTCTTGAACCAAGAACATGGCTCAAGTATAATAATCAGTGAAATGAAGCAACCAGAGTCAATTGAATATGACAGTTGAAACCAGACAAAATATATCAATCCCAGGGTTCAAAGAATAAGAGCATCACGAGAAGTTAAGGAAGTGAAGCATTAAGCAAATTAATGCACAATTAAGAGTCCCTTTGGCAGCTAGCAAGGAAAGTAGGAACATGAGAGCGTGCTTCTTCAAATTTCACTATTTATGGTGTGCCACTTCCCTTATCACAGATTTCACATGGCAGAACGCCCAAGATTTGCTCAAGCTTAATTATCTTAAAGCCACCACAATGACAAAGCAGCCTCATTTACCCAGCATTACCTAATTACCTATCCCTGAAAACAAATTTGGTTGAAGACGTAGAAATTGAACCAAAACTTTTGTAAGAAATAGATTAATATGCAGAAAATAAATAAACGATCTTCGCTTGAGTGGGCATAGCAACTTGTAAACGAAAAACCCAGATCAAGGGTACTACCAGAAACACTGAAAGAGAAACTCAACAACATAAATGGCTCTTAGATATAAAGTTAAACAAGGGTCCTTCCATTGGCAATGATTTAAAGGAAACAAAAACAAAAATACTCTAAGCAAGAAAATTGGAGGATGAAGCCTTAGATCTGAACAATTATGATATGCAGAAAGTGAATTACCAAAGATCTGCACAGATGTACATGCATGAATCAAGAGGACAAAGCCCAGATCTTTTTTTTTTTCCTTAAAAAAGGTAGCTTCATCAAACTAGCGAGAAGCTTCACAAGTGTGAACAGAAAATCAAAAGGAAGCTTCGTGTCATTCCAAAATGTAACTCCATACTTAACTAGAAAATAGAAACGTTAAGCGCTACGACTCGTTAACGTTCAAACAAAGACAAGGCGTGAGGGGAGGCGGAGAGGGAGAGAGAAAGAACCTGTGTTTATGTCAACAGGTGTGAGGAGACAGATCTTTTTAGCAAAGAAATGAAAACGCTTGATAGATTTGAATGAGATAACAGTGTACTTTTCGTTAAATGGAGAGTAGATTTGTTATCGTGGGCTTTTGGGTATTGATGGATGTCCACGAAGGATCAAAAGAGATAGTGTAGCTCCTCGGTTGAAGAGAATAAGAGGGGTGGCATTTTCTGCGGATTGCAGACACCAGTGGCCAGTCTCCAGCACTACCAAATGCTTAGATTCTGTTCATATAAGTTTCAGGTAAAAAAAAGTGTTTCTTAATATTGTTTTAATAATTTAACAATAATATTAAATCTTGTTTAGTAATGAAATATTTTTTATTCTAATGAAGATTTAAATTTAATTTTTAGATATTATTATCATTTATAATTTATAAGTCAATTTTTTTTATTTTTAAAATATCATTAAAACTTCATGTTTACTTTAATTAACATTTTATTCTTTCTATCTATTTTTAAGTAAATTTACCCTCACAATATTGGTCAAATAAAATAGAAAATGTTTGATAGATATCATTTGTTTTTTTTTTCTCTATTTTCTTTAATCAAGTTCCTTTAGTATACTGTGGATGAACTGTAAGGGTCTCTTTTTTCTACCTTTTCTCTTCCAATATATTTTTCCTTTCTATTGGTTATATTGTAGCTTTGCTCACAGGAATTATCTCCCTTAAATTGACATTTTTTTTTCACTTCTTCAATCTGTGGCTTAGTTGGTGGTCTTGAAGGAGATTTATTATGGAGCCTCTCGAGAAGCATCTCTAGCCACATGCGTGGCTTTTTTTAGAGAACTAAGTTGGTCATCACTCACCTCAACCCCAATCTAGCATGCAGTGCTAGTAACTTTTTTAGGCATGGCTCCAACCATTTGAGACATTGTGAAAGCCTGTTGTTTCTTACTTATTTGGTTGCCTTCCTCTTCATCTTCTTAGTCTCTCTCCTGAAGCTGCTCACGCTAGAGTATGTGGTTTTTGCCTATAGTTTTTCTGGATTGCCTTCTCTCTGCCATGTAGTTGTAGTACTGATGCCCATATGCTTGGAAGGTCTTTGTTGTTGGCTCTTAGTATCGGCGGCTAATAGTGGAAACAGAGAGCGTCACTATTGTTTCTCTTTGTTCTAGTGTCGAGTCTTGTTTTTTGGTCTAAGGATTTGGTTTTCTATTGGATTATATTTGTGGATCCTTTTCCATTATAGTTTGGTTTAGTTGAAAGCCTTGGACTTATGTGTTTTAGGCCTCAAGCCTTTTTTTTTTTATATATATATATAGACCTCTGGACTTTCTACCACTAATGAAATTTTACCCTCTACATATATAAAACTTGTTTTTTCTATCCTCTTTATCCATTTATTTGCTCTTCATTCTTCAGTTCTTGAAGCTAGAAAAAAAAAAGTAAAAACTCTAATATTTATCTCGCCATGCTTTCTAACTTATCACCATCAACATAATCAATAAAGAAATCACAAACTTGTAGAAGCTGAAATTCCTCACTCACTCTTAATAGTGGACAAATTATAAACTAAAAATAAAAATCACATACCATTGACTCAATCCATGAATAAAATACCTTCCAAATATGAGAAATTATCCAAATCCATGAATAGATCACTTAAATCACTTTCATTGACAATAAAATCCATGAATAGATCATTAAAATCATAATCTTATTTACTCACAATATAATTCAAAGTTGGGTTTGACAAGTGAATTAAAATTGCAAATGTTAAATTTGAATACTGATCAATTAATGCATAAAGAGTTCAGGACACTTACATTTCTAGACTCGTCTCCATCTAGGTTTGTCAAATTGCACTCGACTCCCTTTGCCTTTGTAACACCCCTTACCCTATGCAGGTGTAAAGTGAGTTAGGATCGCCACAAGCTATATTTTCTTAGAAATTTTCAAACTAAACCATGTATTTAATATGTGTAATAATCAAATTATTAGATGGTTCATGTATATGTCATGATGTGAATAAAGTAAATGTAAAAGATTTTAAATTAAAAATTTTCGTAAAGTTTTCTCTGTTTTATCAACATATCAACTTATGGAACATATGAAAAATACATCTATAATTATACTCTCATCTATCATTTAATGTCATATGATTCATTAGTTAACCAAATACTACAAAATAACATCATTTCTCATTCTTCCAATATTATTATTATATGTATATATTTGGCTTTTTTTTTATGCATGCATGATTACAACACGTTAACTTACATAATTTATATCACAATCTCTACTTAATACATACATGGAAGAATATAAATATACAATAACTTAGAGATTCAAAATAACCAACTATGGTAAAGACCTCGATGTCTGATGCTGATCTCTGGTCATCTCTGTAATGATTATTTTATTTACAACCTACGTGAGGTAAAACTAACACAGGTGAGCTTATATCCAGTGAGTGATTGTAAATAAGTAATAACATAGACCATGTATATTCATATGTACATATTATTAAGCAAACTTTTACAAGCATGTAAAGTGTAATTAACATAGTATATAACATACTTGTCAGAATTCTGGTATGAGATATATGTGCAAATATACACTCTTGTGCATGTTAAGAATATTCTTCAGAATCAATAAGCCATTATCTTTTTCCATAATTACATATTTTATGTTCATAGCAAATTATCAAGGTTTAAAATATGCAATAGATGCAAACATGTCAATATTCACTAATAAATTCACAAAACTAGATATCAAATCTTAATTAAGTTCTCAACCCTTATAAATACACAGCGAAATTGACTAGGTAGATAAGAAATTATAATGGTAAGTATAGGATGCCAAATAGTAGGCTCAAAGGGTGAAACTATGATAGCAAGGCTTTATACTCATGCCTATGAGGTACCTGATATGTAACCTCAAATATAAATCATTTTAACAATAGTAGTACTGCGAACTTTGCATATGTATATGGCATTGCCATATCGTTAAACTAACCTCGATTCCTATTAAGTTTACTATCGCCAAGTATCTTTAGTTCAATATTTCAAATTATTTAAAGTAAATATATGTGTTATTTGAAATCATTTTAAGTTATTTCAAGTCATTTCTCAAATACATATATCATATGTCAATATTAACAAGAAGAGAAATTCATAACAAATAGTGCACAACTTTGTCGACTCAGCATTCTAAATAGTGCATCAATTCAATTTAGCTTTTGCATTTCATATCACTGTTAATTTTAGAATAGTAAAACATTTTACTTACCTCTTATTGCATAGTAAGTTTAGCTGGCTAGAGAACACGTACATAATTCCTACTGATTAAGCAAGCATGTCTATTTTCATGCATTCTACATCAAGAAGGTTATATTTTGTCTAATCGTACATCAAAAATTCAAGTACCTTATGAATAGAATGAGACTTAAATTTATCATGAAAAATATGTATTTATATCTTAGCTTTCCAACAAAGTATGATCCATATAATTCTGATCATCCTACCTCAAGTTATGAATTTTTCTTTTCAAGCTATTCAAAGGTGTTATTATTAGCCCATCTCAGATTTCTAGCTTCTAAGTTCTTTAAAAACTTGCTTATGCATATATTTTTATATTGAATTAAGTTAAATCCTCTATGAAGTAGTTCTATTTCGCATGGTTACTTTGGTACTCGTGTTACCTCATTTCATTAAATACACAATTAGTTATAGTCTGATTACTACAAACTACTCCAGATGAATATGCTCTACATCAGTTTTAATTTTACTCAAATTTTACACTAACTTAAGTTCAAAATCATAATTTAATCTCTTCATTAAAGTTTGAGCATTTTATCCTAACTTTCATTTGGTTTACATGAGACCTCATTTGGACAATGACATATTATGTTAGTATAAAAATTGCAAGCTGCTCATGCAAAACTTTAATATACCAAGTTAGGTATCATATCTCTATGCCCATTAAATATATTTCAATCATTTCAATCATCATTTCAGCACTCAAACAATACTTATTCAAAATAATATTTTCAGTAATTAAATCTAAACCCTAACTAAACATAATCATAAGAAATTCAAGGAAAATAAAAAATCAAGTATATACTAAACCTTGTTGCAAAATTCTCTTTCTTTCCACACCTACTCCTTAATTACTTTCTTTCCACTTGATGTGCCTTCATCATGCTAATATATACCTTAGGAAATAGTTTGAATAATTTGAAAATTAAAGCTTCACAATTTAAATTGATGCATAAAGAATGGAAGGATAATGTCTCCTACTAATTTCTCCAATTACCGGTGATTTTTAAGTTTGGTGCATATGGAACCTTAACCTTTCCTTATTCAAATCTTTCAATATATGGATATTCTTTTCGCTCTTATTCTTAGGATGAATTTTAGTTGAAGAAAGCTCATACCGATCCAATATGGCAGATTTGCAACAATGGTGTGGAGCAACTTTATATCATTCAAATGGGTCTAAAAAGGAGTTCAAAATCATATTTATATGAACCAAATCCACTTGGGGCGTGCTTCAATTCATATGGGGTAAATTTAGTGCAACACTTGCAATTATGGGTTTAAGGAGTATAATCAAGCCAATGGGCCAAAACTACTGTAATGACCCGAAATCGGACCGCTACCGGCGCTAGGATCCAGATCGACTTAAGGTCGCCGGGATCCGTAGCAAGCCTAACATACAACCTGTTACACCTGATAAATCCCATACATGATCATACATTTTCATAAAACTTTAAAATTTTTTCATTCACCAAGCTCAACATATGCATGCACTGAACATTAACCATACATACCCCAGACTAGAGCCCTCATCAAATGCTCTAGTTGGGTCAACATTACAATAATCAAGCTTGGTTCTCATAAAACATCATTAAAATATTTCATTAAAAATATCATGTACCAAAAGGGATTAACATACACTATGGCCAAGCACAATTTTATCCTCAGTACAATTCTTTACATTACATTATAACATTTTACAATACATGTCCACAACTACTAATACATAGACATAACTTCAACCTGGAAGACTCCCCGGCCTATCCCGAACCTGCAAACCTGGGAGTTAAGGGAAAGGGGTGAGCTACTAGAGCCCATTGAGCAGAACAGTAAAACCTTATATTTAAAATATATGCTTTCATGGAATGCATCACATCACAAATAAATCACATCAAGGATGGACTTGTCACCAATAGCCCTCTACATAATCCAATCATGCCAGGGGCGTAGTGCAGGCCACACCTGATCTTTCTCTTACATTGTACTAGGGGCGTAGTGCAGGCCACACCTGGACTTCCATATCATATCATATCATGTCTCATCATATTGAGGACTAATGGGTCATCCAACATCCATCCACATCAACATCAAATTATGCAATGCAACATATTCGTGAATTTCTAATGCAACAACCTAAAATATATCATGGTATTCGTGATGCATGAACATGTTCAAAATTTATTTGCTTGCAACATAAAGATTCATTCTACTCATCTCAGGCTGACTCTGAAGCAGCTAGCTCACTGCTGGGGTCCTCGGTTCCTCGGGTCCGAACCTACACAGGTGGACTCAAGTGAGGGACCAAACATACATGAACATGACTCTAAACTACCCCCCCAAAACCCCCTAAAACACCTCAACACAATCATATAAATCATGCAAAGGAAGGCTGAATAGGGCACTTTCGGCGGCAGGTTCGGCGGCCGAAAGTTCCTTCCAGAGACGAAACTCATGCATGTTCGGCGGCACTTTCGGCGGCCGAAACTCCCCTCTAGAGCCAAAAGTCCAACTTTCGGGGGCAGGGTTCGGCAGCCAAAAGCTTGCCTCCACAGACAGGTTCGGCGGCCGAAAGTCCTTCGGCTGCCGAACCTGAGTTCTTCCAAAATAGCAGAACTCAGCCTCTTCATGCACATTTTGCCTCCCAAACCTTTCAAACATGCATTTAACTATTCCACAACATGCATACCCAAGCAAACAAGCATATAGGGGTCTCAAACTATCCTAAACCCCAACAACAACACAAAGCATATACATATACAACATACATTATCCATAAACTCAACATTAACCCTAACAACAATCAACTAACCTAAACATGCATTTCTACCCCATAACCCCTCATAAAACTTGTTTAAACATGGGATAAGCTAAAGATCTACCCTTACCTCTTGAAGATCGAGAGGGGAGGCGACCTAAACTTGGAGAAATGGAGGAAGAAAGCTTCGGGGTCTCCAAGCTTCAAATATTGATCTTAGCTCCAAAAATCTTCAAAACCAAGTTAAATAACTCATAAAAGCATGAGAGACTTGAAGGAAGAACACAAGATCGCTAAGGGAGGTCGGAGACGCACCTTGGCCAGAAATGGGGAGAGAAAACTCGCCTATTTTGGACAGGGGACCCCTTTATAGGTGGCTGGCCAGGCCACTTTCGGGGGCCTAACATGCCTCCGCATGCACCCCATGTTCGGCGGCCGAACTTGGGTTCTTCCTTCATTCTCTTTCTTTATTTTCTTTAAAACTTTAACTCAAATCCTTACTTCATAAAAACCATAAAATACATGAAAACATTTTATAAAAACATGATTTTACCCTTCTAGAGGTTTTCGACACCCGAGATTCCACCAGACGGTAGGAATTCCGATACCGGAGTCTAGCCAGGTATTATAACTACACTGTTCAAGAACGAGAGAGAGAGAGAAAACATACTGGTTTTATTTCAGAGATAAAGAAAATGTTGTTACACACATGTTCTGGAAGCTTGTAGCTTCCTTATAAATCAAATAACAGCTCGTGCACGACATGTGCAAGAGACCCAACACATCTGTCCTAAAACGACACAGTCTAAACAATATACATATGTAAACTGAAAAACATCAGAAACGATGTAGTTTTGACACCCCCTCCTCAAGTTGAAGCTGGTAAAGGCAAAAGGTTCAACTTGTGAGTGAGATTAACATGACGACATGCTGGCAAGGCCTTTGTGAAGATGTCTGCCAACTGTTCTTCAGTGGGGAGATAGTGAGGCAGTATGAATCCCTGCTGAAGCTGATCTCTGACGAGGTGGCAGTCTATTTCGATGTGTTTGGTGCGTTCGTGAAATACCGGATTTGCAGCTATATGCATGGCCGCCTTGCTGTCACAGTGCAGTGGGATTGGCAATGGGACTGTAACCTGCAAATCCTGCAAAATATAGCTAATCCAGAGGAGCTCACATACTGTGTTAGCCATGGCACGATACTCAGCCTCAGCTGAGGATTTAGAAACAGTAGGTTGTTTCTTAGTCTTCCAAGAGATAAGGCAAGGTCCCAAATATATGCAATAACCAGAAAGTGACTTTCTGGAATAGGTACAAGCAGCCCAATCAGAGTCACAATATGCATTCAGTGACATATCAGCACTTACAGGAAAATAAAGGCCTTGGTGCAAGGACCCTTTAAGATAACGAAGCACATGTAAAGCAGCCTCCCAATGGGGCTTTCGAGGCATGCTCATAAACTGGCTTAAATGCTGGACAGCATAGCAAATATCAGGCCTTGTGAGGTTAATGTAAAGCAATCTGCCAAGGAGCCTTCTATACATGTCAGGTGTATCAAAAGGCTCCCCTGTATCAGGAGATAAGTGTAAACCTTGAGGTAAAGGGCAGGAGGCAGGCTTACAATTAAACATACCTGCATCCTTCAGTACATCTGAAATATATTTAGTTTGACTAATGAAGGTTGCTTGATTGGATCTAGCAATCTCTAGACCCAAAAAATATTTCATGGGCCCCAAATCTTTAACAGTAAACTTCGAATGTAAAGCAAGCTTGCACTTATTTATAGCATCAATAGAGTTTCCAGTGAGAATGATATCATCAACATAAACAAGTAATATCACAGTTAGAGTTCCAGTATGCTGTGTAAACAGGCAGTGATCATGGGAAGATTGCACAAAGCCTAAATTTTTGAGAAAGCTGGTGAATTCAATGTTCCATTGCCTAGAGGCTTGTTTAAGCCCATATAAGGACTTTTTTAGCAAACAAAAATCCCCTGGCTGGGCTTTGTGATATCCCTGTGGTGGTGTCATGTACACCTCCTCATCCAAATGCCCATGCAAAAAGGCATTATTTATGTCTAGTTGAAAAATTGGCCACTGTCTAAAGGTGGCAAGTGCAATGAAGATTCTCACAGTGGTAAGTTTGGCCACAGGAGAAAATCTGTCCTTGTAGTCCAGGCCCTCTATTTGGTTGTATCCTTTAGCTACCAGCCGGGCCTTATACCTTTCCACATCCCCATTTGGTTTAAACTTCACTTTATAGACCCACTTACAGCCTATGGCTTTCTTACCCTTAGGCAGGCTAGTAAGAACCCATGTGCTATTGCTTTCTAAGGCCTGAAGCTCCTGATTCATGGCCTCTACCCATTGTGCATCCTTGGATGCCTGAGCATAGGTACTAGGCTCAATAATTTTGTTAACATTGCAAATGTAAGACTTATGCATAGGATGAAAGGACATGGAGGATGTTTCTAAAGAGTTAACATAGTCTTTCATCCAAGCAGGGGCCTTTCTTGGCCTTTGCATCCTTCTAATGGAAGGGCAATTTTGAAGATCCTCATTGGTCTGACTGGGAGGAGAGGAATCTGGTACTACTTTATCATCCTCAACCACAGGAAGAGGAACCACAGGTCTTTCTATCATATCAGTCCCTTGAAAGGGAAAGACATTTTCATGGAAAATGACATCCCTACTCACAAAGAATGACTTGTCATTCATGCTATACAATTTATAGGCTTTGTGTGTGTTAGCATAACCTATCATAATAGCTTTAACAGCTCTTTCTTGAAATTTATCCTTTTGTGTTCCCACAGAGGTTGCATAGCATAAACAGCCAAATTTTCTCAAATGAGAGTAGTTAGGTAATGTCCCATAGAGTCTCTCATAGGGAGTGGTCCAACCAAAATGTTCCATGGGCATTCTATTTATTAGGTAAGTGGCAGTAAGAATGCATTCTGACCAGAATTCAATGGGAACATGTGACTGCATTTTCAATGCTCTGGCAGTATCAAGAATGTGTCTATGTTTCCTTTCCACAACCCCATTTTGTTGTGGGGTGTATGGGCAGGATCTTTGGTGTATTATCCCTTTGTTCATAAGCAAAGATCTATAATTCTGACTTAGAAATTCTTTCCCATTATCAGTTCTAATGACCTTAATGACAGTATCAAATTGGTTCTCTACCATATGAATGAAGTGTTTAGTTAAGCTAAAGGTTTGACCTTTCAAGTGCATCATGAAGGTCCAAACAGCTCTACTATAGTCGTCTACAATGGTGAGAAAATATTTAGCCCCAGTAAAGGTCCCCATATATCGATGTGTATTAAATCAAAAGGTCTTGAAGTCAAGGTATGACTTCTGGGAAAGGGTAATCTCGCCTGCTTTGCTAGAGGACATACAGGACAACATTGCATAGACTCATTGCTCATATTTATCCCCTGAATGTGTTTGAGCTTACTAACAGATGCATGTCCTAGTCTATCATGCATGTCATTCATTGTTACTACACAATTATGAGCTTGTTCATATTGCATTGAGCATTCTTTATTTAATTCCACTAGAGAAAGAGTACTGTTTACAAAGCTGTAAAGGCCAGCATTAGATTTCATGATCTCAAGTAAGCAATGTCTGATATCAGAATGAGAAAAGCTCATCTGGTTTAGTCTGAAAAGACCTCTCTGTTTCTTGCCTATGGCCACCACCTTCTTATTCAGTGGGTCCTGTATGAGGCAATAATGATGACATATCATTATACAGTAGCCATAGCTACTTATCAATTGACTAACAGAGATCAGATTATACTGAAAGTGAGGCACATATAAGACATCATCTAGAAACAATTTCCCAAAAAGATTTACCTTTCCAGATTGAGAGACCTGAGTTGTTTTTCCATCTGGAAAGCAAATAGATATGTGCTTGTGTGATGATTGTAGAGTAGTGAAGAGAGTGTTATCTGAACACATGTGGTTTGTGGCTCCAGTGTCTAAGATCCAACTAACATTGTTGTGTACTTGTGCATTACAAGCCTTATAGATAGTAGATTTACCTGCAAAGTCCATGAAGTGTGGTTCTGGTCCATGAGAAGTGCTTGCGCCAAGAACTCCTTTCCCTTTTGCAAGTTGGGAGACTTCTTGTTTCAGGGAGCTCAGCATAGAAGACAATTCAAGAATTCTATTTGATGTATTCAGACATTCCAGAGGACTGTCCTCTTCTGGATTATCTCCATCAATAGCAGCCATAATTTTGGTGCTTCTAAAACCTTTGACCGGTTGTGTCCCAGCCTTGCTCTTACCCTTGAACCAATCAGGGTATCCAATCAACTTGAAACACCCTTCCCGGGTGTGACCATTCATGTTACAGAAGGTACAATGTCCCTTCTTATTCTCAGACCTTCTTGGTCTATTCAGGTTTTCAGATTGAGTTTTGTTTAGTAAGGCAAGGGATTCAGTGTTGTCATTCATAGCTCCTAGGATTTCCCTTTGAGACTCAAACTTCACTACCATAGAGTAAGCTTTGTTTACTGTTGGCAGAGGATCCATCCCTAACACTTGGTCCCTTACAGACCCAAAGACTTCGTTTAGACCCATTAGGAATTGCATGAGCCTATTTCTGTTGGCTATGTCAGCTATAGCTCTAGATGCTCCACATGTACAGGTTGGGAGCGTTTCTACTGACCCAAGTTCATCCCATAACCTCTTCAACTTAGTGAAGTAAACAGACACAGACGCATTTTCCTGAGATATAAGAGAGATCTTTCTGTGCAACTCATAGATCATAGGTCCGTTGCACTCTCCAAATCTCTCACAGATCTCTAACCAGAGATCTCTGGCCGAGGCAGTGTATATGAAGCCATCAACCAACTCCTTAGAGATGGAATTAAGGATCCAAGATGTGACCATGAAATCACATCTTTTCCACTGTTCATAGCCCTCAGAATCCTTACTAGGTGCCGAAGTTGTGCCTTCGACAAAACCTAATTTCATCTTGGCACCCAGGGCTATTCTAATAGCCCTGCTCCAAGATCTGAAATTAGTTTCTATGAGAGGAGCGGAGACCAGACTCATACCTGGATGGTCGGATGTTTGGAGACTCAGCAGATCTTCCATCTCGGCATTCGCGATCTGTGCTTTCTCGGGTGGTCCCGTCGCTTTTTGATCGTTACTACTGCCTCCACGCTCCGTCATCGTCAGATCTTTCGAAGGAGCAGAGGATCACCTTCAGGCAACCAGCAACGCGCCGGCGTGAGCTAGAAACCCAGCTCTGATACCATGTTCAAGAACGAGAGAGAGAGAGAAAACATACTGGTTTTATTTCAGAGATAAAGAAAATGTTGTTACACACATGTTCTGGAAGCTTGTAGCTTCCTTATAAATCAAATAACAGCTCGTGCACGACATGTGCAAGAGACCCAACACATCTGTCCTAAAACGACACAGTCTAAACAATATACATATGTAAACTGAAAAACATCAGAAACGATGTAGTTTTGACAAAAGGGAAGCCTAAAGTAAAGATTAAGGAAAGCTTTTGTGAAGATTCAAGTCCATTGGGCCTAATTAGATGGTGTACAAGTTCATCAAACCATGTGAGCAGATTTGAAAAAACATGTGCAATGCATGTGCAACTTAAGGAGCATATGCAAGGCATGTGCACAACTCATGGGCAACCTTGAGGGATGTGTTATACATGTTATTTGGATCTTAATAATGTATTTTGTAAACCCATTTGTTTAGTTTAAGCTTATACTATCTTATTTACTTTAGTATTGCTAGTTTAGTTGTCTGGACCTAGTATTTGGGCCTTAGTGTACTGCACCATTTATAATGGATTTTTAATTCAGCCAGCCTTGTTTGGCACTTTAGGGTTTAGTTTATTTTCAGTCTTTTGTTGGAAAAATAGGATAAAATAATGAAACCTGAGTCGTGTTGGACACTGTCCTTAAGGATTTATTTTGTAATCCCCCAAGATTAAACAGGTCCTTCTAGAATTTAATTTTCAAGATTAGGACAACAAGAATTTATCTCTAATTTGTAACCCAGCAGGAAACATAGAGAAGAGAAAATAAAGTAGAAAAATGGGAGTATCTTTCTTTGTAAAGATGGAGACTATTTATAGTGGAAAAAATGACCATTATAAGCGGTTATAAAAATCTTGAGATAATATAATAAAATCATAACAATCAAATTTAATATTAGATTTAAATTTCATAAATAAAATCTTTAACGACCATAAAATCTTTAATGGCTATAAAATCTTCAACGACCATAAAATTTTTTAAAATCTAAAGTAATTTTACAATAATTCCCTACATATTTCAAAAGATTTTTTCATTGCTGGATTTAGAAATTTAGTGTATATGTTTTGAATCTGGTGTCTTTTGGACTATGAACCAGACCTAGATTAATAAGACTTAACATACAGAGTAATTGGTGAAATTTTTATTTCTATGAACCAAAAACTCTTTTTTTGTATGCTAATATCCCATCAATCTCATAACACTCCACAGATCTTATTGTCAACGCTATTTTCGCTAAAAGGCCATGCGTGCGCCTGGTAGTTCATAAGTGCTCTAGAGATTATGCCACAATCTCATAGAAGCGGCCCCACTCCACACTTATATAGGTGATATCATCAAGTGTATACTGCAATTTATATACCACTCATAAGGAATATGAAAATCATTAAGAGCTTTCATCTCATCCTCTCATTAATGCAGTCTAGCACTTCTCACACCATAAGAAGGGACAACGATAAATAGTGCTAGCAGAACTAACAAGTGACTTGTTATTATCCTTATGAACCTTTTTCATGGGATCTCCAATCACAAAGGTTGGGTTTCCATCACTATTAATTTCAAATTGACTCAAGTCCCATTCCCTTTGATGTTTCATCTATTAGTTGTCTCCCTAAAGGTTTAGTCAGAGGATCGGTCAAATTCATTTCTGACATCACATAATCAATGGAAATAGTTTCATCTTTCAGCAGCTGCTTAATAACATTATGTCTCAGACGAATATGTCTATTCTTATCATTGAAAGTTTTTATTCTTTGCAATGGTTATTGCCGCTTGGCAATCACAACGCATTGATATAGATGGTGCTAGTTTTATTCCCAACGGAATATTTACTAAGAAGTTTCTTAGTCACTCAGCTTCAGTTCTAGCTAATTCCAGAGCAATAAACTCTGACTCCATAGTGAATTTAACAATGATATTTTGTTTGGTTGATTTCCATGTAATTGCACCACCTCTGTAACAGCCCGGAAACCGGTACCCTACTGTAACGGCCCGAACCGCCACCGGCGCTAGGATCCAGATCGGCTTAAGGCCGCCGGGACCCGTAGCAAGCCAACATACATACTATTACCGGGTAAAATCCCATGCATGATCAAAAACTTTAATATAAAAACTTAGACATAAAACCTGAAATCTGAACATACACCAAGCTTGATCCGTATGCTACAACGTAACTATGAACATAAACCTTCCCATGCTAGAGCCCTCATCAAATGCTCTGACTGGGTCAACATTACAGACATCAAGCCTGGTTCTCATCTCAACATAAAAACATTACATAACCATGCAT
The DNA here is from genome assembly GCF_001659605.2 of Manihot esculenta. NCBI lineage: Eukaryota > Viridiplantae > Streptophyta > Magnoliopsida > Malpighiales > Euphorbiaceae > Manihot > Manihot esculenta. The sequence continues at coordinate 9,172,697 of NC_035163.2, forward strand.
CAACAGGGATTAACCAATCTATAGGGCCAAGCACACTCTAATCCAAAAACATTTACTCTACTATCAGTTACATACATTATCTTCTATTACATTACATCATCTTATATTACATGTCCACTTCTAAAACTACTAAACTGAAACATAAACAAAGCCTTAACTCTTGAGACTTCCCGATCAACTTCAAACCTGCAACACTGGGGTTAGGGGAGAGGGGTGAGCTAAAAAGCCCAGTGAGTAGAAACATAGAAAACAGTTCATTAATTACATGCTCTCATGAAATGCGTCATAACACAAAGAAATCACATAACTGTCTCTGGTCCGTCTCGGGGCTCATGCTATTCCCCACGGAATGTTTTTAGAGAGTTCCTTCTTGCTAGCATCCTTTACTCTCAAGGATCGGACATGACCTCAAAAATCCCTCTGTCGGTGCCCGGCTCCCCCAAAGGAGCTCGCATAGGCCTGTAACATACATGACAGGGTGCCCAGTCCACAGAGAGCTCACAAGGACTTTCCTACATGTACTTGTCCGGCTCTCGAAGGACTTACCCAAGACTCAATGACAGATATGGGCTATTGAAGTCGCCTTGGTCCAAACCTCCTGAAAACAACATCAAATAATGCAATGCGCCACATTCGTGAACTAGTGCAAACGGCCTACTACATATAATCATGATGCATGAACATGCTTTAGGCATTATATTTCGTACATAAAAGATTAGGTTTAGTTCTACTCACCTCTTGGCAGACGCTGACTGACTCTGCAACTGCTAGCACTACTGGCCTCCTCGGTCTCTCGGGTCCGATCCTACACAGGTGGACTCGAATGAGGTGCCAAACATACTCTAAACAACTCATAAACATACCCCCAAAAACCCCTCTAAACATCACCAAAACATGTATAGAAAACACCCAAGAAACGGCTGGACAGGGCACTTTCGGCGGCCGAAAGTCCCTTCCAGAGACGAAACTCGGGTAGGTTCGGCGGCAGGTTCGGCGGCCGAAACCCCAGGACAGAAACGAAACTCAGCCTTCGGGGGCACGTTCGGCAGCCGAAAGACTGCCTCCCATGCAGGTTCGGCGGCCGAAACTCCTTTCGGCGGCCGAAACTCCTTTCGGCGGCCGAACCTGGTCCCCTATGGACGACAGGTCCGATTCTGCCAAGCCAAAAACCAAACTCAAAACACCCCAAATCCTTACATACTCTCTCCCAAACATGCATACTCACTCCCACATGTATCAACTAGCTTAAAACTCAACAATACATCATATAAACATACATATAACATACATTGGCACAAAACCCACATAATCCTTAAACATGCATTTCTACCCAAACTCAACCATCAAACTCTATAAAACTTACTTAAAACTTCAAAAGACACTAGGAAAGCAAAGATCTACACTTACCTCTTGAAGATCGAGGGTTGTGTGATCTCTAACTCGGAGGTGTGGAGAATCTAAGCTCCAAAAGCTCCAAGCTCCCAAAACTTGATCTAAGCTTGAAAACTCTTCAAAATAACCATGGAACTCATGAAAACATGAAGGAGATGAAGAAAAACATGGAAACGGCCAAGGGAGGACAAAAACTCACCTGAGCTCGAGAATGGGGAGAAAACTCTCCCATTTTCGGTCTGAGGGCCTCTTATAGGTGGCCGACTAAACCTCCTTCGGCGGCCTAACGTGCCCCCTAAACTCATGCAGGTTCGGCGGCCGAACTTGACTTTCGGCGGCCGAACCTTGGCTCGTTCAAACAAGACTTTCGGAGGCCAAAGGCGCTCCCGAAGCCTTTCCATGTTCGGCGGCCGAACTTCACTTTCGGCGGCCGAACCTGGTGAATGCCTCCTTGGTCTTTTCTTTTCAAAACTCAATTCTTTTTTCATTTAAAACCATGAAATCAGTAAAAACCTTTTAGAAAACACATTCTACCCCTGTAGAAGCCTCTGGCATCTTCAAAATTCCATATTCCAACGGAGATTCCGCCGGAAGGTAGGGATTCCGATGCCGGAATCTAGCCGGGTATTACAACCTCCTAGAGTGAATACATAACCACTGGTGAATTTTATCTCATCTGAATCTAAAATCCAGTTAGCATCATTGTATCCTTCTAATATAGCAAGAAATCCACTATATAAGATACCATAGTTTATGGAACCTCTCAAATATTTCATTAGTCTAACTAATGCAGTACTATATTCAGCATAACCTATAAATATGCAATCAGAAGTTTTTGAACCTATTTTTCATTTTTTAGGATCAGGAAGAATTACTTTAGCAAGACACCCCCACACTTTTAAATATTTTAAGTTAGGTGTATAACATTTTCAAAGTTCATAGGGTGTTTTATCAGTTTTCTTATAAGATATCCTATTTTGTAAATAACAAGCAGATAATAAAACTTCGTTGTAGGAACAGTAGACATCAACAAGATCGTTAGAAAGAGTACTGATAATTGTATGCCTACATACCTTATTAGAATAGGCTCAGATTTCATGCAACTTTAGATCAACAGCAGGTACAGGTCTTGATTCTGTGAGTGCTGAAGCAACGCCTTGCATGTCAAATATTGAAAAAAATTCTCTCTTACTATTCGAGATGTCAGGAAAAGTTTTGGCGTATGAAACAGCAGGTAGTGCAAAAGCAGAGACAATGATAACGTTTGGTTCCATTTGTGTAAAGATAAATCCTTAAGATTGTTGGAAAAATAGGATAAAATAATGAAACCTGAGTCGTGTTGAATATTGTCCTTAAGGATTTATTTTGTAATCCCCAGGATTAAACAAGTTCTTCTGGAATTTAATTTCCAAGATCAGGACAACAAGAATTTATCTCTAATTTGTAATCCAGTAGGAAACATAGAGAAAAGAAAATAAAGTAGAAAAATGGGAGTATCTTTCTTTATAAAGATGGATGCTATTTATAGTCAAAAAAAGACCATTATAAGCGGTTATAAAAATCTTGAGATAATATAATAAAATCATAACAGTCAAATTTAATATTAGATTTAAATCTCATAAAAAAAAATCTTTAACGACCATAAAATCTTTAATGACTATAAAATCTTCAACGACCATAAAATTTTTTGAAATCTAAACTAATTTTACAACACTTTTAAGATTAGGTTTAGTTTTCTCTATATAAACTCTAGTTGTGCTTTGCGTGGGAAAATTTTTAATCAAAATTTAGAATTGTTTATACTATTTGCGTGCCTTTGCTATTGTGAGAGTGTGAGATTACATTCTTCCAATTGAATCAATAATCAAGGTAAACTTATCAATTTAATTGTGACATTTGTCTTGTTTCTCTACTCCTTAATTATTGGTGTTCTTGTTATCCTTTGTGTTTGGTACCATAGAGGGGAATTTATTATTGATCTTTGGAACTATTCCATCTTGTCATAGAGTTCTTGGACTTGATTCATAAGGTTCCGTGTCAGTTGGTATCAAAGTTAAAGGTTAAAATAAATTCTAATTTATCTTAGTTTAAGGTTTTAAATTTGAATTTTCCTATGTTTTTTATTCATGAAGTTTCGGTCTTCTGGTAGTTTAATTTATTTAAGGTCTAAACTTGTTTGAGTGCTTATTGATTTAATTTTTATTATTAAATTAGTTAAGTTTCATTTTTGGTCAATTCAGTAAAAAAAATAGAAAATTAAAAGAAGTATAAGAAAGAAAATTAAAAAAAAAACAAAGAAGAAGAAAGAAAATCGAAAAGAGAAAGAAAGGAAGAAGAAGAAGAAAGAGAATTATTGACGTATCTTGGAGGAATCTTTCTCCTTACTGGATTTATTTTCTTGTCCTAGTTGAATTAGGACTTGAGGTTTCTTGTACCTAAAAAATTACTTCCTTTGCCCTAATTTTCAGATTGCTATTATTTTAAGGACTGTTTGGATTGACTCTCTTTTGCTTTAATCAATTAGATATCATATTTAATCACCCACATACTTGTGCATGTTAGAGTTTCAAACAAATTTTTTTGTCATAAAATCATTAATTTGGCTTCAAAAAATAATTATACATGAGAATTCTGACTTAGTTTAAGTATTTTTACTTTCTTGTTTTGTTGGGTAGAAATATTTTAGGTTTCATATTTGATTTGCTTTGTAGTAATTCAAATTCTTATATTTTGGCCTAAATTATCTATTTCTTAATTCTTGTTTATTGATTTTTTTTGGATCTTATCATCTTTATTTTCTTTACATTATGAGGGTATTATTTGATTGTGATTACACTCTTAATTGATATAATCAAGTAGTACATAGTCTTGTCATTAAGATACCATCCATTTTGTCTTCTGTGTTCTTTCTTGTGTATTTGAGCTTACTTTTCTTTGGTAAGATTTTAATCTTTGTTTTTAAGCATTCTTTTGAGTTGTTGGATTGGCTTAAGTTCTAAAGTTCAATTGGAGAAATTGCAAAGAGTGGTAAAAGAGTGCAAACACGTGAGGGAGTGATTTATTACTAACTCTATTTTATTTTTTCTTGAGATTTTTATTTTTGTTCTTAACCATGAGTTTGGATAAACATGAAGATAATAGACAGGAACTTGAGATGGAGATTAAGGAGAATGTTTCCTATCTTATGCGTGATTTTGCAATAAATAGCTTTAAAGATTGTATTTAGTATTGCAAAAAATAAATGGATAAAGAAGTTACATTTAGCTTTAGAGAAGCTATATTGTTACTTGAGGAGTTTCAAGGTTACGAAGAGATTTGCGTGAAGCAAAGTTGGAGATGAAGATGTTTGTTTCTAAGAAAAGAGAAGAGATAAGAAAGAGGAGGATAGAGAAAGAAAAGGAAAAAGAATAGGCTAAAGTTCCAATTTCGACTTCTATAGAGATTGAAATTAAAGAGGAAGTTGTAATGCATGAAGTTAGCAAAGTTGTTGCTGAAAATCCCATCATTAAGCTCAAAGAAGAGGTTGTGATTGATGGTGAACATGGAGAAGACATGATTGATGAGGTGGAGGAGGCAAATGTGACAGTTTTAGAAGTTGTAGAGGAGAATGGATCACATTTACATGATCTTTCTATGACTAACATTATTATGCTTAGTTCTTTTGTTCTTAATGTGCAGGTTGTTGATGAGAACATCCATGAAGAGAGTTTCATGCTACTTCCACCTATTCAAGAGGAGGTCTTTGAAGATGCATTGGTTCTTAAAATTTTTATTCCTGACATAAATATGAGCAAGATTCGAGGACAAATTTTTTCTAAAGAATGAGGGAATAATACGGATCCAATATGGCAGATTTACAATAATGGTGTGGAGTAATCTTATATCATTCAAATAGGTCTAAAAATAGTTCAAAATCATATTTATATGAACCAAATCCACTTGGGGCTTGCTTCAATTCATATGAGACAGATTTGGTGCAATACTTGCGACTATGGGCTTAAGGAGCATAATCAAGCCTATGGGCCAAAGTTACACAAAGGAAAGCCTAAATTAAAGATCAATGAAGGCTTTTGTGAAGATTCAAGTCCATTGGGTATAATTAGATGGTGTACAAGTCCATCAAACCAAGTGAGCAGATTTGAAGAAACACGTGCAATGCATGTGCAACTTAAGAAGTATTTCCAAGGCACGTGTACAACTCATGGACAGCCTTGGGGGGATATGTTATACATGTTATTTGGGCCTTAATGATGTATTTTGTAAGCCCATTTATTTGAGTTAAGCTTATACTATCTTCTTTACTTTAATACTACTATTTTAATTATTTAGATCTAGTATTTGGGCCTTAGTGTGCTACCCCCTTTGCTATGGGATTTTAATTCGGCCAGCCTTATTTGACACTTTAGGGTTTGGTTTATTCTTAGCCTTCTAGGATTATGTTTAGTTTTCTCTATATAAACTTCAGCCGTCCTTTGCATGGAAAAACTTTAAATCAAAATTTAGAATTATTCATGCTATTTGCATGCCTTTGTTATCGTGAGAGTGTGAGATTTCATTCTTCCAATTGCATCAAGAATTAAGGTAAACTTATCAATTCAATTGTAGTGTTTGTCTTGTTTCTCTAATCCTAAATTATTGGTATTCTTGTTGTCCTTCGCATTAGGTGCCATATAGGGAAATTTATTGTTGATCTTTGGAACTACTCCATCTTATCATAGAATTCTTGGACTTAATCCATAAGGTTCCACGTCAAACGCTTTCGATTTGATGGAGAAATTAGGTGGAAAAATTGAAGGATAAAAAAAGCCTTCCTTAGGTTTGTCTTAAGCAAAATTAGCCATCCATGGTGTACTAGGAGAAAACCTTTTTCTTTCATTATTTTATGCTTATTTTGCTTTATTTCTTTACCATATGTAGGGTTAAGATGAAGAGGTGATAAAATAAAGGGGTAAGATTAAATTTGCCTTTAAACTTTGGTCATTTATACTTTAACCTACTAAACTTTATAATATGTTTTAATTTATTTTTTAAACTTTAAATATTCATAGATTGACCTATTAAACTTTATAATATGTTTCAATTTGTTTTTTTAACTTTAAGTATTCATAGATTGACCTATTAAAACTATACTTTTAACATTTAAAAATCTATTTCATATAGGTAACATGTTGAATTTAATAAGTACCTCAAGTTAGCACGTCGAGAAACCCTAAAGCATCTCCTAAAAATGACTTGTCTCTAACTTGCTTATCACATTATCTGCTTTATTTTTAGATACATTCAGTTTTTATTTGAGTTTTCTATGGTTCAGTTATTATGACTTGAAAATATTAAAATATTATCACAAGTTGTTTTTGCTTTAGCTCCATCTCAACATGTTTAACTTTATATGCAATGCAAGATAGACCTCTGAGCACAACTTTTGATGCTCTATCTGTAGGTAAATTGTATGTCAAATAGTTTGGAATAAGTTAGTACGTTCCCTAAGTAGTTCAGAGTAAGTTAGTGTAATTAACGTCCTTGAGGTATAGTGTAATTAACGAATTTGCCTCTCTATTTTTAGAACCCAACACTTTCGTCCTTGATGTTTAATTCCGTCAAAATTCAAGGTCTTTCCATCAAAAATTTTTATTAAGTCAATGATTTTCACTTGGTTAAAGGAAAGAGAATAAATATAATTCCAAAAATACCCTTATCAATAATAAAATGAAAAAATTACTATTTAATCCCTATAATATGGAAAAACTCGCTATTTAGTTCTTTAATTTTGAAAAATATATTAAAATGTCCCTAACATTTTAAAAAGTCTACTAGTTAGTATTTCCATTAATTTTAGTCATTAAGTATTATAAAAAAAAATCTAAAATACTCCTGATATAAAAGGACTAATTAGTAAACTTTTTAATAATTTGAGAGATCAACTAATAATTTTTTCTAAACTATAGGGACTAAATAATAAAATATTTAGTAATAAAATTAATAGAAAAACTAACTAGTAGACTTCTTAAAATGTTAGGGACATTTTAATATATTTTTCAAAATTAAAGAACTAAATAGCGAGTTTTTCCATATTATAGGGATTAAATAGTAATTTTTTCATTTTATTATTGATAAGGGTATTTTTGGAATTATATTTATTCTCTTTCCTTTAACCAAGTGAAAATCATTGACTTAATAAAAATTTTTGATGGAAAGACCTTGAATTTTGACGGAATTAAACATCAAGGACGAAAGTGTTGGGTTCTAAAAATACAGAGGCAAATTCGTTAATTACACTATACCTCAAGGACTAAAAAGTTATGGTGAGTATTGACTTAAGTTAGTTGTATATGAAGGTAAGGGGTTAGTTAAGACAGGATTTGTTATCCCGAGTAAACGAGCGGAGTCTTATGACCAATTTGATCATTCTTGATAATAAGTCCTTGTTCGAGGCGGTATGACTTAATTAAAAAGAGTTTCTAATGTAAATCTTGCTAATCAAGAATCAGAATTAAGTAAAGTCATATGGTTCGAAGTATTAGGGTTTGACATTTATCGTGACCTTAGCTTGAATTGGGATTCTGTAATGAAAGGATTCTAGTGCATGATAATTTATGATTATGGTTCGGATTGAATGGAATACTACATTCATTGTTAATTCAGACACTAATCATGGTTTATGTGAACAAAGAATTCATAGGATGTCACTCGAAGTATGTGGAAAGCTTGTTTCTATTCCTATTACCAATTGTCTATAAACCTGGAAAGTCACACACATAAGGACTAAGCTTGACAAAATTAATTAATTACATGTATTTGATTAATTATATTAATTAATGAATTTAGTTAGCAATTTAAGTTATAAGTCCCTAATATGACTTGAACTACATTCAACAATAATGATTTAAAATTAATATAATAGAGATAATAAATTTATGTGATAAGATAAAAATATTTTATGGAGACATATTTGATGTGAACTTGATTCAATAAAAAGATTAAATTTTATTCTGTTAATGAGTTTAAGACCAAATGTTGATCTAGCTCATATTCAAGTAATACGATTAATTGGTAAGAAAATAATTAATTAAATTAATATGATTAATTTAATTAATTTAGATTTAATAATATATATGTGTATGACACATGTAAAAAAATTATTTTTAAGACCATAAAATTAATATATGGGCCAAATTCTCATTCCATGTTGACTTGAGTCATTTAATAGTTAAATCTCATGTTGAGACCAAGACTAAATATTGGTCAAGCCAAATAATTTATTGATAGTGACTAAAAAATTTAGTTAATTAAATTAATGCAAAATAATTTAATTAATTATAATTATGAGATTGATTAATTAAATTAATTATGATTAATTTAATTAATAGAAATTAATTTAATTAATTAAATTAAAAAATTAATACATGTATATGATATATAAAAAATTCAATTTAGGCTAAAATAATATTACACATAGTTCAGGTGTTATTTAGGGAGAATTTATGGGTTAGGGATTTAAATCTCTAACTACCACCCAATCACCCATCTCTATATAAAAGAAGAGGTGAGGAAGACAAAAAGACTTTTTTTATCTTCCACCAAAATTGAGAGCTCCCTCCTCTCTTTTTCTTCCTCTTCTATCTTTCTTATTCTTTGTTCAGATAAAAAAATATTATCTCCATTTTCGAGGGAGTTAAATGTTAACTCTCCAACGCATCTCATCTAACATGTGATAAAGACCTCGATCTCCTATTTTTGGCATATAAGAGAATTTTGAAGACTAAAGATTTCGATCGTGGGCGATGGATCGTGCGGAGATTGGTATTAGAGGGTCACATTTGGAGGCCTAAATTCTACCTAGCAAAGATTACATCTGCGTTATAAGATATCCTAAATTTACTTTAAAATATTTCATCTCTATTTATCTTCATATTAGCTAATGGGTTAATTTTCTTCGATACAAATATTGTGTGATAATTTTATATTGATACTTGAATTAATTAAATAAAAATTAGAGTATTGAGCATGAAACTTTAATAATTAAGAAAAATTTTAAAATTTCATGATTTTGCACAAAACTATTTTTTGCTTCAGTTGTGGGTATTTGGCAAGGTCATAGGAAGCTTTCAACTATTGAATTCTTGTCAACTTAATATTTCGGGTCCCTTTTTGAAGGCCTCACATGTGATCTTGTAGTTCAAACCTTTCACTTGTTAGCTTTTGCATTGAAACGTAAAATATAACTCTACAAAGGCTCGCCCTCGTCTTGTCTCACCCTTTCCATGTCTCTTAGTGTTGTGTCTAAGGACTCCTCATCCTTCAGCTTGCTTTTGCCCTTTGAAGATTTTCGGTCCTGACAGTTCCATGAGGAGCTTCTCCTTTGACCCTGGCGGTTCTTTGAGATGTTTCCTTTCTAGTTCTAGCTAATCTCTTGAAGAACTCTTCTCTAGTTTTATACTACTCTAGCATTGTCTGCTACCTCCTAACATACTGCACCATTTGCTCACTGGTCATAAATGCAAGATCTACCTACATCGCCACTGGAAGAGTGCCCTGTCCACTTTCTATTAGGGTGGTTGTGACAATAGCCCTGTTGACAGCAGATTTGGGTACAACTCGTGAGTTTTTAAATATTGCAAAGGAATTTTAAAAAAAATGGTAGAAAATAAAAGAAATTAAGACCAAATTTTTCAAATGAGACATGAAAGCTCTTTATCCAACAATAAAACTAAATGATGACATCAGAATAACCCACTTTGACTTCTTGATCGAATGATAATCTGCAAAAGCAAAAGATATGAGGCAGCTAATAACTTTGTGGCAATCACTCTGACACTAACCTAGTATTTATAAATATGCTCCATATAAAGTAACTTCCATTATTAGAATTGCATACCTTAGAATTTTTATTCTAATTGCTTTTATATTATAAGAAACTATAGTTAATTATTTATTTTTCCTTAAAATCTAGATTTACTCGGTCAGTGAATAAGATATTCTGTATTTAATGAGATTTTAAAGATTTTGTAGTAAGAAACTCTTACGATTATGTGATAATGACTAGATACAGCAAGGTATGGACGAGATTTAGATGTTTAGTGAACTAATCAAACTGGCATTTGATCGAGTCATGGATTGTTATCTGAATCTACTAAGAAACGGTCAAAGTTAATAAGTCATATCAAATATACTTTTAAATATTAATTATTTATATATTTTTTTAATTAAAATTATATAATTAATATATATATATATAATATATTATATTCTTACTAAAAAATTATATATAATATATTTTAATAGTATTATTTAAATGTTAATATTATTTTTTATTATTTTAATGTTGGTTATTATATTTTAAGATATACGTATGTAAAAGAATTGCTATTTACATGCATCAATAAAGATTTGAATTTAAATTAAAATTAAAGCTAAAGTTAAAATAAATCAAAATAAGAAGCTAAATCAAACCGCAAAACTACAAAATTCTTAAAACTGTACCAAATTTTAGTTTCAAATTTTCTTCCTAATAGTTAAAGAATAAAAAATTTCATTCCGATTTCAATCAGCATTTGAACCGAAACCAAACACTTCTAGTTTTAAGTTGGTAGACCATGTCTAAAATGAGTGAGTGTGAAATGTGATTTATATTACCACGTAGAGGTTTCCTTTTAATATTTTATTAAAAATATAAATTTGAAAAATAATAATGATAATGTTTATACATGTATTTATTAAAATACATAAAATTACTGTCAAGCAAGCTTCAAAATTCACGACGGAAAAGGCCTTCTCTCCATCCATCACTTCAAAACAAGTTTAGAATTTTGGCTTCTGGGCAAGGTGTGAAACCTGTAAGACCATTTGACATTTTTAATCTTGACTCATCGCATTTTCATGCATCAAAGAATACCAGTGACAACAGATAGGAATACAATACATACAAACTCATATAACACGCACAACCCTGACCAATAAATGGAACCATAAATCCAGCTATTTAATGCCTCCCAAGTTCACAAGTGATTAAAGAAAGATGTCCGTAACAAAAAACAAAAGGATCAAGTTGAACAGGTGGTGTTGTTGTTGGCAAATAAAAAATAAAAATCAAAAAAGCCCCCCGTGGAACTTCATCTCTTCAATCCTCATGTTCAAAAAGCAGAACCACATTAGGGGAGAGAGAAAGAGAGAAAGAGATAGAGAGAGAGAGTTATAAGAACTAATTACATGATAATACAACCTCCCCTTTTCCAAGGAATCAGAGAAAAAAATAAATATATTTATATATATATATATAAAAAAAAGAAAATAAAAAAGAAACAAATTTTTAACTCCAAGAACTGAAAAAAAGGACGATTCTACACAAGGCATTATCACACAAGTTGATTAATGCCCATTCCAGTCGACAAAGAGAAGAGGAAGATGTCCCTAAGCACTTTCAGCAGGTAACTGACCCATAATCCCGAAGTTACTGGCGTACTTGGGCCTCCACTCAGTCCTCCCCCTCACTATCTCAGCCCCATCCTCCAGTCGAAGTAAGTGCTGGCACTCTATCTCTCCAGCTTTTCCCATATATCCCATCCCATTGCCAGACACGGCAGTCAGAGACTGCAGCACACTGTCCTTTCCACACTCCCTCCTGTACTCCATAGTAATGGCAGACAGTTCATGACTTTCCAGAATTGCCAGTGGAGCACTCTGCAAGAACACCAACACAAAAGTGAATCATTTTCACTTTTATAGAGAGAGAAAGGACAATTTATCAAAATGAAGCAATCCAGTATTTAGCACAAAATTCTCACTGCTTTGTAGTGAGGCTGTTTCCATGACTCGAACTCATGACCTCCATGTCACAAATGGAAATAAATCATCAGTCATGCAGTCCAGTCCAGCTTTTAATTAGACATCAAGCAAACTAACTATTTCAGAATATTTGAAAAGAAAGTGATGCATTACGGTCATGGCATAGCATAACACGTAGCTGGATACAAGTCATGCTTTTTATATAAATAGGCTTGCTTCAGGTATTGACAACCGCCAACCTTAAATCATTTTTTCCAAATTATTTATTAGAACAAAGGTTATGCCATAAAAGCACTATCTAAAAGATACACTACCCTCCCATAACTTAAACTTTATGATATAGGTGAAAAAAAATTTTGCAGTACGGACTCCAAAATCAGCACAATGGCAAAAGTAGTTTTAAAAGATTGAACAAGGATATCAGAAAACATGTTCCTCTACATTTTTGGTTTTAAGTAAAACTTTAATTTAAGAAGAAAGACATAATTTTCATTGAATCCCATTCTGACTACCTAGACAAACACTAATCGCAGAACATTATGGCTACAGTTACTAGTGCTAATGCAACCAAAGGAGGGAGAACATTAAAACTTAGTTTTCCAGGTCAAAAAGATTACCTCAAGTATCCAGCCAATGTACTTCACATTGTTAACATGCTGGTTGATATCTAAATCACTCCATCTAGGCTGAAAATCATACGGTACATATCATCACTAGAACACCTCATAAGCCATAAGCCACATTAAAATTTAAAGAAAAAAAATGCTAATATTCTTGCAAGTTCACTTACAGTTAAACCTTTGCGAACATAGTCTGCAGTGTTGTCATCCAGCTTTGGCAATTTTCTGCTATCCTCATCCACAACGGGATCAGAATTTAAAAAATAAGGCTCTATTTCTCCTCGAACCTCTTCTGGAATTTTAGATAATCTTCTTGTCAGTTTATTCATCATCACCCATACACTGTCCATAAAAGATTTTCCAAATCAATCATCAGCATGAGATAATAAAAAAATCATGGAAGATATGAATTTCAAAGAAAATTTTTCTACCTAGATGCTCTTGTTAGAGTTTCACCAGTTTTACTGTCACGGACAAGCCAATCACGGCGCATACCATTCTTTCCAGATGCACTCACCCACGTATCTACTTGAACAACATCACCCCTGCAGGACATTAAATCACCAATCAAAACTCTGGTTATCGTGTCCATGATCATCCCAACTTGCTCTACAACAAAATATAACCAGCACAGCAAGCACAAAGTTCAGAACACAAAACAATCATGTGTAACTGAATTGGACTGTATCTTCAGGCAGATTCAAATATTATTTTTATGACAATTTCAACAGGTTGTGTAACACCAAAAATTTGAATATCCGTTTATCAAACAGTGATAGCCATCATTGGCCATTATTAGCCAGGAAAAAATTCTAGTTTCGAACTATATCTGACCACAGTTGGTTCTTGCCTAAAACAGGACTGTTCTAACCCAAAACCAGCCTGATTATAACTGGCCAGGATAGGCAATTCTGGGTCAAAACATTTTTCCCTTTAAGAAAGAGAAAAAAAAAATTGAAAAAAAAAAATGAATGAACTGTTAGATTTGACTAAAACCAGACTGAAGCAGGACTGTGGAATCCTGCAATCTGGTCACAGTCCCCTTGTACTGGAACCGTCAGCCAGGCCGGTGTCCGAGCAATGAAAGCAATGCCTGAATGTTAAAAATTGAAGACATATCTCAGCTTACTTAGAAATGCCTTCCAACTTGGACGCCTTGAGTTAATGACTAGATAGAAGGTACAAGTTAGTAAGATCAACAGGAAAAGCCCAAAGAATTTCATATGAAAGACAACTACCAATTCACATTAATAGGAATTTCAAGTCCAAATGTAGATAGAAACATCAAAAGCCAGAAAGCATAAAAGCATGGCGTAAGACCATAAATTGATTCATTTAATTGAAAACAATTTAAATTTGGTTATGGGCTTATGGCTTACCACGTCGGGTAATGATCCACCAGAACCTGCATCCGAGTGACCACCCATATCAGGTTCCTTTTACTCATCTCTGGGGTTGAACCGAATCCATCACCAAGAAGTCCGGCAGTCTTAACATGGTTAAGAGCCGTTTCCTGCAAGCAAAAAAATCAAACAAAAATATTCACACTTGTTACTAAAGCAATCATCAATTGGCACCTTTTTTTTCCAATTTATAACTAGCTACATAACTTTAGTAAAAATTGTATCATGTACAGTATAAAACTAAATACACAACATACTTGTAAATGATTCATCAACGTCTCTATGGATGCTGTACGATCAGCGCCAATTTCATAAGATCTGATGGAGAAGTTCTGGCGAAACACAAGTCCATCCTGAACAATTCTACCTAGACCAAAAGGGTCAATAAGCATGTCAGGTCGCCTTGGTTTCCAGTCAAGCATCATCCACTGCTTCTCTGCTGCCAAAAATATAGTTGTAATAGCAGCAAGAAGCATGCTCCAATCAGGTAATTGGTTGATAAAGGTCCTAGGAGGTGGCGACGGTGTGTCATCCTCATTCTTCACATGCTCCACAGACGCTGTAAAGCCTACTGTGGATCCATTTATCTTCGGAGGGGCTTGGGCATTTGCCTTGACCTGCAAGCCCCCAGAAGAAGCAGATTTTGACTTGATTCCTCCCAAACTTGCAGTTCCACTGCCAATCCTGGTGGACTTGGCATCCACAGATGGTGACGGAACTGGAAAGATCGACGAAGTAGCAGCAGTGGCAACCATGCTGTAATTGAAGAATCAAGGAACCAACAGGAACTTGACAGCTAATTTATGAGAATTTTATAAAGACTGAGCAAACTTCAGAATCTTATTATGTCTTTCGCAATCTACTGCAATATTCTTCTGCACCACAAACTGATAATTGATCAGAAAATTCCATAGTTGAATAAATGACAAAAATCACATGGTAACAGCTAGATTCTATACTGCAGATTCTGAAAAAAGCAAAAAAGTATAAACCTTCATTCCATAACTTCAATCAGGTTCCTGGTTTCATAACAACAAAATATACAAACAAATAAACAATCAAAACTACCAGCTCCTTCAATGGAAAGGCGCGCAAAAAATAAAATCATATTAGAAAATCTGAATTCCCCATCGGGTTATAATGGGCAATTAGAACCTATAGTAAATATACCAAAAACACTGTCCATTTTTCGATCACAAAAAAGAAAAGCAGAAAAATTTAGACTTCTTTACCGGAATCCAATAGACTAGAGAATTATGGGGTTTACCAGCATTGGCAGTAAAGAAATACAAACCAAACAAGCATCTCCAGGAAAAGGAAAAGCAAAGCAGATCTGACCATAAATAACAAATTTGAAAAGAAAGAAAAATATTTTCCAAAACATCAAACGAAAATGCAGGAGACAGAGAGCTGTCATGCAGTGTTTTGTTTTCTGAGAAAATGAACTACTGCAGAAGAAAATATTGAAAATTCCAAATCTCAGATCTCTCCTGCCAACCCAACCTAAAGCCATCCAACTTTCGCAGCCTCATTATCTCACCTTTCTTCAGCATCCAAAACCAAAAGCGAAACTCTCTAGACGGATCAAAGGTGAAAATGAGAGAAAATGCAAGAAAAAGAATAAAGAATCAAAAACTTACCCCAGCGAATTAGCGAGAGCGAGAGCGAGAGCGAGAGCGAGAGAGAGAGCAAAGAGGGCAGCTGGCAGCTCAACAAACAAGAGAAAACATATAAAAAAGCAAAACTAAAGAGGTCTAATGCGTCATTTCGTATCAGCAAGCCACGCTTCTCCCTTATTCTTCTAGGGTTCGCAGACCTTCGACTCTGTTTCCCGTTGCCTTAATTTTTTATTTTTATTTTTATTTAAAAAAAAAAAAGGCTTCCTTTCTCTAGCTTTCCAAAAAGGCCCAAACTTCGGAGAGAGATAGAGAGAGAGAAATTGGTGATGAATTGGAGAGCTTAGCGACAGCGAGTGAAATTTATAGTATGCACCTGGCTGTCACCCTCCCGCCTCTCCTTTAAAGTTCCATTTCGCTAACGCTTCTCTCGTCTTATTTACGTTTTTGCCACCGTTCATTTATTGCCCCCCTCAATTCCTCGTTGGTAACAGTTGCCGACTCAAATCGTCCATCCCAAACTCCAGAGGACTCTTTTCATTTTCTTCTATGAAGATAAATTTAAAAATTATTTAATTAAATATTTATGTAAGCAAAATTATTAGGATTTCTTTAATAATTTTGTATTAAATTATTAATATTACAATTGATGTTTTGAAATTTGGATAAAAATAGAATTTTCAATAATAAAAAAAAATTTAAATTTGTAGGAGACCTCTTCTCTCTTATATTCTTTTTTTTTATCATTCAGTTTTATATATATGATGGTGCCACTTTTTTGTTTATTTATGCCAGACGGCTATTTAATTTTCTTCAGAGTGCATAGCACGTGTAACAAAGGTTGCGAAAAGATCAGATCTACTGTCCATCCTTGAGTTCCATCATGAGGCTAACAAATTCTGGATTTGAAGGCTACCCAGATCAATTGATGTCTTCAAATCCAACCCATCCTGTGGATAAATTTTTCTTGTGATACTTCGAATTCTGAACCGAACTTCGCTATTTTGAGTTTTGGCCCGGCCTGAGAGGGAAGAGTCCCGGGAGCTATCAACAGTAAAACTTATTGATATAATTTCAAGCATTGTAAGAAAAAAATTAAAATGTGAATTTACTGTAAATTGTAGTTATTATTAAAATGACGAGAGTAGAAAGAGGCGTAAAAAGATTTTTGTCATTTATGTAACGGTAGGCATTTACCCTAACTTTTTTGGCATGAGCCACTTGATATTCAGAAGTTTTGAATTTTAAAGCTGTGTTCTATCCTGGGTGCGGATATCACAATTTTAACTTAAAAAAGGCAAATTTTAATACCCTCTCCTCCTAAATTATAATTTATTTTATTTTAAAATATAATTTATTTATTTATTAATACATTCACATTTAATATGAATTAAAAATTTTATTATTTTTAAAATCATTTAATAATATGAATTATTTAATTTAATGTAGTAATATTATAAATATATTAACTATATTTTTAATTAATGTAAAGATAAAAGTAAATTTATTTGTTATGTAAGGGAATAAAATAAAAATATTAAATATTTTAAATAATATACTATAGACTTGATTAATGTATTTAAGATTTTATAAAAATTATAACGGATAACTTTACATACTAAAATTTATAATATTTTATTTTATATTATTAATATAAAATATAATTTATTATATTTTAAAAATATTATACATAATAATTTATAACGGTGAGTATAAACTTTTAATAAAATATTTTAATATATAATATTTACCTGTGACATTTTATATAGTGAAAAATATTACATATATTAAATATAAAATAAATATATTTTTAATATAAAATTTAAATTAAAGGATTATATATTTATTAATATAAAATTTAGAGACCATATTATAATTTCTTACTCACTTTTTTAAATTCAATTTAGTTTTTTTTATAATCATGATAAATTTTAAAAAAATATTTTATTTTTTAAATTTTAAAATTTTAGATATAAATATGAATTAAGGTAAATATTTATATTTTTTTATCAAATAAGTTTTTTGAGGAATAATTTTAGGTGGTACGATATGGGGACTAAAAATTTTCTGATTAAAATTGATTAAAGCGAATGAATAAAATTGAGGCAAATGTGAAAATATTAGTTTTATTATTTAAGATTTTAAGATTAGGATATGATGATCTGATATTCAGAATGAGATAGGGTTTATGTGTATATGATTAAGTTTAGTTTGTCACGCCTCCTTTTATTCTTTTTTTTTTATTATTTTTAGTAACTCATAACTGTCACCTTATTACAGGGCCATTTATCTATCACTATTGTACGGATATACCTACCTATTCACCATTGTCAGGCGGTCATTTAATTCCCTGTCAGCGCTGGTGCTGGTAAGGTCAGGGTATAGTTGGGTCTGCTCTCCTACTCCCCCATCATATCAAATGAATTGAATTATTCTCTGATGAGTTCGGGTCTAGTCAGCCCAATCTGTTTCAACCGTGGATTAAGGCGTGTGTTAATGTGATGGGCCGATCTTGTGTAGTGAACTCTATCTCTCTCACAAGGATTCAACTGTGATATTGTGATCTGAGTGCCACTAGCTATATAAATATAAAAAGATAAATTTTTAAATTTTTTTATCCAATAAATCTAAAAATAATTAAAAAATACGTAAAAAATAAATAAATATTAATTAGAATAAATTCAAAAAAAATATAAAAATACATAAAAATAGATAAATATTAATTAAAATAAACTCAAAAAATAGAAATCCAATGGAAAACCTTAATCATTCATTTAGAGCCAAAAATTTTATAAAAATTTAATTTAATCGAATTCTTTTAAAATTTTTTAATCATATATGAAAATAAAATTATATAAAAATTTATTTAAAATTTTTTATAAAATTATTTATATTAAATTAAGAGTAAGTTAGTATATATACCTGCATTTTCATCACACTAAATAAATATTAACTTTATTAATTTCTTTTTTAAAAAAAAAACATTGAGAGAGGGAACCTTCCCTATAAGGTGACTTTGCCATTGTTGAGTTTAAATTTGAAACCATTAGTCTTTTTTGTTTTTTTTTTCCCCAACTTTGATTACACACGCTTCCTTAATATGTTGAAAAGGCAACAGGTGATGTGTCACACATTCAGACCCTCTGAACGAAGAGAGAGAGAAAAACATGTTATTTTCTTCTCTCTTTTCAAGCTGTATTCTAGGCGGCTGGCTTTGGAATGCGTATTAAGTTTTTGTTTATTTTCTTTTAAATTAATCTATAAAAAAAAACTTATTATTTAATTTTTGTCATTAATAAAATTAACTATTTTTATTTTTAAATTTACAGTGAATAATATATGTATTTTTAAATCATTAACTATTTAATTCCTTTCATTAATTATAAAAATTAAATAATAACAGTTTTAAAAAAGGGAAATTTTTATTGATTCACAAAAAAAAAAAGGGAAATTTTAATGTTTTTTCATATTAAATAGTTAGTATTACTGAAATAAATAGCTAATTTCTCAAGAAAAAAAAAAAACAAAGACTGTGCCATATGGAATTAGAGGAGGCCCATAGTCCCAACATTCCGGTGTCTTCTAATAATGTATTTATTTATTTTTTTAATTAAAAATTAAAAAATAAAATTTAAAATTTTTCAGATATATTTATTATTAGATTAAATCTGTAAATTAATATTTATTTATTTTTAAAATTTAATAATTTAGTGGTTATATTTTAATTTTATCCGATTAAAGGTGTGTACATCAAATTTTTAAATAGCTTTTTTTTTAATTAGATAAAATTAAATATAATTATTAAACATTTATTTTTTAAAAAAAAATTGAGGAATATAAATACTAGTTTTAATGCTAAAAAAATATATCTAAGATTATTTTGACAGTTTTCATATAATTAATAAAAAAATTAGATACATCAATTTGATGAAGTCAATATGTACTAAATTATTGAGTTTTAAAATAAATGGATATATATATTAATTTTACATAAATTAGAGATGAAAAAGAAATATATTTTTAATTAAATTAAAATTTTTATTTTATAATTTATTTAAAATATTTTATCAATAAATTATTAGGAAATTAATTAAACTAAAAACTTTGTGAATTTATATGTTTTTAGGTGATGTTTTGACTAAAAATATTTTATATAATATATTCTAATAATGTATTAATATAAACAATATCCCTCCATTTCGAATTAATATTTTTTAAAAAATTTAATTTAATTTATTTATTTATTAATAATTCTAATTGATACGAGGGATATTCAGAAGTTTTAATACTGATAAAACATTTTTGTTAGAAATAGTAATAAGTACAGTTATTGTAATACCCGGCTAGACTCCAGTATCGGAATTCCTACCGTCCGGTGGAATTTGGGTGTCGGAAACCTCTAGAAGGGTAAAAGCATGTTTTTATAAAATGTTTTCATGTATTTTAATGTTTTAAGTATGATTTTAAATAAGTTTTTGCATGAAAATTCTTTAAGGAAAAACCCAGGTTCGGCCGCCGAAACTCACTTTTGGCCGCCGAACATGCATGGACTTTGGGAGGCACGTTAGGCCCCCGAAAGTCTAAGTGAGGGAAGTGCAGGTTCGGCCGCCGAACCTTATGTTCGGCCGCCGAACATTGCATGGATGCGGAGGCACATTCGGCCCCCGAACGTGGCCTGGCCAGCCACTATAAAAGGGTCCCCTTGGTCCGCACGGGCGAGCTTTTTCTCTCCCATTGTCGGCCAAGGTGAGTCTCCACCGTTCCTCCCTCGATCTTGAGTGTTTCCTCTAGATCTTTCATGGTTTTAACAAGTTTTCATCTTGCTTTGAAGTTTTTAAGCTTTTGAATCGAGTTTTGAGCAAGTTTTGAGCTTGGAGACCCCAAGGAGCTAAATCTCTTCCAACTCCAAGTTAGATCGCCTCTACTCTCGATCTTCAAGAGGTAAGGGTCGATCTTGAACTCTTTTTATGCTTGACACAAGTTTTATGAAGATCTTTGGGGATTAAAGGCATGTTTAGTTCATGTGTAGGTTTATGGGTTTAAGTTGTGATTTTTGAGCAATGTAGCTTGATTGTGTATGAATGAAGTGTTGTAGATGGGGTATATGCATGTTTGAGGCCCCTAGGAACTTGTATGTGTGTTTTAGTTGAGAAATATGCATGATTTATGGTTTTGGGAGGCAGGAGGTTCATTCGAACCAAGTTTCTGCCGTTTGGCAGAAACCAGGTTCGGCAGCCGAAGGGAGTTTCGGCCGCCGAACCCCCCCTTGTGGAGGCAGCTTTCGGCTGCCGAAGGTGCCCCCGAAAAGAGACTTTCGTCTCTGTCTGGCACTTTCGGCCGCCGAAGGTGCCGCCGAACCTAGCTGAGTTTCGTCTCTGTCTGGGGCTTTCGGCCGCCGAAGGTGCCGCCGAAGGTGCCCTGTTCAGCCATTTCATGCATATTTTCTGTGATGTTTTCATGATGTTTTAGGGGGTTTTTGGGGGATACATTAGAGTTATGATTATATATGTTGGTCCCTCATTGGAGTCCACCTGTGTAGGTTCGGACCCGAGGAACCAAGGACCCCAGCAGTGAGCCAGCTGCTGAGAGTTTGACAGAGTCAGCCAGAGGTGAGTGGAACTACACTTAATCTTGTAAATTAAGAAAGTGAATATTTTATCATGTTTCATGCATCATGACTATAATATAGGATGTTTGCATTAGAATCACGAATATGCTACATTGCATTATTATATTGTGGTTGATGAGGAGGGACATTGCACGACTCACTAGTCCTGTGTACGAAGTCCTGTGGTGCCCATAATAGGGCCGGGCAATAGCTCCGATTTACGAAGTCCTGTGGTGCCCATAATAGGGCCGGGCAATACGAAGTCCTGTGGTGCCCATAATAGGGCCGGGCAATACGAAGTCCTGTGGTGCCCATAATAGGGCCGGGCATGGAGCTGAGGGATTTTTGGGTCGGTCCGTCCATGATGTGAAATGTTTGTGCAATGATGCATTCCATTATAGCATGTTTTAAATATTTTTTTATATAGTTCTACTCACTGGGCATCTAGCTCACCCCTCTCCCCTAACCCCCAGGTTTGCAGGTACGGGATTGATAGAGAAGAAAAGAAGAGAAAAGTCATATGTATGTAATAGTTAGATTGTGGACATGACAGTTGTATTATGATGAAATGTAAGAATTTTCAGTATGTTATGTAATGAGATTATTGAGGTTAGAATTGTGCTTGACCATAGTGTATTGCTAATCCCTTTTTTTTTTTATGTACATGATCTTATGATATGATGTTTATGCAAAACTAACTCAACACATGATGTATAGCCTTTGAGGCTTTGATGAGATCCCACAGAGGGACTTTATTTATGTATACGTTCAGAGTATGCACAGGTTGAGTTGGTGATTGACTGCATGTATAAAAAGAAAAGTTTTAATTTTTATGTATGATGTTGATCATGTATGGGATTAAGCAGGTTTACAGGTATATGTTAGGCTTGCTACGGGTCCCGGCGGCCTTAAGTCGACCCGGATCCTAGCGCCGGTAGCGGTCCGATTTTCGGGTCGTTACAGAGTGGTATCAGAGCCCTAGGTTCACATGGTCGGACCTAGCGTGTCGGGCTCATAGAAGTATTAGAGGGTCAAGCACAATAGGAAAGGTCATGTCCACTAGGATAGGATGTAGGGTCCTGTCTTGCTATGATGATGTGATATGCCATGACTATATGCATGCGCATAAATGATATGCTATGTTTGCCATGTATGTGATGTAGGTTCATGTGACTCCACATGAACCATATGATGCTAATGCTTGTGAGTTATGTGCTGTTTTTCAGAAACAGAATGAGAGGAACTCGTCGATCTGCACGATTGACAGGAGTCCCACCAGAGGATGAGGGCACAAGCGCCCGTCCTCCCACATTGCCTAGGGCAATGTCATGCAGAACAAACAGAGAAAGAGTATCAAGGGACCCTAGAAGGTCTTTTGATACTAGCAGAAGGGGGACAGAAAGAGGAGGAAGTTCTTCAGATGTGAGGGAGGTTATGGAAGAAGATCAGAGAAGGGATGGGAATCTGGATGTTGGCATGTCAGAAGAAGGGACAGGGGAGTCACAAGGAGGCACTCAGGCCTCGGGGTATGGTTTTCCACCCTATTACCCACCCTATGCACAGAGTCCCGGGTATCCGATGGGAAGTACGTCGGATTACTCCAGCTTTAATCCCTACCCTACCCACATGCCTTACCCACCTTTCTATCCACCGTACCCACAGTACCCAGCCTATCCACCCTCATCCTTCCATCCTCACCCAGCAAACCCCACCTCGGGGAATGCTGCATCCCCACCTCCACCACCTACAGAACCAGCAGCCCCAGTTACTCAACCTCCTAGACCTAGCTCAGCCAGTGGGAGTAAGGTGAAAATGACAGCTTACCTTAAGCTGGATGCTCCTAAATATAAGTCAGGGGATGATCCCTTTGAATACCTGAGAGCAGTGAAGACGATCACTGATGAGCTAGGGGCAGATGATAGAAGAGCCATTGAGATGGCAGGGTTCACCCTGAAGTGCAAAAAGGCAAAGGAATGGTTCAAGTGCTATGTGGACCCGAGACTAGACAGTATGACATGGGAGGAATTTGCCAATGAGTTTGCTGGATGGGCATTTCCAGATAGTTCCAGAGAGTTGAAGATGATTGAGTTTGAACAACTGAGACAGACAGAAGACATGAGCATAGAGGAGTACACAGACAGATTTCTGGAGCTATTACCCTTCTCAGGGCAAGCTCTAGATACAGATGTGAAGAAGGCCAGGAGATATGTCATGAAATTACAGTCCAGGTACTCCTCATTGATTCAATCAGCTGAGAGGGAGAGTTTTCACACAGTGGTAGATATGGCTCGAAGAATGGAGGCCAGTGCCATAGTTGAGGGGTCAGTGAAGCAGTCAGTGACCCAGTCTTCAGGGGTTAAGACCCCAGGCAGAGGAGGGCCAGGACCCTCTACTCAGAGTTCAGGTAGTAAGAGATGGAGTAGCACTAAGAAGCCCAAGAAGAACAAGTTCTGGAACAAGCTGAAATCCGGTCTAGGATTTGGCGGTGGCTCGAGTTCAGGCTCAGATGGTGCAGAATGCCAAAGGTGTGGGAGGCCACACAAGGGAGCGTGTCGATGGGGGACCAATGCATGTTTCAGATGTGGCCAGGAGGGACACATAGCTCGGGATTGTCCTAGAGCACCTTTCATGGGCCAGCCCCAACAGACAGCTTCGGGTAGTGTGGCACAACCAGCAGCTCCAGCCACAACACAGGGCAGTGGCAGAGGTAGAGGGAGAGGGGCAGCCTCTTCTTCTGGTTCCCGAGGTGAAGGTCCATCAGCTCCAGCCAGGATCTTCACAATGACTCAGCAGGAGGCGAACACATCCAACACCGTGGTGTCAGGTAATCTCATCACTGGGTGTTCTGATGTGTATGCATTAATGGACCCGGGTGCATCTCATTCCTTTATTTCTCCGAGGGCAGTTGAGAGGTTAGGGTTGATGGTCTCTGGGTTAGAGTGTCCCCTATGGGTCAGTGGACCCAAGTGTGATCCGACGGTGGCAGAGTCAGTCTGCCGGTACTGTCCAGTGTTTGTTGAGGGAAGATGCCTCTCCGCCGACCTTGTGGTTCTAGACTTGACAGACTTTGACGTCATTCTAGGGATGGATTGGCTATCTACCCATGGTGCTACCTTGGACTGCAGGGACAAGGTAGTCAGGTTCAGAGATCAGAACGGTTCAGAGATCAGAACGGGTCAGAGGTTGTCTTCAGAGGAGACAAGAGGGGTACGCCTAGAGGTCTGATATCGGCCCTACAGGCTCGTAGGCTGCTTAGGAAGGGATGTCAGGGGTATGTAGCTCACGTGAGAGAGCTAGATAGTCAGGTCAGGGAGCCAGCCTCAGTGCCAGTTGTCAGAGAATTTCTGGATGTCTTTCCAGAAGAGCTTCCAGGACTACCACCTGCTAGGGAGATAGAGTTCGAGATTGAACTGATGCCTGGAACTAGACCGATCTCTATCCCTCCCTACAGGATGGCACCAGCAGAATTGAAGGAACTGAAAGAACAGTTGCAAGATCTGGTAGATAAGGGCTTCATCCGACCGAGTACCTCACCTTGGGGTGCTCCAGTGCTTTTTGTGAGAAAGAAGGATGGATCCCTCAGACTTTGTATCGACTACAGGCAGTTGAACAAGGTCACTACCAAGAACAAGTACCCATTGCCAAGGATCGATGATCTATTCGACCAGCTAGCAGGAGCGGGTTGTTTCTCCAAGATAGATCTGAGATCAGGGTACCATCAGCTGAGGATAAGGGAAGAAGACATACCAAAGACAGCTTTCAGGACCAGATATGGGCACTATGAGTTCCTTGTAATGCCGTTTGGGTTAACTAACGCCCCTGCAGCATTCATGGACCTCATGAACAGAGTATTCAGACCATACCTGGATCACTTCGTTATTGTCTTTATAGATGATATCCTAGTGTATTCCAGGAATGCAGAGGAGCATGCCCATCATCTGAGGATAGTTTTGCAGACCTTGAGGGAACATGGCTTGTATGCCAAGTTCTCCAAGTGTGAGTTCTGGTTAAGGAGCATATCATTCTTGGGGCATATAGTGTCAGAGAATGGAATAGAGGTAGACCCCAAGAAAGTAGAGGCTGTGACTAACTGGCCCAGACCCACCTCAGTGACAGAGATCAGAAGTTTCTTGGGTTTGGCTGGTTATTACAGGAGGTTCGTACAGGACTTCTCCAAAATTGCAGCTCCTTTAACCAGATTGACCAGAAAGAATCAGAGGTTCGAGTGGACCGATCGATGTGAAGAAAGCTTTGAGGAGCTCAAGAAGAGGTTGACTTCAGCACCAGTGTTAGCTCTGCCAACCAGCAATGAGGACTTCACAGTATTCTGTGATGCATCCAGAGTAGGCTTGGGTTGTGTGTTGATGCAGAATGGTAGGGTGATCGCTTATGCTTCTAGACAGCTAAAGAGGCATGAGATGAATTACCCCACACACGATCTGGAGATGGCAGCAGTTATCTTTGCCCTCAAGATGTGGAGGCATTACCTCTATGGGGTAAAATGTGAGATCTTCACAGATCATAAGAGCCTGCAGCACATCTTGAGTCAGAGAGATTTGAACTTGAGGCAGAGGAGATGGGTAGAACTACTCAGTGACTATGATTGTAAGATACAGTACCATCCGGGTAAGGCTAATGTGGTAGCTGATGCCTTAAGCCGGAAATCACTTGGCAGTCTATCCCACATCACGGCGGAGAGGAGACCGGTGGTGAAGGAATTTTATAAGCTCATTGAGGAGGGTCTACAGATGGAGTTGTCTGGTACAGGTGCTTTGATTGCACAGATGAAAGTAACCCCCGTGTTTCTGGAGCAGGTGGCTCAGAAACAGCACGAGGACCCAGAGTTAGTGAAGATTGCCAGGACTGTGCAGTCAGGCAAAGATAGTGAGTTCAGATTCGATGATAAGGGGATCCTCCGCTATGGGAACAGACTATGTGTACCAGATGACATCGGGCTTAAAGGAGACATTATGAGAGAGGCTCATAATGCAAGATACAGCATTCACCCTGGAGCCACCAAGATGTATCAAGATCTAAAGAAGGTTTATTGGTGGCCAGCTATGAAGAGGGAAGTGGCACAATTCGTGTCAGCCTGCGAAATATGTCAGAGGGTGAAGCTGGAACATCAGAAGCCGGCTGGAATGCTTAACCCGCTACCTATTCCAGAATGGAAATGGGAGAACATAGCTATGGACTTTGTAGTGGGGTTACCGGCAACATCCAACAGACTAGACTCCATATGGGTGATTGTGGACAGACTCACCAAATCTGCTCACTTCATTCTAGTTAGGAGCAACTACTCTGTGGATAAGTTAGCGCAGGTGTATGTTGAGGAGATTGTCAGACTACATGGGGTCCCGGTATCTATAGTGTCAGATAGAGGGCCCCAGTTTACCTCCAGGTTTTGGCGGAGTCTGCAGAGTGCTATGGGTACTAGGTTGGATTTTAGCACTGCCTTCCATCCACAGACAGACGGACAGTCAGAGAGGACCATCCAGACCATAGAAGATATGCTCAGAATGTGTGTGCTAGATTTTGGCGGTTCTTGGAAGCAACATCTACCTTTGGTGGAGTTTGCCTACAATAACAGCTATCATGCTAGCATAGGGATGGCTCCATATGAAGCTTTGTATGGGAGGAAGTGCAGGTCACCCGTTTGCTGGGAAGAGGTTGGAGAGAGGTCCTTAGCAGGGCCTGAGCTTGTTGAGATCACCAGCAGGGTGGTGCCCATTATCAGAGAAAGGATAAAGACTGCCACCAGCAGGCAGAAAAGTTATGCAGACATTCGCAGGAAATAGGTAGAGTTTCAGGAGGGGGATCTAGTATTGCTCAAGGTGTCTCCGATGAAAGGGGTGGTTCGATTTGGTAAGAAGGGTAAGCTAGCTCCGCGGTACATTGGACCCTTTGAAGTCCTGCAAAGGATTGGGAATGTATCGTACAAGCTGGACTTGCCTGCTTCTATGGAGAGAATCCATCCGGTTTTCCATGTTTCCATGTTGAGGAAGTTCGTGTCAGATCCGGGCAAGGTTCTTAGCGAGCCTGATGTGGAGATCCAAGAGGATCTCACTTATGTTGAACAGCCAGTGCGGATTCTTGACACTCAGATCAGAAAGTTGAGGAACAAGGAAATCCCGATGGTGAAAGTCCTTTGGAACCACCACAATTTGGAAGAATGCACTTGGGAGACCCGGGAGTCCATGCTCCAGCAGTACCCCCACCTCTTCTAAGGTTAGTTGAGATGTGTTCCATGTGCTATATGTGTGTATGTTATGTTTGTTTCGCTATGCATGTACTAGTTGAGGAACATTCGGGGACGAATGTTCTTAAGGGGGGGAGAATGTAATACCCGGCTAGACTCCGGTATCGGAATTCCTACCGTCCGGTGGAATTTGGGTGTCGGAAACCTCTAGAAGGGTAAAAGCATGTTTTTATAAAATGTTTTCATGTATTTTAATGTTTTAAGTATGATTTTAAATAAGTTTTTGCATGAAAATTCTTTAAGGAAAAACCCAGGTTCGGCCGCCGAAACTCACTTTTGGCCGCCGAACATGCATGGACTTTGGGAGGCACGTTAGGCCCCCGAAAGTCTAAGTGAGGGAAGTGCAGGTTTGGCCGCCGAACCTTATGTTCGGCCGCCGAACATTGCATGGATGCGGAGGCACATTCGGCCCCCGAACGTGGCCTGGCCAGCCACTATAAAAGGGTCCCCTTGGTCCGCACGGGCGAGCTTTTTCTCTCCCATTGTCGGCCAAGGTGAGTCTCCACCGTTCCTCCCTCGATCTTGAGTGTTTCCTCTAGATCTTTCATGGTTTTAACAAGTTTTCATCTTGCTTTGAAGTTTTTAAGCTTTTGAATCGAGTTTTGAGCAAGTTTTGAGCTTGGAGACCCCAAGGAGCTAAATCTCTTCCAACTCCAAGTTAGATCGCCTCTACTCTCGATCTTCAAGAGGTAAGGGTCGATCTTGAACTCTTTTTATGCTTGACACAAGTTTTATGAAGATCTTTGGGGATTAAAGGCATGTTTAGTTCATGTGTAGGTTTATGGGTTTAAGTTGTGATTTTTGAGCAATGTAGCTTGATTGTGTATGAATGAAGTGTTGTAGATGGGGTATATGCATGTTTGAGGCCCCTAGGAACTTGTATGTGTGTTTTAGTTGAGAAATATGCATGATTTATGGTTTTGGGAGGCAGGAGGTTCATTCGAACCAAGTTTCTGCCGTTTGGCAGAAACCAGGTTCGGCAGCCGAAGGGAGTTTCGGCCGCCGAACCCCCCCTTGTGGAGGCAGCTTTCGGCTGCCGAAGGTGCCCCCGAAAAGAGACTTTCGTCTCTGTCTGGCACTTTCGGCCGCCGAAGGTGCCGCCGAACCTAGCTGAGTTTCGTCTCTGTCTGGGGCTTTCGGCCGCCGAAGGTGCCCTGTTCAGCCATTTCATGCATATTTTCTGTGATGTTTTCATGATGTTTTAGGGGGTTTTTGGGGGATACATTAGAGTTATGATTATATATGTTGGTCCCTCATTGGAGTCCACCTGTGTAGGTTCGGACCCGAGGAACCAAGGACCCCAGCAGTGAGCCAGCTGCTGAGAGTTTGACAGAGTCAGCCAGAGGTGAGTGGAACTACACTTAATCTTGTAAATTAAGAAAGTGAATATTTTATCATGTTTCATGCATCATGACTATAATATAGGATGTTTGCATTAGAATCACGAATATGCTACATTGCATTATTATATTGTGGTTGATGAGGAGGGACATTGCACGACTCACTAGTCCTGTGTACGAAGTCCTGTGGTGCCCATAATAGGGCCAGGCAATAGCTCCGATTTACGAAGTCCTGTGGTGCCCATAATAGGGCCGGGCAATACGAAGTCCTGTGGTGCCCATAATAGGGCCGGGCAATACGAAGTCCTGTGGTGCCCATAATAGGGCCGGGCATGGAGCTGAGGGATTTTTGGGTCGGTCCGTCCATGATGTGAAATGTTTGTGCAATGATGCATTCCATTATAGCATGTTTTAAATATTTTTTTATATAGTTCTACTCACTGGGCATCTAGCTCACCCCTCTCCCCTAACCCCCAGGTTTGCAGGTACGGGATTGATAGAGAAGAAAAGAAGAGAAAAGTCATATGTATGTAATAGTTAGATTGTGGACATGACAGTTGTATTATGATGAAATGTAAGAATTTTCAGTATGTTATGTAATGAGATTATTGAGGTTAGAATTGTGCTTGACCATAGTGTATTGCTAATCCCTTTTTTTTTTATGTACATGATCTTATGATATGATGTTTATGCAAAACTAACTCAACACATGATGTATAGCCTTTGAGGCTTTGATGAGATCCCACAGAGGGACTTTATTTATGTATACGTTCAGAGTATGCACAGGTTGAGTTGGTGATTGACTGCATGTATAAAAAGAAAAGTTTTAATTTTTATGTATGATGTTGATCATGTATGGGATTAAGCAGGTTTACAGGTATATGTTAGGCTTGCTACGGGTCCCGGCGGCCTTAAGTCGACCCGGATCCTAGCGCCGGTAGCGGTCCGATTTTCGGGTCGTTACAGTTATTTTATATAATTTTATATTAAAAATAAAATTTTTGAGACCGACAATTATCATTATTTTTCAGGTGAGTGTTTTAGCTTATGAAATTTTGATTTCAGAAATAAGTGAAGACCTTATATATATAATTTTATAAAAATTTATTTAATTTTTTTTCATAAAATAAATTATACCAATGTTAGAAAAAATTATCGATAATTTTATTCGATTTCTCTAAATATTATAATATAGATCCATAGATGCTGCAACCATCATATTGACTATGAGAGTTACGTGTATATATAACTTAATGTTATCGATGTCTTACAACTGGAGTAAAAAATATTCAAATTTTATAGAGGGATGACTCTTTTTATTAAAGATAATTTTATCACTTTATCAAAATTTAGTATACCTATCCGAAAACTGGACTATAATAAATCTACTATACATCCCAGTATATTTGATATAATCTCCATATGATTTTAAAAAATATATATATAAAAAATATTATCAAGAACCAAATTCTATATATACATAAAAATATAAATTTATATTGAAGTTCTTATTAAATGCTCCAATATAGTTATCATTACATATCACATAGTTCTTTCAAATATAACATAAAATTTAAAATGTTTACATATTAAGATCATAAACAAAGGGACCATAAAAGAAATCCAAGCATAGTACAATTCTAAAGCATAAAATTTGTACATGTCTATAATTATGTTATTATATTTAGGAATTATATCCAAGGGATCTGTTAAACTTCCAAACTAACTTTGATCCTGCAAATCTGGTAGAAGTTCTGCCTCAAGCTCCTCCTCCGTGGTGGGACCCCATCGACAACAGAACCAAATGATGTAGCTGAAACAGAACTGTGTTGTGATTGATTAATCTGCAAGAAAGAGAACATGAGGTGGTTGGTGCTATGGCAGCCACTCCGATACTCAAGTCAATAAGCTGAAGAAAAGGGTGAATGTAAGGAATTGCTTAGATCTCAAGAGTAGTTATGTAAGAATGCATATCTTGATCTCTATGATCATTAGCTTTTATTTTGTAAGAAGATGGAGTTAATTATGGCATCTCCTGAAAATTCAATTTGATACCGACTAATTGATAGGAAATCCTATAATTATCGATGTAATTAGGATCTGCTGAATTGTACCTGCTAACGGTAACTGTATGTAAAGACTTGACCTATTCAGGAAAGGAGCAAGTCTTGATAAAGAGCCGGGTGCTATAATGTCCAGGTCTTCCTTTCCATGGGTGGGGTATGGGCTTATCAGACCCTTGTCACATGACCTTATCTTATGGTAACAGCTCATAACTTACTTTGGGATATTCTTGTGTTACATCAATATGTAATAATATTGAAATGAATTGTATAAAAAATTTAATTAATAGACTAGATTTTTTTTATATATATGCAAGATGCATTACAAGGCTACAAGGAAGAGCAACAATGGTTAAACAAGACTTAACCAACTAAATCCCTAGAGTAAGCATGAGCAAGGTACATGATAATGAAGATAAGGCTTAGCCAATTAATCAGCCATAGTATCAGCAGAATAAGATATCCGACAAAAAGTAAGAGAATGAAAATGCAAAGTTAGAGCTATAATAGCACAAATATAAGCCCTAATATTTCATGATACCCGATCAGATTGCTAGGAAAGAGTAGAAAATAAAGCCATAAAATCTACCTCATAGATCACATCGCGAAAATCTTGAGATAATGCTAGCGGAATAGCCTTTTAAAAGTCTCATTGCCTTACTATCCGCTGATGAGAAACATCATAATTGCTTAAACAAACTGTTAACTACTCGATCAGAACTATTTCGAACAACAATAATAATTACAATAAGTGAAAACTGATCCCACCAAAACCACATCATTATTAAGCTTCAAAACTCCAAATGGAGCATGTTGCCACACAAGTAAGTAGTCAGTAGGAGTGACGGGGACCTAGGCTATGGGAAAATATGACAATGATGCAAAAGAGAATGCTTAATGGAAACTAATTGTATTGTGTGAGCAGGATCTAGCATAATATGATCAAAGGTATCCTATTACGAGACTTTCAAATATGCCAAAGTGTAAGGGAAATCAATGAAATAATATATTCCCAATCTGTCTCACTTCCAAAACACTATCATAATTGTTCCCACCAACGGAGAAATCCTAGAAAGCCTACTATATATGGTTTATATCCATAAGGGCTAAGGAACTATGAGGCTAAAGCATGTGGACACCAAAATAAAGTATGCTTAAGTGTCTCCGGCATAGACCACATTGTGTCAAAAGGGACATACCCCGAGGCATCAAGTTAGATAAAATAGGCACATTTTGAAGGAGCCGTTATGAAAAAAATAAATTAAAAAAAAAACTAACCTTAGGGGGAAGTGACAAATACTATATATGTTTCCATAATATAGGAGAAAGCAAACAGAGATAAGCTATGGAGGACCTAGTAGAATAAGAAAGTTGCACTTACCAATTTATAGCTAGAATGAACAATATATGTGCCATACTTCTCATAATGCTAGACAAAAACTAGAGGTGCCAACAAGCACAATTGGAACAGCCAAAATAGCACGCACTTGAGTAAGGCGGGAAAAGGCAAAAAAACAAGGGAATTATTCCATTGTAAGGCAAAATGATCAAAGAGATCAATCACTAAATTAACGTGCAGAAGCAAGAACTAGGGCGAGACAATTTAAACCCTTCTATGCGTAGTACCCACAGTTCATCGTAAAGAAGAGTCTAACGACCATCCCCAATATTAATATGAATCCCTTTTGCCAACACATCACAACCAGTAAGCAAATCTTGCCAAATCCAAGAGTCATCAGATCGACAAGTAGCTTCCTAAAAAGGGAAACGAGGAAAATACAACCCTTTAATAACCTTCACCCAAAGATTAGAGGGTTCATTCACTAGATGCCAACCCTATTTAGCCAAACATGCCAAATTAAATTTATAAAAATCCTCAAAACTAAGACCAACCAAACACAATTTATAAAGATAGAAAAATGATCAACTAGTCTACCTAATTTTCCAGTGACAATCATTTCCACCCCACCAAAATCTAGACAACAAATCACTCAACTTATCAAAAAATCATTTTGGATATTTGAGAATAATTATAGAATAGGTAAGAATAGCCTGTAGGATTGATTGAAGGAGGGTAGCCCTACTCGTATGGGAAAGCAACTTTTGCCTCCAAGACTATGTTATGGTCTTAATCTAGTCTCCCACCTATTGCAAAGCATGTTGCTTAGATTGATCTAGAAGTGCTGGAAGTCTCAGATATTTGTGAGAAGGTTGTATCTCCTGTATATGAAACAAAGAAAGTAGTTCACGACATAGTGGAAATGGAGTGTGTTTGCTAAAGAGAACCTAGGACTTATAGAATTTAATACGTTAGCTTGTGGCAATAATATATAATTGTAAGACATTAAGAAGATGACTAGCTTCGAGGCGAGTGGTGTTAATGAAAAGCAAAGTGTCATCAGCAAAGAGCACACTAATGATGGACGGAGAAAAATGTGACAACTTGATATCATGTAGGAGACTATGTGACTTGGCATCAACCACTAGATAAGACAATACTTGAAAGACAAACAAAAATAAGTATGGAAATAAAAGATCCCATTAGCGAAGACCACGAGTAGGAATAAATGGGGCTGTAAAAGTACCATTAACTAAAATAGATAAACTAACAATTGTGACGCATTACATAATCAACTAACTCAAGATGCAGCAAAACTCATTTATAACAGAAAATTCCAGTAAGATAGACTACATTACATAGTTCAATCTTAGACTTACCTGTTTCAAATTGCAAATATAACAAAAGGTATTTTAATTATTTTATTTGAGTTAATAAAAGCAATACTTAAATATGATTCTAATGGTGTGAACTAATTTATAAGTTTACGTTGAAGTTAATGAAGCTGGAATTTTAAAATGCCATATTAGACAATAGATTTCACCAGGTAATTAAGACTAAATTTATTAAATAAATAAATATTTTATCTTGGTTTGATATGATTGATTTTATTAGAAAAAAAATAATTAAATTTTTATGAAATTATATAAAATTTTTATTTTTTAAAAATTAATTTTATAATTTTGTCTGATACTTTTCGATACCCCTAAATTCTAGTGCAATAGAATATTAAGACATTAGTTACATCAATGTTAATAATTAGATCTAGTGGCGGAGCCAGGAGCTTTCCTTTGGTAGGACACCGGCTGCGCCGCTGCGGCACCTTCATACCCCTTCAAAGCATTTTTCGATCGCCGGTACGGCACGTGTCCCTTTACCGTACCTTCCCTCCACCCCTGATTAGATCCCTTCTAAAGTATATCATTTATAAATGCACATCACCGTAAGTTAAAAGAATTATTACAGCAGAATTAGACATGTGTATTTTATCTTTTATTTAACAGATTATTGTAATAATTCTAATGCTAATGCAATATCCTTGCCCTAAAAAAAATACACGTATAAGAGTTGGGTGTAAAGATCTCCTTGGTAGGTTGTAGTATTTCCTTGTAATGATAGTTGTCAACTTACGTACGTAAATTGTTTAATAGTATTAAAATTGACCAAATTGACAGTCCACGTCCATAAACAAAGGGAAGTAGCTCAACCGTTTTGTCTTTTCTCCCGGGATGAAATCATTCAAGGCAAGGAAATTCACAACCACAAATTTTTATTTAATTCGACTTTTCTCGTTTGAAAATTAGTAATTTTTTTAACTCTTCCGATTTTCATTTTAATTCTCTGACTTTTCATAATTTGAATATAATCTTATTTACTCCAAAAAAAAAATATTTTTTGAATAATTATATTAAGAGCTCAAATACTGTTTAAGAGATTTAAACTCAATTGATGAAATAAATTAAATAACAATTAAATTAATCTAACCATACTTTTATATATAATTGCGCAATTTTTTTTAAAAAAATTAAATATTTACAATTTTCAGTTATTATATTAAAGATTATAATTTTAAATTTTATTTTCAGAACTTATAAATATGGTAATGGAGCATTATAAACTTATAATTATAATAATCAAATGCTTTAAAGAAATTTTGTATGGATAATTAACAATTTAAAAAATAATAATCAAAAGCAATTTTTTTAACCCAATAGATTATATTAAAATCAATTGCAAATATGAATTCTCATCGAGAAAAAATTACAGATAAAACTTGTAATATTAGTCCACGCTTCAAGATTATATAGCCACCAATAATATAAGGTGAGCAACCAAAATAGTTTGTTTTGGAATTCATGATAAGATTCAATAGAACTCTTGTGAGAAGAGAACCCTACAATTAGAAATTATCTTATCTAGTTCAGACCAATCATTCTAATAAGATCTGAAAGTTCAACCACACTAAGTAAAAATAATAAAAAAAATATAAAATTTTCACTAATTTTGATCAAAGTGAAAAAAATAAATACGTTTTATTTTATTTGCAGCAAAATGTGAGATCGTTTATCTCAGTTGGATTTTTATAAATCACAAACCGTTTAAGTGTATAGTCTCTAATAACACCTACACAGAATAACAATCGAAAAATTTTAGAATAATTCTACGAGTTAAGAAGGAAAAAAATTTTAAGTGCTAGTACTCTCTCTTTTTCTAGGAATTCTAAAGATTTTTAAAAGTGTATAACAACTAACTCCGATAAGAGACCCTTTTAGAAGCATGTATCAACTAACTCTTATAAGAGGTCTTTTTATATTAAAACTCTAGAATTTTAGTATAATGATATTTATTTATTTATTTAACTAATTAAATAAATTCAATTATAATCTAAACTTTTAATAAATAAATCACTAAATCTTAGATAATTTTAATTAAGTTTCTACTTAATTAATTATATCAAAATCATAATCATTTCAAATTACAATTTTATCATAATGTCATAAACTTATATGCAATCAAGTTCTATTTGATTTAACCTCTTTTTTTTCTTTTATCATATTATTTTTTATGTGCGTAATATATTAGATTCTAAATATATTAACAACAAATATAATTAAGTAATTAATTAATTTGAAGGTCAAGAATATTATCTACCAACATATTAAGATTATCCTAAATATTTAAACTTTCAAAAATAGTTTGATTTAACCTTTCAGTGAATGATTTATCAATAAAATTAATATCCTTTCATCACAAATGTCTCGATTTAACATTTAATACATGAAGCGTGTATATCATATTAAATTATATTAGTTTTTATTTATTAACCATTAACTTATTGAATGAAATTTTAAATCTAATTTGCTAATTTTACATTATGCGCAAGAATTTATAATCAATGTTAATAAAGAACAAATGAGACATTTCTTAAGAAACTTAGGGTGATGAATCCTATTTTAATCTTATAAATACCTTCATATAGTTTATACTATATTCAATTTATCCCTATTTATTATTTATGAACTGAGTAACGTGTAAGATGAATAAAAACGTATAAGTTCCTATGTAAGATGATTTATAGACACATATTATTCTCCATATGGATTTCTTAGACGGATCAGTTCAGTGTACTTATTTATAAAATAAATATCTACATATTAGTTTTACATATCTCACATATTTTAACCTATGAGATCAATTGTTTCCTCTAAAAAGAAAAGATATAATATATATCAGTTTTAACAGTTCTAATCATTGTTCAATAATGATAAGAATATTGACCGAAAATATTTAGAGATATTATTTAAATGCAATAAGAATTAGGAGTGTAAACGAACCAAGCTATTTATGAGCTATTTGAGACTCGGTTCGATAAAAGTTTGACTGAATTTAGTTCGTTTTTTAAACGAGCTGAACTCGATCTTAATTTTGAGGTTCATCACCTAAACTAACTGAATTTAAACTCAATAATATTCGGTTTGTTAAGACTCACAAGTTAACTCATTTTTAAATTCGTGAGCAAGTTCACGAGCTGGCTTGTTAAGTAAACTTGCGAGTTAGCTTATTGAACAGACTCGCAAGCTGGCTCATTGAATAGACTTATAAACATACTCATTAAATAGACTCATGAATAAACTCGTTTAAGTAAACTCATAAACTAGTTCATTAAGTAAGCTCATGAACGTGTTTATTAAGTAAAGTTATGAACATACTCTTTATAAGTTCACAGAGAAGTTCATGCATTATTAAAAAAATAAAAATTATAAAATTATTTAAATTACTATAAATACTTGAAAATCACACCACAGCACCTCGTGCTCTCGAAGCTACCACACGGCCGCACCTTTGCATCAACCGACCACGGTCGTTTGCAGCCATGTCCGCACCTCTGCATTAACTGTGAGCCCGCCGACCCACCGCACGTCCGTACCTATGCAATTGAGGACTCAACAGTTAACGGTAAGCATTTTTTTTTAATCTCAAAAAAGGAGTATGAGTTCAAATTTAACGAGTTTTTTAATTAAATTTTTTAAGTTTGAGTTTTATTAATCAGTTTTTAATCGAAATTTTTAAATTTAAATTTAAATTATACTCATTATTATACTAAATAAATTTTTTACGAATTAAAATTGAATCGATTTCAATTATAATATTTAATTTTTAAACTGAACTTAAATTAAATATTGAAATTAGAGTCGAATTTAAATTTAAATTTAAACTTTTAAAATTTTTTAATAAATAAATTTAAACTTTATAAAATTTAACTCGATTCAATTTTATTTTTATTTATATAACAATATAAATTTATAGACTTTACTTTTAAATATATTAAATATATAAAAATATATAAAATATGATATCCAATTACACCCATCCATTAATTGTAAGACAAATGACTGCCACTTGTAGCTCGCCGAGAGCATTACAATCAACAAATTAGACTCTATGGATTTAAATAATAAAATTAAAAGTTTTAATTATTATAATTA
Source organism: Manihot esculenta (assembly GCF_001659605.2). Taxonomy (NCBI): domain Eukaryota; kingdom Viridiplantae; phylum Streptophyta; class Magnoliopsida; order Malpighiales; family Euphorbiaceae; genus Manihot; species Manihot esculenta. Next base: position 9,210,605 of record NC_035163.2, read on the forward strand.
TACTTTTAATAGTAAATTAAAGCTTTTCTAAATCAATTTTACATTTTAGTTGTAACAAATTTAATTTAAAAACAATATAAAAATGTATTATTTAAAATTAAAATATTTAAAAATAATTATAAACTAACAGAAACATTTAAAATACTTTTTAATTTCACTGATAACAATTAACACCACATCAATTGATAACCATACTTTTTATTTTTTAGATATAATGCTAGAAATGCCAAATATTATTTAAATTATATAGAAAATAAAAAAAGAAAAAGTATATATTTTTATAATAATTTGAGAATTGAGCGGCACGCTAAATTTTGGTCTTAGGCGGCGTTTGAGTTTTGACTTTTGACCAGTTGGGTTTAACTTTCTTCCAGAGGTTTCCATTTCTCTTTCCGGGCCACGCCGATGGAGTGGCGTTCTCGTTATTATTAGGAATTGGGAAGGGTATATTTGTAATGTGACAAACAGTTGGGAAAACCGCTAACCAGGCTTCAATGCGTTTCGTTTCGTGGTCCCACTCGCAGGTGGCCTTTCCAGTGCATACAAGTTACAACCTGTTATTTTAAAAATTCTCATGAGTAAGGAATAAGCTTTCACCCATACGTTTTTTCCCAAAATTTTGAACTTTCAAATCTATTTCTTCATCAAATTAATTGTATAAAATAAAAAAAATCCTGAACGAACAAATACCTCAAAAGCTAGTCGTATTTAATATATAATTAACTATTTTTTAAATAATAATAATATAAATTAATTTTAATAACTATTTTTTGAATATAATTATAATTTTATTACAAAATAATTTTTCATTATATTTATATACTAAATATATTTATATTATTTTTTTAAAAGTAAAAAATTGCTTTTTAAAAAAGGAAATATTTTTAATGAAATAAGACAATAATAGTAATAAATTTATAAATTGAATTATTAATTATACCTCCAATGTTGGTGCACGTGACCAATATGAGCAATTCTGACTATAAAGAGGGAATTGGAATTCAGTGGATTGGGCGTCCTAAGAAAATCCAGAAGAGAACATGGGTTACTAATCATCCATGTGCTTATAAAGAGTTGCTTATTCTTTCTGGAAATCCCTTCCAATTGTCCAGTTTTGAGACTAACATCGTCCCCTCCCTCGCACACAATAAAGTAAATAAACAGCAGAACCACAGTGCGTTGGTTATTGCAGTTTTTTTCTTTTTTTTTTTTTTTTAAATTATTGTAATATAATTTTTTTTTAATTTTATAAAAATTAAAACATTATTTAAATTTTAAAAATATACTAATTAAATATTTTATTAATTTTAATTATTAAATATTTTACTATTTAGTATTTATAATAAAAAAAACTCATTAATTATCTTTTCAGTTTTATAAAAATATCTATTAATTAGTCTTTTCATATTAAAAATATTTTAAACTTTTATAAAAACAAAATTTATTAATTAATCCATATAATATGAATAAACTCATTCATTAGTCTTTTTATTTTTATAAATATATTAAAATATTTTTAAAATATTAAAATATATTAAAGTGTCTTTAAAATATTAAAATATATTAATTAGTTCTATCATTAATTTTAACTGTTAAATATTTTACTATTTAATTTTTATAATTAGAAAAAATATTTCAGAAAATATCTATTAATTAATTTTTTTATACTAAAAATATTAAAATTTTTTTTACACTTAACATTAAAAATTAATGAAAATAATATTAAGAAATTTTTAAAATTTTAAATACGTTTTAATATATTTTTTAAGATTAATAAATTAATTAGTAAATTTTTTATATTATAAAAATTATTATTTAATTTTTATTTTTATAATATTTAAAAGTAATAGAAAAATTAATTGGTAAACTTTTTAAAATCTTAATATATTTTGTAAAATTAAGAGACTAATTAATAAATTTTTTTATATTATATATAGATTAAATAATAATTATTTTATTATAATATCATAAATATAATTTATTATTATTTTTATGAATAATTATTTATATTTTTATTTTATTATTAAATATTATGTTTTAAAAAAATTATTTTTATTTTTATATAAAAGTTTATATTTATTTTTAAGGAGATTTATTATTTAGTCCCTGAGTAAGTCAGTCTCTACATTTTTAGAAAACTAATAAACGCGTCATTATCTTTTCTCTCCATTAACAAAATAGTTCTTTGTACTTTTTTTTCGTTAAAAATAAATAAATCGTTAAAAATAAATAAAGAATGAGAGAGTTGTCCTCATAAAATATTTTATTTAGTTTTTAGATATTATTATTATTAATAAGTATGTTCCTATATTTTTAAAAATTTATTAAAACATATTTATTTTTTCTTTCCATTAATAAAGTAGTTCTTTCTCCTTCTCCTGAAAAAAGAAAAAGAAAAAGATAATGATGATGAAGGAGAAGAAGAAAAAGAAGAAAAGAAAAAGAAGATGGAAAAGAAGAAGAAAAAAAGTAGAAGAAGGAGTAAAAGAATCGTTTGCTTCTCCTTCTTAAAGAAGAATAAAAGAAGAATAGAAGATGAAGAACCAAAAAAAAAAAAAAGAATTAAAGAAGAAAAAAAAAGGAGAAAAAATCAATGAAGGAAGAGAAGGAGGAGGAGAAGAATTTAGATAATTTGGTCTTTTATCAGAAATAGATGGAATGACTATTTTATTGACAGAGAAAAAATATAAAAATGTTTTAATAGATTTCTGAAAATATAGAAATTGACTTATTAATAATTACGATACTCAAAGGTTAAATTGTAAATTTTTCTTATTTTTATATAAATAGTATTTAAGGAATTGATTTTAAAAAATAAATAATAAAAATCAAATTTTTTTAATTTAAAAAAATTAAAAAATAAAAATTCTGCCGAATGGATTTTTAGCTAACTACAAGACTCCTACTCCTCTGTGTTTCAAACCATCCATGTTTTGCACTGACACGATCCCACATTAAATCACAATTTCATCTACACTTCATCCCAATTTTATCAAATGGTGGGCTGAGAGCTCCACACGCTCACAGCGCATCAAATTGGCAGACCTGGCTGAAATTCAGCACCAAATTAATTTTTTTTATAGAAAAATTACTATTTAATTTTTAAATTTATAATCAATAACGATTTAATTTTATATTTTAAAAACTAGACTATTTAATCCTCTATTTAACTTTTTCATTCATATTAAATCTTTTTATCTATATTTCTACTAATTTTAAAATTAAATTAATAGTAAAAATAATTTATTTACAATTACACCTCTCAATTTTAAAATTAATTACAATTTCATCTTTTTTATTTATTTCTTTTTCTCTCCCTCTCTATATCTCTATGAAAAAAAAATAGAGATGAATAAATAAAACTGATAAAAGAAATTATAAATAATTATAAAATTATAAAAGTAAAACTATCAATATTATTATTTTAGAATATTTAGGATTCAATATGTCAATATCGTAAATATATAGTCAATTAGCTGTCGGTCTTGCTTGGCTTCTTTGAATAAGACGGAAATCGGTTTTTAGATGCAGCTGCATTTCAAGAATTAATAATAAGGAAAGTAGATGCGAGTCTGTTCATTTTTTTTTCTTTATTTGTTTTGAATGCTAATTAATTTCCGTCCGAAACCTAATACCTGCTACCTATCATCTTTTCTTCCTTTTATTGTATATCTCTTATTCCCCGGCCTCTTTTAATCTTGGACTAAAGTCATTCTAACTTTTTAATGTATTTCTAATTGTATCTCTCAATTTTATTTATTTTTACTATAACTCTTTCAACTCTAATTTAAATAATTTAAATTTATGTGATACTTTAATTAGAAAATTTTTTCTTTATATCTCACAAAATTTTAGTTTTATTCTCTCTTGTTTTTCTTTCATAAAAAAGTAACATGCTTAAACAAATAAATAAAAGGATAAATATTTTGAAATTGTCTATATTTATTTCATTATTATACATTATATTGTTTTATTTTTGATAATTAATAGTAAATAATATTTAATTAAATATTTTTTAAATATTTTTCATAATAGTGTCTAGATAATAATTAAATTGATAATATTATTTAATGAATGCAAATGAAAAATGATAACTTATAATATTTGATGTAGCCGGAAAATAGGATTATGCTGTGATTAACTAAACCTGCAAGAGAGAGAACGTGAGATGGTTGGCGCCTATGGTAGCCACTCCGATACTCAAGTCAGTAAATTGGAAAATAAGGCGGATGTAAGGAATTACTTAGAACTTGAGAGTAGTTGTATAAGAATTGCATATCTTTATTTCTGTGATCATTAGTTTTTATACTGTAAGAAGATATAGTTCACATGCTATCTCATGATTTAATTCTTCCATCTGTATTACTTCTGCATTAAACCGTAAGATAAAACTCTTTAAAAACTCGCCCTCTCCTTGACGGAACTTCTGCCGTTTGGAGAAGAGCCTTTTAGGAGGTATATAAATAATAAACCGGGATTTAAATAACATAGCGAATTGTGTAAAATTCTGAATTAAACCTGAGCTCAAATGTTGGTACTATTTCTGAGCTAAACCTGTGAGTGTCGATGGAAATACTCGGTACAACATGAAGTCATTGATATCCTGGAGCTGCATGATCATCCTAAAGATCGCTATGTGACTTCTGGGATCTCCTGTTCCGTCATATTTTCTTAAGCATGGGAGCTTGAATTTGGTCGAGAAAGTTTCTGCTAATATCTCTTCTAATAGGAGCGAGGTATCGTCCAGGCCATAGTGATCCTCCTACTCCTTCTGGTACCTTTAAACAGTCCGTACCAATTTCCAATCGATGTCTTTAGGAGCATCGCCTAGTGACTTTTCTTCTTCAAATTTAGCCTTTTCTTTGGGTCGCGACTAGGTCGCCTTTGTTTGAGGCCCTAGAATATCAATGTAGGCTTCCTCCCTTCCTCTATGAGCCATGCATGATGCCTCCTCCCGGGCTTTGTATTGCTCAAGTGTAGCCTGCAACCTTTTGATACACTGGAGCATTTGCTCATTATTTAGATTGTTGAGATCGACTTCATCTACCATAGGAGGTATGTTCTGTCCACTACCAGAAGTGAAAGAAATGATAGTGCCCTCATTGCTAGTAACCTTAGCAGCAGTTCGTGAATTTCTGGCCATTTAGAGAGAGAGAAAAAAAAGAAAGATTTAAGAGAAAGGGAATAAGAGACCGGTTTTAATTTAAATAAACAGAGAGAATCCAATGAATTTCCTGCAACGAAACCAAATGATGTAGACAGAAAATAGAGTTGCGCTGCGATTGGCTAAACCTACAAGAAAGAGAACGTGAGGTGGTTGGCGCATACGGCAGCCACTCCAATGCTCAAATCAGTAAACTGGAGAATAGGGTGGATGTAAAGAATTGCTTAGAATTTGAGAGTAGTTGTGTAAGAATTGCGTATATTTATCCCTGTGATCATTAGCTTTTATACTGTAAGAAAATGTAGTTCACATGTTATCTCATAATTTAATTATTCCATCTGTATTACTTCTACATTAAACCGTGAGATAAAACTTCTTAAAAGCTCGCCCTCTCCTTGACGAATCTTCCGCAGGTTGGAGGAGAGCTTTTTAGGAGGTATACAAATAATAAATCGGGATTTAAATAACATAGAAAATTGTGTAAAATTCTAAATTAAACCTGGACTCAGATGTTGGTACAATTTCTGAGCTAAACCTGTGAGTGGTGACGAAAACACTCGGCACAAACACAAAGTCGTTGACATCTTGGGGCTGCATGATCATCCTAAAGATCGCCATGTGACTTCTGGGATCTCCTGTTTCGTCCTATTTTCTTAAGCTAGGGAGCTTGAATTTGGTCGACAAAGTTTCTACTAATTCCTCTTCTGATAGGAGCGAGGTATCGTCCAGGTTATAGTGATCCTCCTGCTCCTTCTGGTACCTTTGAACAGCCCGTACCAACTTCCAATCGACGTCTTTAGGAGCATCATCTAGTGACTTTTCTTCTTCAAATTTAGCCTTCCCTTTGGATCGCGTCTAGGTCGCCTCTGTTTGAGGCCTTGGGATATCAATGTAGGCTTCCTCCCTTCCTCTATGAGCCATATATGATGCCTCCTCCCGAGCTTTGTATTGCTCAAATGTAGCCTGCAACCTTTTGATATACTGGAGTATTTTCTCATTATTCAGATTGTTGAGATCGACTTCATCTACCATAGGAGGTGTGTTCTGTCCACTACCAGGAGTGAAAGAAATGATAGTGCCCTCATTGGTAGCAACCTTAGCAGTAATTCGTGAATTTCTGGCCATTTAGAGAAAGAGAGAAAAGAAAGATTTAAGAGAAAGGGGATAAGAGACCGGTTTTAATTTAAATGAATAGAGATAATCCAATGGATTTCCGACAGCGAAACCAAATGATGTAATTAGAAAATAAAGTTGTGTTGTGATTGGCTAAACCTGCAAGAGAGAGAACGTGATGTGGTTAGCACCTACGACAGCCACTCCAATGCTCAAGTCAATAAATTGGAGAATGGGGTGGATGTAAAGAATTGCTCAAGAGAGAGAACATGAGGTGGTTGGCACCTACGACAGCCACTCCAACGCTCAAGTTAGTAAACTGAAGAATAGGGTGGGTGTAAAGAATTGCTTAGAACTTTAGAGTAGTTGTGTAAGAATTGCGTATATTTATCTTTGTGATCATTAGTTTTTATAATGTAAGAAAATGTAGTTAATTATAGTATTTTTTGAAATTCTGCAATGATGTGGCCGGCTCATTGATAATAGATCTCCACTGTTGATTAATTGGTAATTTCATGATTACAGGCGTTACGAGGATTTGCTAGATTGTGCCTATTACTGTTAACTTTATGTAAAGACTCAACCTATCCAAGGGAGAGCGAGTCTTTCATGAAGAACCGAGTACTTATGATTCCAGATCTTCCTTTTTATGGGTGGGATCACGTATCGGCTTATTAGACCCTTACCACATGACCCTATCTTACCATGATAGCCTATAACTCACTTTGGATGATTGTTGTGTAACATTAATTTTTATAATATATATTTAAAAAATTATGAATTATTACCATACAGTAAATATTTGATACTTATATTGTTTATTTTAATATTTAATTTATAAAAGAAGATGGTAACAAAAATAAAAAAAATTAGTCATTAAAAAATTTTAAATAATACTTAAAAAATTTAAAATATATATTTAATAAAAATAGCAAAAAGAAATTTATTTTAGGAATGATGAGAATAAATAATTTGTTATTTATGTTAATATGAAGAACTAAAGTTGAAGTTAAAATATTAGGTAACAAGCACTTAATAATATTTAAATTGAAGTTGAAAATTTTTTTAACAAGAATGATCAAATTAAAATCATCTTAACATTAAAAGACTACATATGAAAATTAATCGTTAATATTTATTGCCTTAATTTAAGATTAATTGTGACAAGCACTCTGGTTAATTAAATTAAATTAAATTAAATACATTATATAAATCTACTTGTATATATTAATTAGATTTTTTTACTAAAATTAATTAAATAATTATATAAGTAAAAGGAGTTATCCAGTGTCATGCAGTAGAAATGATCGAGGTAAGTTTAGAAACTTTACTCTACTAAATGACTCAAGAATGCACGTACTTATGTGAATCAGAAAAATCGATAAAGAGGTCAAGTGACCCATCAAACTTAATTCAGACAAAGCAGGCATGCAGAACATAACAAAATATTGCTGATTTCATGGATATCATGGGCACACTACAGAAGAATGTAGGCAATTAAAGGACGAGATTGAAAAACTCATTAGAAATGGAACCCTCAGGAAGTTTGCTATAAAAGATAGAGAAGAAAAGAGGTTTGAATATAATATAAGAGCACCAGTCTAGTGAGTTGGACGAGAATTGTAAAGGATAATGTAGGGCCTCCATACTTATTTCGTCCTGATACTTATAAATTGGTCAAGTTAGATGACTGAGTTGTTTAAATTATTTTTAAAAGAATGTTTGTAATTTATGGAAATGTTATTAATAAAATTATGATGTATTCTTCAATCCTTTTTAGTATTTAAATAAGAATCATCAGAAACGATGGATTGATGAAAGTGTTGGTGCAAGATAAAACGCCACAAGGTGGGTAACTGCCAGACATATGATTGGGCGTTAGTCCCAAAAGACAATAGTTAAGGCAATTTCTGTTAGAAAATGCCATAAGGCAGATAACCGCCATGCAAGCCATAAGGCGAGTAACTGCCAGGCAAATTTTTAGGTGTTAGTCCCAAAAAATAAGAATTAAGGCAATTTTTGCCAAATAACGCCACAAGACGAATAATTGCCAGGCGAACCAAAAGACGAGTAACCACTAGGCTTATAATCGAGCATTAGTCCCATTAAGTAAATTTAAAGCATTTCTACGCCCAAGTCACAAGGCGAGTAACCGCCGGGCAAATGACTAGATGTTAGTCCCAATAATAAAAATTATCCAAGGCATTCTCGACTAAAGCCACGAGATGGATAACCGCCAAGATTATGATTGGATGTTAGTCCCGTTAAATTTTTTCAAAATATTTTATGTCAAAGCCACAAGGTCGATAACTGCCAGGCACATGTTTGGGTATTAATCCCATTAATTAAATTTTCTAAGTCATTCCACGAGGCAAGTGGTCTACTAGGCTTACAACTTGGCATTAGTCTATTATAAATTTTTTCCAAGTTATTTAGGACTTATTTATCAGCTTGGCGAGTGACTCATGAGAATAATTGGATGAGTGTTCATGTTGTTTTACTATTTGGTCGAGTATTGATCATAAAGACAATAAAAATAAAGACAAGATAAAGGAAATATTTTCATTATAAAAAGGGAATTATGGAGGAGGATGGACATCTTCAGTCTCCTCCTTCCAAGCCTCTATTACATTTTTACCTACATCTACAGCAGAGACCTGGTCGGTGGGATTGTCTTCAGTTTGCCCCTCCTCCTACTCATCGTCCTCCTCCTCCTCTAGGAAGATATCATCAATCCAAGCGAAATCCTCAGTAGGAAAGTGCTTGACCAACTCCTTCTTGACCGAGTCTTGGCCTTAAATTAACATCTCCTTCCCCAGGCCACCGTCTCTTGAAGTTCGGCTTCCAGCTCAACAATCCTATCAGAGGTGGCTCGATTCTCCTGATCTTGAGACTGCAGCTCCTAGAGTTGCCACTAAAGGATAGCTACTTGATCCTCGACATTTTTAGCTTGATTCTTGAGAGCAAGTTTGGAAGAGTTGGCTTCATCCAGGTCCATCTGGAGCTTGTCTACAGACTCTAGGGTCTCTTTCATGTGTTCTCCACTTTAGACACCCGTGCCTTTAGCCTTGAGCACTCTTCCTGTAGGAGATTCTTGTATGTCTCCTGTGCTCTGAATTCTCTCCTAAGACCTTGTTTTGCTCCTTGGCCAGATACGCGCACAAAGCGCTCTCCATTGCAGAGTGGATGACATTATCGTAGAAGTCATCCGTCTCATTCTCATTTAGGCAATGACGGTCACCGGGCCACAGAGCTTCGAGATTCCTCAAGAAGCGAGTTCACTCGGGTCAGTGCCATGGCTAGGTGTTCAATGCCTCGTGGCTAGGGAGCTCCGGTGAAGGTCTAGCAGAAGACTCACTTGAGAATTCGGAGGACGGGGAGATGCACTTCTAGCAGAAGACTCAGCTGAAGGTCTGAAGGCTCGAATGTTGCAGTAGACGAAGGACCGGGAGGAGGAAGTGTGATGATCTATTACGCTTGCCATGCCTATGTTGGAGGTAGGTCGGTTGTTCCAGCACTAGCCTTGTCTTTACAGGTAGCACGTGCAACCTCAGCGAATTTGTTTCGTCCTTTGCTCGCCATATCTGCATAAAGTAGAGAGTAAGTAAAATAATTTAAAGGAAAAATAGTAAAAGTAAAGTAACCTACTTTATAGGAGAGGGTATGATCATCCGAGTGGTCCATTGATCAGACAACCGAGGCAGCCAAGCCTACTATGCCTGATAGTGGCTTTGCCAGGACAAAATGGCACCTTACTGCCACGTTGATGTCTATCCTCTAGGTCGAGGCTATCATTTGAAGGAAGTCCAAAGCCTCTTTCCTCGTCCCTCTATGGTAGGATCCTATCTTTTCTAAGCTCCACATATATGTTCCAGCTAGTCCGCAGTTGTCCAAAATCCCCAAACACTCTGTGGTGGAGGATGAAAACTAGTTCTTCCAGTGCTTCAGAGAGAGGGGATTCGGTCAAAGAGGGTTTGACATTTCTTCCCATTAAGGAACGAACTCTTCATTCTTCTGAGTACCCAACTGGTACAATTGAAAAAAGAGGGCTACGCTTGGCTCCATGTTATTGTTGAAACAGACGAAGCGAAAAGCTACCAGAATTCTCCAGTTGTTTGAGTGCAGTTGGGCGATGGACAGCTTGTGGAAATGGAAGACGTCAACAAAGAATGGGTCCATTGGAAACTAGAGAGTAGCCTTCAGCTGTTCTTTGTATACCATGATGGTATCCTTATTAGGGATCTGGTCGTCAGCGCGAACGTTCGAGTGTGGAGAATAAACTCGAAAAATCTCTCGAGAGATCTGGTAATTGTTGTGTAATCGGTCTACATCCCTCTCAGTCAACACAGACGAGATGTCGTTCACCAAGATGTTGTCATTATTATGGACGTTGGAGTGCGGATGGGGCTGCTAGAGGAAGAGCTCGAGATGGAACCTCTACCAGAAGAAGAAGAAGAAGAAGAAGACGAAGAAGTCTTATTCATCTTGTGAAATAGGAGCGGAAGTGGGAGTTACCTTTTAGAAGCAAAAGAATCAAAGACGACTGTGTTGTCAAGTCTTTTGTAAGCAGAAGAAAGCGATTGTGAGCAAAAGTGGTAATAAGAAGAAGAAGAAGCCCTATTCATCTTGTGAAATAGGAGCGGAAGTGGGAGTTATCTTTTAGAAGCAAAAGAATCAAAGACGACTGTATTTTTAAGTCTTTTGTAAGCAGAAGAAAGCGATTGTGAGCAAAAGTGGTAATTGTAGGAGAAAGGGAGATTTTATACTATGATTTCAACGGTAGACTTAAATGCAGCTTGAGAAGTAAGGCAATCATTATTTATATTCAGAAATAGGCAAAGAGACGTGGGTATGGAGAGTTAATTCGTGCGTGCCACGTATTCAAGACTGTGAAAATAGCTATAATCTTCGAATCTGAAGAGACAAAGACTGATGGAGGGACCTTTGATATGACATAAGAATCGCCTAAAGTATGTGATGAGCTGTCACCATAGGACAGGACCACGTGGCAAGACCTAATAAGCTATAACACGCGGTCGTAGAAGTCTCACCCATAGGAAAGAAGTCGCAGATATCATAATGGTTGACACTCAAAACGATAGGAGACTCGCCCTATCCTGAATCGGTCGAGTCCTTCATGATACAAAGTTACTGTTGGAGGATAAAATCTAATAGATTCCCATTATGTCTATAATCGCAAGATCACTTATCTATTAGCCGGTACCAATTAAATCTCTAGAAGATTCACCAACTAACTCCATCTTTTTATAGTATAAAAATAAATTATACACGAAATTCAATATACACAATCTTACACCCTCATTCTAAACTCAATTTATTTTTTTACACTCGCCTTTTGTGATAAACTACTGATTTTAGCGTCGGAGTGGCTGTCTATAGGTACCAATCTCCTCACTCTCTCTTTTGTAAATTGACCAATCATACTTCAGTTCATTTTCAGTCGCATCACTTATTTTATGTAATTATAGTTCTTTATCATTTTATATCAATTAAATTCATGAACAAAAATTAATATTAGTCAATTGGATATACAACTTTTTCAGATAATGAATTTTACAAACTTTCTAAAACTTATTATTTCTCTTAAACTGCTATGTGAAATAGAAAGAAAAATGGAAAGAAAATAATTAAGATTGGAGTCTTTATGTGAAATAAAAATTAATGAGTTTTCTGTTATAGTTTGTGCGATTTAATTGCTTTGTTAATTAGTATAAAAATAAAATATTAAATAAAAGTGGATAATAGAGAGATTGTTTTTAGGTACGTAGAATTTCAGGGAGGAACAACAATAAACTAGGCATTAATGAATGAATGAGGTTGGCAAGTTTACGTCATACAATTGTGATTATTAAAGCAAAGTGATAATTAATTAAGTGTACTAGCTCCCAACAACGTGGATGGGATAATCCTCACAATTCCCTTTTATTTATTCAACTGCGTAAACTTTGCATTAATTAAGACAAACCATCACAGCACAACAGATGCCAGATTTTCTCAGAGAAAGACCTCAACCAGTCATTGAGAAAATTTTCCATGCATGCATTAAATATAATGAATCATTATTAATTTAATAAGCAAAACAACTGTGATGTGGACATTTGAGAGTACAACTAACTTAGTGGGCTTGTCATTTAATCCTCACACTTCTTCCTCTTTGCTTTTGAATGGCCGTATCCATAATAAATACCCGTGATTACAGGTTAAAGACCTTCTTTATTGGTTGAAATTTGAGACTGTGTTAGGTTTGAGTTCGTTCAACAAAGCACGTACACTTCCATTCTCCATCCCTTGCAGCTTTCTAATTAAGCTTTCCTTTGACCAACTGCATGCAATTCAATTCAGCCTCATACAGAATTTCTTATTCTTTGCTTCCATTTCTATCTTACATATTAAATTCTTTAATTTTTTTATAAAAATATTTTAGTTTTTTTTAAGCATTAACGAATAAATAAATATATATTTTGATTTAGTTTAATGGCTAAAGCATATCACTCTCAGAAGAGATTTAGGTTCGAGTACTCACTTAAAAATATTTTAATAAATTTTTAAAAATTTAACAATCAATTTATTAATAATAACATTATAATAAATATATTTATTCATTTCAATTTCAAATTAAACCGAGTCGAAAAGATTGAAAAATTAAAATATCACTTAAAATAAAAATCAAACTGAATTATATATTACAACGAATTAAATAGAGTTAAAAAATTGATTCGATTCGGTTTAAAAATTAAATTCTTTCACTTCTTACTCAAATTCTCAAATCAATCCCATAGAACTCCAAACAAGTAATCTAAGAGAAGAAATTAACACATAAATGAATTACATTTTCCTTATCAAAGCCATGATCATAAAAAAAATGCAAAACAAAGAGATAAATTACACAAATGACAAAATTAATAGAAAATTTATAATTTAATTCCTAAATTTTATCACTAACTATGAATGGATCCCTTTATTTTAAAAATTTACTTATTTAGTCATTTACTTTTGCTTCATCCAATAAGAGTTCTCTTCATTTATTTTATTCTTCTACCTTTTTTGTAACATATGCAAGCTCATCCTAACCTCTCCCTTCCCTTTCTCCTCCTGTTTCATATTCCTCAGATGTATTAAGAAATCACTCAAATAATATTAATGACAAGTTTTGCTGAGCTATTCCTTATGCAAGGGTATCTACAATAAAAAATAATCCTAATCCTATGTGGAATAGGATTACAAAAATAAATCATAGTTGAAATAGGAAAAAAGGTAGAGTCCTATTTGAACAAGGAAAAAACTAGCCCTAATCCTAATTGATTCTAGTAAAAATAATTATAGGTTGATCCAGAATAACTTTAATAGGCCTAAATAAATCCTAAATAAGTCTAAAATAATAATCAAATAAATTATAAATTAGCCCAATTATTATGCTAAAAATTATAGAGTAGCCCTTTCATTATCTTGCACTTCGTTCTCTTGCGCTCCATTATTTCTATCCTTTGTGCTTCCTCCTTTGCTTGTCTCTTGGTTCTCATATCATGATGCTTCCTTGAAATGTCTTGACTTTCAGGATAACACCTTGATTTTTTATGTCTTGAAGTACTATGACTTGCACTTTTAAAACTTGCTAAGGCTTCCTTGCATGAACTTTAACTATAACCTCAGCTCTATTTATTGGTATGAGCAAGATACAACTTATTTGAAAGTCATTGAATGAACAATTTATAAAAAGATTTATAAAAGGAAAAGGAAATTTTTCGAAAGTATTCCATCTATTTTTTAGTTCTTTATTGTGTAAATTTACAATTCTTAGTTATTGAAATTTATGGGCGATATGGATTAATATTTAAGGATAGATATTACCTCTTTTTTTCTCTTTTTCAAATAAATTGAAATGATTGAAGTTTTTCTATTTGGAATCGTCTTAGGTCTAATTTCTATTACTTTGCCTAGATTATTCATAACTGCATAGTTACAATATAGATGTGGTGATCAGTTGGACCTTTGATTAATCAACACCTTGTTTTTTTACCTCCTCCCTTCTTTAATCCGCGAAAGGTCAAATTCAGATTTCTCTTTCATTTTTTTAGTACAAATTTTGATCTAACAAAATAAGAATAGAATCACGCTCTATAGGATTTGGATCCATGATATTAGGTTTTGGAGACCCACATTCTACCGAAGTAAACTAAGAGCGCTTTCTTATCACAATCATAAAAAAAAAAGAAACTATAAGTAAAAAGATTCTTTTTTTTAACTCTTAACACATCTTGAATGCCTATACTATCATATATAAGATAATAAAAATTGAAGATAAGTAAAGATAAAGATTATATATGTCTAATTTTAATTGACCTCGATTGATCCCTTGTTATTATTCAGTGATCCCTCGTTATTGTTATTGTTTAGAGATGAAGAAATAAGTAGGGATGACAGAATTTGAACCCGTGACATTTTGTATCTAAAATAAACGTGCTGCCAAGCTGTGCTATATCCCTTTCAATTGGTTTACAATGTTATTATAAATAATGCTCTTTGGTTTACAATGTTATTGTAAATAATGCTCTTTTTATTTTTCACATACTTATTTCATTTTCTCCATTTATATACATTGTTATTTTTTCTTTTTGGTCTCATATCATATATTATATAATAATAAACTTATACATCTTATTATATATGTATTATTATTTATATATGTATTATCATTACATATTACAATAAAATATATATTACAATAAAATAAAAATATTATTTATTACAATAACAATAAAGAAGGAGGATTGAAAATACAAAATCTAAAAACATATTTATCTGTAGCATCGGTAATAAGTACTCTATAGTTTGGGTCATCCATGCTCGCATCAATTTCTCCCTCAGAAAGATTCATCCTTGAATCTAAAACATGAATAATAGAAGAAAAGGATTAGAAAAAGAAGTAATATATAAAAAACACTTACCTTTCTTGTGTATGCAATGTGTATCACCAACTTTGTGCTTCATCTCTTGAAGGCATTTAATTCTTCCATGTTCTACCTTCATTAGTAGTGTATCTTGAAACAAAGTAAGAATACTACGAGATCAATCTCACCTTATTCATTCTAGTAAAAAATAAATCAATCTCACCCTATTCATTCTTACTCTTGCACTCAATCTCACTGCTAAGTTCTTCTCATCTGCACTTTCCTCTTTCTTTTTCTCACTAGTGCAGACACTCACCATTAGCCTATAGAATCTTTCTTTCACTCGTGGCCTCTTTTCCCTCATTATTTTTACGTTCATTTCTCGATTGCCTCCCTAAAGATTTTAAAAATTTTAGTTGATCTTCACGAGGTTCGATAGGTGATACTGGTACAAGGGTGAAGTTTTTGACTTGAAGACAAATGAGTAACTATTTTTATACCCATTATGAGTCATTTTTCTATCATGTTGTGAAGGTCTTCCTAACAAGAGATGACTTGCTTTCATTGGCACTATTTCACATATGACTTCATCAGAGTACTTTCCAATCAAGAATGGTATCACTTTTCTTTTTGTTACCTTCTCCTTCCACTATTATTTAACCATTGTAATGAGTAACTGTTGGATGCTTCTCATATTAAAGGTTTAGTTTCTCCACTAGAGTAGTGCTTGCAATATTAGTGCAACTTCCTCCATTTATGATTAGGATACACAGTTTTTCACCTACCAAACATTGAGACTGAAAGATTTATCTCTTTACTCTGGTCCTCTTTCTTAATCTATATATTGAGAACTTTCTTGAAAACTAACAAATCTCCACTAATAATGTGCTCTATATTTTCATTATCATAACAATCCTTTAAAGGAGGCATAACCTAGAGTTAGATTTAGAAATAATCTCACGATCTCCTTTTGTGAACATCATTTTTCAATTTTGACATTGAAAAGTGATATATCTCACACCCAAACACTTAAAGCATTTAATAGTGCGATGTTTGCTAGAAGGTTGTGATCAGAAGTACCTTTAGGAGCTGAATCGCCCTTCTCCTTCACTTTGTTAGATTTAGTGCTCTCTTTACTTTCAGTTTCCTTCTCTGGTTCTTTATCTTTCTTTTTGACTATTTTGATGTCCATGTATTTCCATAATAGGATCTCGTATTGATTTTGTTCTTACCTACCTTTTGACTTTCATTGCTATGTCAACCATGTCCTCCATCTACATAATTGTGTAGCTCTATGATGTTAGCAATCTCCTTATTCACACCACTCATAAATTGTGCCATTGTAGCTTTCTTGTACTCTGTAACATTCGTGCACATCATAGCAATCTCCATCTCCTTATGATAGTCTTCCACAAACATGGTTTCCTATGTTAACCTCTGCAACTTTTGGTGAAGCTCTTAGTAGTAATAAGAGGGAACAAAACTTATGCGCATAATGGATTTCATCTCCTCCCCAAGTTTCAATAGGGCTTTTATGGTTTCTGCGCCTAGAGATGAGTAATTGATCCCACCATAGTTAGTGAATTCAATTGCCGTATGTTTCACCTTTTTATGCTATAAGTAGTTATGGCATTCAAATATGAGTTCGACTTTGCACTCCCACTCTAAATAAGCATCGACATCATTCCTACCTTTGAGTTGTGAAATTTTCATGTTAATGGAGTTTATGTTGCTTTCTTACTTTCAAACCGTTCCTCCCTTCTCATGCCTCTTCTTTTAGACTGTGCAGATCCTTCATTTTTAGAGGTTGAAACATCAATTTCAGCTATTGCATGCCTATAGTTGCGTTGCCTTCCATTGCCAGTGTTTCTATTATTATTCTACATGCTGTTTTGCTCCAACACATCATTTCACCTTTCTTGTCTATCGATTTTATCATTGATCTCTATAAGACTTACATTCAATCTTGCAAGGGTATCATTGATGTTTTTGAAGGTGACAAAATTGTTGGGGTCTTCCTTCTCATCACTTCCTCCTTTCTTTGACATCCTAAAGTAGTGAGAAGAAAAAGAAATGAAAATAAAGTTTTTTTTTTGAACCTCACAAAATCTTTATGTGTTTTGCTTAAAGAATGTTACTCACCCTCGTGTTTCACTCAAATTCAAACTTTTACCCTCTTTTAAGTTCACCACTCTTTGCCTTCAAAATCTGAATTGAATGGTAGACTACTAAATATAATAATTAGGAAAGTAACAATAATGTCTTAAATAAAAAAGAAAAGAAACAAAACTAGAGGCAAAATTATGCAAACAAAAAAAAATTAAAGAACATAGAGAAGCTAAATTGTGCTATAGATGCAAAACAATAGTAGCATGCAACTACATGCTACTTTTAGTGTAATGAAAAGCAATAAAATGAAAGAAAAATAATGGATAACAAAATAGTAGAATAAAAACATGATGAAAAACTAAAGAACTTTGAGTATCCTTAATGGAATCAGAAATTAAAGACCTAATCTAAATCTAGTAATACCCAATATAAGCTAGTTATATATTTAAAGTACCTAATCAATGAAAAAAATATGTGTGAACAAATAAATTATAAGCCAATGTGTGACAAAAGATGCGAGTTTTATCCTATTTTGGAAAGTTTCAATTTTGGTGCAAATTTCAAAAAATTGTACTTTGGTCCTCAACTTTTGAAAAATTACACTTTTGGCCCTCAACTTTCTCAAAATTTGCAGTTTATTTTTATTTTAAATTTTTTCTAAAACTTTTGAAAATTTCACTTTAGTTCTAAATGCAATTTGCAGTTTTGCCCCTTTTGATGTGACAGAAATTGAAATCAATAAAATAATTAGAATGAAACTTGTAAGAAATAAAAAAGGATAGATAGATTTATCTTAGTCCATATATGATACCAAAGTGATATAGAATCCAAGAATAACTTATGTTCAAGAACTCCATCACATACTAATGACAAAAAACACACACCATAATAAATAAAAAAGAATAGCTTTTCTCTACTACACTCTTAATTAACCTGTAATTAAGAACGTAAATAATAGAGAAGAAGACAAGAATTGAATTCACTACGAAGTACTAACAATGTAATACCCGGCTAGACCCCGGCATCAGAATCCCTACTTTCCGGCGGAATCTCCGTTGGAACCCGGGATTCTCGGATGTCGGAGCCTTCTAGAAGGGTAAAATAAAGGTTTTCTAAAATGTTTTTATGATTTTATTAAAGAAAGAAATTGAGTTTTGAAAAAGAAAAGAGCTTGGAGGCAAACCCAGGTTCGGCCGCCAAACATGGGGCGGAAGCGGAGGCACTTTTGACCCCCGAAAGTGGTCTGGCCAGCCACCTATAAAAGGCCCCCTGTCCGAAAATGGGCGAGTTTTCTTTCTCCATTTCCGGGCAAGGTGAGTCTCCGCCACCCCTTGTCGATCTTGTACTTTTCCTTCAAGTCTCTCATGATTTTTATAAGTTTCTATCTTGTTTTTGAAGATTTTTGAGTTAAGGTCAAAGTTTTGAAGTTTGGAGACCCCCGGAGCTCGTTCCTCCATATCTCCAAGTTTGGGATCGCATCTCCTCTTGATCTTCAAGAGGTAAGTGTAGATCCTCCTTTCTTTTAAGTTTTAAGTGAGTTTTAAGTGAGTTTTAAGTGAGTTTTAAGGGGTTTTGATGCATGTTTAGGCTAGTTATAAAATGTTAGGGTTTATGTTGGTTTTTGTTAAATGTATGTGATATGTTGATGTTTGTTGGGGTTTAGACTAGTTTTATGCCTCTATATGCTTGAATGAGTGTATATGCATGTTTTAGAATAGTTGAATGCATGTTGTGAAGTTTTGGGTGGCTGGATGTGAGAGGCAGAATCAGGTTCTACCCTTGGAGAGAGCCTAGGTTCGGCCGCCAAACCTGCTTGTGGAGACAGCTTTAGGCCGCCTAAACTCGCCCCCGAAAGTTGGACTTTCGGCTCTGGAGGGGAGTTTCGGCCGCCGAACCTGTCCTCGAAGGATGGTGACTTTCGGCTCTGGAAGGACCCCCGAAAGTGCCTGACTTTCGGATCTGGAGGGACCTTCGGCCGCCGAACCTGCCGCCGAAAGTCCCTTGCCCAGCCTTCCTTTGCATGTTTTCTATGCATGTTTTATGATGTTTTAGGGGGTTTTTGGGGAGATGTCTAGAGTCATGTTAGAGTTTGTTTGGTCCCTCATTTGAGTCCACCTGTATAGGTTCGGACCCGAGGAACTGAGGAGATCAGCAGTCCTTTGCATGTTTTCTATGCATGTTTTATGATGTTTTAGGGGGTTTTTGGGGAGATGTCTAGAGTCATGTTAGAGTTTGTTTGGTCCCTCATTTGAGTCCACTTGTATAGGTTCGGACCCGAGGAACCGAGGAGATCAGCAGTGAGATAGCTGCTTCAGAGTCAGTTGAGTATCAGTCAGAGGTGAGTAGAACACAACTCTTTTTATTTCAAAGTAATTAAAATTTTAAGCATGTTCATGCATCATGAATGCCATATATGTAATAGGTTATATTACATTATAATTCACGAATATGACGCATTGCATAATATGATGTTGATGTGGATGGATGTTGGATGACCCATTGGCCCTATGTTTTAGAGTACCATGACTTGCACCTTCAAAATTTACTAAGACTTTCTTGCACGAATAAATATTTAGAATAGTTTCCCATCCCTTGCTCATATTAATAATATTATGAAGTAATTCATAAAACGTTCTTGAAAATTACTATTATTAATTAATTGATTTTTTATTTTAAAAGATGCATAAAAATGTTTTTTTTTTATTATTTCGTGACACTTTAATTATTCCATACATTTTAAAGTAAATTTCAACATATTCAATTAGTTTAATTGTAAATAAATATTTATTTAATCATTAAAATTTGCCATTATTAACGCTTTACTCGCTCTATTTTAAAAATAGAATAAAGGATCCATTTTTTATATATAAGAATATTTTACTGTTTTCTTAAGAATTAACAACTATGCATCCATCTCTCAAAAAATAACTTATATTTGAAAAATATTTTATGTAGAAAATATTTTCAACAAAATAATTTATGTTCCATTAATTAATTTTAATTTAAAAATTAAAATTTATTAGCAATTTTATATATAAAGATCTTAATAAGAATTCTAAGACGTGAAAAATGACTTTCTTTATTTAAAAAAATAAGTTATTTTTCTTAAAATGATAAATTTTTTTCTTTAATTAGAAAAATATTTTTCATTAACCAAATTTTATGAGTGTCTCAAATGTCAAAAAATATAGAGAATATTTTCCGGGAAATAAACAGAGTGTAAATAGATGTCTATCTTGACTTACTTTAGTAGTTAAAAGCATATTACTCACCTGAGAGACCTAGGTTTAAGTTTTCAATTAAAAATTTATAATAATTTTTAAAAATTCAAGCATCAATTTATTAATAATGACGTTATTTAAAAATATTTTTATAATACACGAATGGTAGTTTAATAATATTTACATATATATATGTGTGTTATTGCTATTTATATATTACGAAATAAATAAAATTAAAATTTAATCATTTTGTTTCATTGTAATAAGTGTATGAAGTTGCAAATTTATTCAAACTGAGTTGAATGAAAAAAAAAATTCATACAAGTGATTCAAATTAATTTGGAATGTAATAATTAATTATTGTTATTGTAAGGATGCCAATGTTTTTTTCTTTTTACTCATCGCCATGATTCAATTCATGAGAATGCTTTTTTTTTTTTATGAATAAATTAATAATGATTTGTTAATTTAATCCATTCAATTTTATGATAATTTTGGTCGTTTACCGCAAATTATAAGTACATTCACAACTGAAACAATAAGAGATCAATAATGAGAATCATATTATAGTTATGATACATTTAAAATTAATTTTTAGAACTGCAGAAAATATATAATTTTATGAAAAAATATTAAAAATAAAATAAAAAATAAAAAATAAAAAATATTTATTTAAATAATAAAATTAATTAAATAGTTGAATAATTGAATGGAAAGAAAAAGGAAAAAGAAAAAAATTAATAAAAAAATAAAAAAAAAGAAAAAGAAAAAGATAAAAGAATTAAAAAAATTAAAAGGAATTAAAAAAATTAAAAAGAAAGAAAAAAAAAGAAGAGAAGGAACAACAACGTTCTCCTTCTTCTTCTTCTTCTTATTATTATTTTCTTCTTTTTTATTTAGCTTCCTATTTTATTTTTTTTCTTACTAAAAACCCTAATTAATAACTATTTTCTCTCTACTTTTCTTTGTGGCAGTCACGCCTTATACTTGACTCTCTAAATTCTATCAATTTTGTTCAAAGAAAATTAAGAAAAAAAAAACCTTGTTCTTAGATTTCTCTTCTTCTTTCTTTTTCTTTCATTTATTCTCAAGCTAATTTACTGACATAAATAATTTCATGATATAGAGTATTTCTTTTATATATTCTTAAATTAATTTGAGTGTATTGAATACCTCCCATATTAATTTTGATGGGAAATTTGAGGGAATACAAATTCTGTGTATATAGCCATATGAGCAATTAGATTTATTCATATTCTCTATACGAATCAAAAAAGATTATAGCTCTCTAAATATTTTTTTAAAAAATTCTTCAGAAAATTTCCTTCAATTTTCATGTATTATTTATAATTTTTGGATTTAGTTTAAATTAGTTATGAATTTTTAAAATTATAGAGGCAAATTTGAAATGTGAGTCAATGCAATATTTGAAATTTTAAAGACTAATAACTTGATTTTTAGATCACTAAATAAAGTAATTCTTGAATCTAAAATCAAATTTGAGAAGTTCACTGTAATATTTGTGTTTTGACTTTTTCACGTTTCTCTAGTATAATACCATACCACAAATAAAATCGGTGAGCAGATTACAACCTGTATTGTGACAACTTAATTGCGATGGAAATAACTTGAAAAATACAAAATTTTTTGGTATCTTTCTTTTTCTTACCTTGTATTCTATATTTGTAGGAAATCTCCACAAAATTTCATAATTTTATGAGCATATTTTTCGATTCCTACTACTAGAATTATTAATAATCAGGTAGCAATTTTCACTAGGTCCAATCTTTGTGTTTTTGGGTTTTTAGTTATTGATGTAGCCGAAAAATTTTCTTGATAACATCATGAATAATCTAATATATATATAAAATATCTCTATATCCAATTCTACGATATCCGGTGAGCTCACCTAGGGTCAAATTGATTTATTATACTTATAACATAGAACATATCAAGTCTAGTACACTTTATAGCATACATCACGCTCTTGACCTCACTCTTATATGGAATATTTTTATTTGATCTTTCTCTTTTGGAGTCTTAGGACAAATCTATGGCTTAAAACTTTCTCTTTGAAAAAAAAAAGTATTTATAGGTTTGAAATCTTGCATATTTAATCACTGTAAGACTTTCATGATATATTGCTCTTGGAAAGAGACAATAGTTTTCTTAATAATCTCTTAGAATCTTGCCTCTAAGGTTATATGCAACTTCTTCATCCCTTTCATCTCAAAAGATGATAATCAAACCTTAATGGTTACAATATACTCACTATTATTTCTAACTATTACTATGTCGTCTACACACAATGAAAAAATTATTAATTTATTCTTAGATCTTTTACGTATATTTCTAATGATTCTCATTGATCACAATGAAATCATAAAATTCGATTGTATTATGAAATCTAATATACTATAGTCCTGAAGACTGTTTAAGGCCTTAGACTGACTTCAAAAATCTATACACTTTGTTTCCTTGGCCATTTACACCGAAACCTGTGGACAGTTTCATGTAAATTTTAATTTTCCATTTGAGAAAAAATAGTCTTCATATCCATTTGATGTAATTTTAAGATCTAAGTTAGCACAATTTAAAAAATAACCTTATCAAGGTAAACCTCACAACAGGTTTAAAAAATCCTTATAATTATTTTCTTCTTATTGTGTGTACCCCTTAGCTACCAAACGAGTTTTGTATTTCTTGATACTGCTATCAGCCTTACGCTTTACTTTGAGAATCTACTATTAGTGTATTTGACCTAGGTCATTATCATGGTCCTTTTTGTATGTCATTTTGTTTATTAATAAAAGAGATTTTATTATCATTATTATTTATTTGCATGTTACATAATAATAATTAACATCCCTGGTTACTTATTATTATAATGATAATAATAAAATATGACTAGTATGATTATTGATTGATAATCATGGGATCATTATGTGTATGTTAATATAAATCAATAATTATAGATACTTATTAGAGAACAAAATATTGAATGGACCCACATTGAGATCACTACATGGGTTATTGTCATAAGTAAATCTCAAGATAGTTATGTTTTAATCTTCTGACTTGAGATTGTCATAGTTTCCAACATAAGGACTGTTATGTTTTGACATAACCAAACATGATCTTTAATCGGATAATCATAAAGGTTATGGTTGAGCATAATAGAAATTATATAGAGGATATTGAACAATAAAGATAAAATTTGTCCCTCTTTTTGAGAGAGATATCTCCTAGGCCCCTCGATAAGTAAGACTGAGAAATGCATGGCCGTGCTCAAATGAATTGATAATGTGATCAATATCATTTGGTTTTATCAGTCTACTTAGAGATCGAGAAATCATAAGTTTGAACATTATAAGTTTGACATTGACCATGACTTATGTTCAAACTAGATATCGTGTGACAAAAGAATTAATATATGTTCTATTTATTAGGTTTTATCGGACTATCGATCCTCATATTAATTGGATAGTCACAATATCTTGTTAGAGGCCGCTTATGATTTATAGGTCTTGTGGGACTAGGCCTATTGCCAATTAATGTGAGTCTATTAGATCACACACAAAAGAATGTCGTTGATGTGCTATGTCATATTAATGGGCTAAAAGCCCATTAGTATAATTAATAATAATAAAGATGTTATTATTATTATTATTAATTATTTATTATTATAAGATAATAATATTTAAAAAATTTGCAGTCTATCTGTAACTATTACAAATAAAGGATTTTTCATTTTCTTTTTGAAAAAGGACTTATTTCATAGATATTTGAGTATCTGCGAGATTGTAATAGTTGGTTATGAATACAACTCTTTTATGAAAAAAAAAGTGTGAAAAACGAAAAGACTGAAAAACAAATAAAAGACCTTCTTTGAATTGCGGGAGCAAGGTTTTTTGAGTGATCGTTTTTCTGGATTGCAGATTGGGGAGCACATAGCTTATCCATCCGTTGAAAGAGCTAGCACTCTAGATGGAAAAGTTCATGTGGATACCATTAAGGGTGTTCGTTTTAGAAACAGTACCATTAGTCCAGAACTGTCTCTTTTTAATCAAGTGTAAAAGGTTAGTCTCTTATCTTTCCTTTCGAATTAAACAAAGCACTCGAATCCTGAAAGGGAAAACTGAGATTTTTATTTTCACTGCGTAATTTTGTATCACAGTAATCTCTAAATTTCCTTACATCTACTAATTCTCAATCGCTTTACGTCCTAATTGTGACTACATTGACTAACTCTTTATTGACTTCATTTCCCGTTCTATTGTTTTAATCCATTTTTTTTCTTAGTTGAAGATGTAAGAAATTAAGAAACACATTTGTCAGCTCATCTCCATCAGGAGTAGCAATAAATATTTTCCATTTAATCTCCAAATGACAACTGAAAATCCTTAGATGACACGTTCATTATAGCTGAGATTGATCTATAGACTCATCAATATGCATGTTACTCCTACTCGGACTAGATTCGATGACTACACTCACTTCAAGATGAAATTATGAAACTAATGACTATATTCATCTATATCCATATTGCTCCCACTTAGATGTATATCTATCAAAAAATTTCTATAGTGGAAGTAGTCTGGTCACGAGTTTAATTTAAAGGTAAGACTTATCCTATCTCCATATGGTTGAAAAAAAACTAAAGAATGTGATCCCCTATGATTCAAACTTAGTTAAACTTCCATTCTTTTGCTCACTCAAGAATACATATCCTTCTACTGTTGTTATCCTAATCCTTGATCTGATCGCATTTATAATTTTCTGAAGAATTTGAATTTTATACATTTGTCAAAACTAAATCTCTATTGTCTATTCGTTGAGTTTGGATCATAGTCTTAGGCAAGGCAAAATCTCTCAATCTAAAATAGCTTTAAAATAGCCTCTACTGGATCCTTTTAATACATTAAACTCCAAATCTGATAAAAATTAAAAGTCCAAGTGAAAATTTATTTTTTACCATTAAGAACATAATAAAATTATGAAAATTAACATGGAAAAAGGGATGAGTTTGACAACTTATTATTGGATGATCATTGCTTTAAGTGCATAGAACAAGTGGAAGATCTATCAAATGGAAGTGAAATCAGCATTTTTAGATGGACATCTTGAAGAAGAAGTCTATGTGGAGGAATTATTAGGATACAAAGTTCAAGGACAAGAAGATAAGATATTGAAATTGAAAAATTTTGTATGAACTTAAACAAGCTCCAAAGGATTGGTATACTCGCATTAATGAGTATTTTCAGAGAAATGGGTATATAAAGTATTCTCATGAATATGCTTTGTATGTGAAGAAAGATGTAGGTAGAGACGTAATGCTTGTTTACCTATATATAAATAATTTAATTTTTACAGATTTAAATATAAAGATGTTTGATGAGTTCAAGAAGAAGATAGCACAAGAGTTTGAAATGATAGATTTGGAGCTGATGACTTATTATTTGGGCATTAAGGTGAAGAGTGAAGAACAAATTGCATATATATTCACCAAAGCAGTGAAGTTTGAAGTTTTCTGTAGATTGAGAGCTTATCTTGGAGTATCAAAAGGATAAGTTTAAGGAGGGGTGTTGAAAGGGTAAACTTATTAATTAGTCATTAGACACAACTCCTATATCAATGATGTACTTAGAGTTCAAAAAACACTTTTGTACTCCTATAAATACCTCATATATTTTAGTGTTAAGATAATGACAAATATAAAAATTATTCTCTTCATCCAGTTTTCTCTCCTCTAATATATTTTTCCTTACCTAACACTTCTCACCTAAAATTTTTCGCTCTATGATTTTCTAATTTATAAGACTTACCTCTAATCTTAAGATTTGAACTTCAAAGTCTCATACTTAAAATTTTCTCCTCTTCTGGATATTCAAGATGATTTATTCTCATTATTTAATTTATTTTATACGTTACTTCCTTATTGTTAATAAGTAATAATATTTTTTGTCCCACTTAGTTATTAATCTTATCTTTTTTATCATTTAATCTTTAGAAGTTTAAATATTTAGACTATTTAGTCTCTGTAACAAGGAAAAAAAAAGTTAGTTTTAATTAAGTAATTTTGATAAAATATTCAAACTATTGTTAAATTTGAATCAAGTCTAACTCACCCAAAAACTAATTCAAGGGGGAGAATTGTCTAAAACCCTTATAAGGGGCACATTACCCCTATACCAAACCAATGTGAGATTCAATACACCCCCTCATGCCTAGGACTATATTGGAATGTGATATATTTATAGGAGGTCCAATATCGGTGGAGAGATTTTAATATCATATTAAATTTGGGTTAGACCTAACTCACCGTAAAAGCTAGTTCAAGAGGGAGGAGGGGCACATTACCCCTATTCCAAATTGATATAGAATTTAAGAACTATTCAAACCATTTAGGCTAAAACAAGTTATGTTAAAATAAATACTTTGACTATTCAGACCATTTATTTGACAAATGAACTAAACAATATGATATTATCAAATATATTGATATTTTAATCGAGTAATTTTGATAAAATAACATATTAATGATTTTTTTTTAAACTACTCATATTAAAAAAAATCTTAAAACTCAATATTCACCATTTTATATGAATAAATTAATTTAACTTGCAAAATTTAATGTTTGCAAATTTTACTCGGTCGTCCTACTTGAATTTGATTTTTAATTTGAAAACTTTTGTTTTTGATGTACATATGGATAATAATTTTTTAAAATAAATAGAATAAAAGTTTTATTGAGAAAATAAAATAGATCCCTAATTTAAATTTCTATATTTACTATAGTATATATCATCCCTTATTAGAAAAAGAGAGAATATATTAATGAAGGACAACGGGAAGAATACGGGCAGAACCTCCTCTACTCAAATAAACTCATTTTTACTAAATTATAATTCTCTATTTGGTATGATTTAGTTTGTTAAGAAAAAAATAAAAATAATTCGAAAAATTTATATTTCTCTTAAAATGAAAAATTTTGAAATTTAAAAAATTAACTTTTTTATTTTAAATAAGTTAAATTGTTAAAAAAAATAATTGAATTGAATTATATCGAAACTCTAAATTCTAAAACGGAGAATAAAAGCTACTAGCTAAAGCATGAGGCGCTTTATTTCCCTCTCTAAGGACTTGCAGAAAAGAAACTTTGACACATCGTTCAAAGGAAATTTTCAGAATACGTAAATAGATGTCTGATGACCACTGGACTTCTAGTATTCGGACCGAAACTAGACTCTGGAGAAGAATATAAGTTTAAAATTCATTAAGACTCTCTAAAGCAGACCGATTCTACATCGCATACTTTCATCCGTGACTAAAGCAGGTCGGACTGATCCCATGCATGGCCCTACCGGAGGATAGCCTAACTCGGTAATGTGACGAGAGGTAGGAAAGCAGATCCAGTCACCTCGCAGCTCTATCAACATAAAAATTAAATGGCGTCTGACAGAGAGGGGTACGCTGACACATCTATACGTACAGGTCTGATTAGTAACACAGACGGGTGACACTGTAATAAGATGACGGTTATGCGTCATTAGAGAATAAGAAAAAAGGAATAAAAAAGGGGGAGACGTGATATTTCCGGATTAAGTTTACTCTCATACTGTAAGCCTATTATCAATGTCCACGGAACTAGGAGGTAATGGATGGACAATGATGCACAAGATACCCATATCAGCAGCTCTCTGTACTAACATGTTACATTTGTTTCACTAGTTAAATACACCTAATAGATTGCTCTTTGACAGCCATCTGTATTAATTTTTAATAAAACCCGGGTCTGGAGGTTGCCACTTAACATCAACAACTGGTGTTCCTGGTGCAGACGCGAAGCTTTCATGCCAATGTTCTCAACGCCGTTTCCATTTGTGCATTAAAAACAAGATTATCACGAGAGTTCCATGGAGCCCATGCAAAATAACAAATTCTTTCAAGAGCTTCCAATTGTGCAGTCTCCTTCAACTAATCAACAAACAACATACGTGCATCAATCTTAAAATTAGCTAAGTTTGGAAAATGAGACTGGACTTGCTTAATAAAACCACAATCACGCAAAACATGCTCCACTGTTTCAGAGGTTGTAACAACCTGATTTAAAAATAAAAAATAGTGTTTCAATTAAAGTATTATTTTATTAATATGATAATTATTAAAAATTAAAAATTAAAATAAAATTTTAGCTTGCTATGTTGATGTAATAATTTAATGTTCTATATTTATTATGTATTTATTTCTCTATTTTATTAAGTTTATTATTATTATTTTTAATAATATGTATATACTGTGACTTTTAAGAAATATTTATTCACTGTAATGTGATTTGTATATCTATCAAGTTATCTTAATTATTACTCTATCCATTCTCATTATCTATACTATATATAAAAGTATATAAAAGTGGAAAGAATGGGAATAATGAAATTTTCATGGACTTAAAATTTTAAATTATTTATAATTAATTAAATTTAATTATTTAAATAATTAATAAATTTATATTTAAGATTTAATTTTTAAAATAGATGATAATTTTATTATGTATATAAAATTATTAATAATAAGTGTGTAGATTTAATTAACTAATTGCATTAAAAAATCCAAACTTGATTAATAATTACAAGAGAATTATTTAAATTAAATCATTTAATTTTTTTAATATAAAAAATATGTTAATTGCTACATATATTAATCTAATTAAATAATTACGTATTTATTTGAGTTTATTAGCAATATGTTGTCTAGTTATGATATTTAATAGACCTCGATCTTAAATATCTAAAAAAAAATACCATTAAAGGTGGTGTTCCTCAAAACCAAAAAAAGAATAAAAAAATAAATTTTAACATAAAAAGAAAATGAGATTAGATCTCACAGCTCCATAAAAATCTCAACCGAATTAACTTTCAACTCATAAAAGAATTTAACTAATAAGAATAATTACAAAATGCATAAAATATAAAGAAAAAGAAGATTATTCAGCTCAAGATGCTAAAGAGATCCAAAGATAAAGAGAGATAAGATGAGATGATCCTCTTACTCCTAAATCAGCTCTTTGTATAGACTTTTTCCTAACTAAAATATAAAAAAAAAAATTTAAATTTTAAAAGGAGGAAAATAAGTTAGTAAATCTTTCTATTATTGTTATCATAATCCTTAATCTGATTGTATTTATAGTTATCTGAATTATTTTGAATTATATATAATTGTCAAAACTGAATCTCTATTGTCTGTTCGTTGAGTTTAGATCATAATTTTGGGCAAGGCAGAATCTTTCAGTCTAAAATAGCTCTAAAATAGTTTCTATGGATTTCTTTTTAACACATTCAGCTCCAAATCGTATTTACAGTTATCTGAATTATTTTGAATTATATATAATTGTCAAAACTGAATCTCTATTGTCTGTCCGTTGAGTTTAGATCATAATTTTGGGCAAGGCAGAATCTTTTAGTCTAAAATAGCTCTAAAATAGTTTCTATGGATTTCTTTTTAACACATTCAGCTCCAAACTTGATCAAAATTAAAATTCAAGTGAACATCCATTTTTTACCATGAAAAATATAACAAAATCATGAAAATTAACATGAAAAAAGTAATGAGTTTGACAACTCATCAAAATCCCCCATACTTATACATTGCTTCTCTGCACAAAATTTTAGATTCCTAAAAATGCACATCCCTGTCTTCAACCAATTGAAATTTAATTGTCTAAAGCAAAAAACCAAATAATCATATAATAAGATTCTAGCAAAAATAACTTAATTTCACCAAAGTTCACTACAATAAGTCTCACCTTTATAATATATTTTTCAAAATATAAAGTTGGTCCTACATTTAATTTAAGTACATAAAATATTAAAATGCCACCTTTTTAAATTAAGCTACTCCTTCAAGAGAATAAACTCTAGAAATTTGGACTATATCAATAAAATTTAAATATTTTGAGGGTTTTGTTACACTTCCTACTATATCTTGTCTGAAACTAATGAAGTGAACGTGAAACAAATAGTTACTTAGCCACTTGCCCTAGATTTTTCAACTCAGGTAGCTGCTAGCTCCACTCGTGGTCACCTAACTAAAGGTATGGGGTGAGTTTTTAAATGGACTACAAAGGATGATACTCTGTCAAATGCCAATCTTTCCATACAGCTTAAGAGATTACCAAGTATCGCACTATTTGGACTATTGGGTTGGTAACTGAATAACCAAATGACTGGATGAATGGGTCATAGGAGAGCAATAATTTATTTTCTTTTTCTATTTCTGTTCTCTTTTTCTGTTTTGTTCTTTTTTCTTTTTTTTTTCTTTGATGATACCCCTAAACATTTTTAGCATAAAAACATATTTTAGATAATTTCTTAATGTCACTCTTATCAAAGGGTAACAAATAGTTTAAGCATGCATTCATTATTTAGCCATTTAACAAGGACCACATTTCATGCATTTTCAAAACAAGTGTTAAAAATAAGACTAAAGAAATGAATAAAGATAAACTTATTCTATTTAAGCTAGCATCAAATTGCATAACAACTTAAAATTCTCAGGGACATCTCATACTTCTCATGACAAGTAAGGATATTTTTCCTTTCTATTTTTTCTTCTTTCCTTTTTTTTTTTAAGATAAAAAGTTGGGAACTGAAAATCTAAAAATCAACAAGTGCAAGCCTGAGAAACAAATAGGCTTCGGCAAGCTTCTCACGTTTGGCAACAAAAATTTAAAAAATTTTGCAAGAACACAGTGAAGGCAACAAAAAATATCAACAAAAACATGTGTATAACCATTATGGCAACCACAAAATAAGCAAAGAAGACACTTCTTTTTTTAATAATCCCCCACACTTACTCCTCACATTGTCCTCAATGTGGAACAAAATATAAGCAACAGGAGAAGCTCAACAATATAAAGCATATATAAAAATGAAGTGGAGAGTATAGAGAACTTCCCTAAGGAGCAAATTGGTACTAAATCTTCAAGCTGGTAGTGGTTAGGGTATATGCAACCCCAAATGAAAGTGTATCATGTCTAGTTTTGCGTCAATCTATTATAATTTGGTTTCAATTCTGGCTAGCCTGACATTTTCATCAAGTTTTGTAGAAGCTGAAGTAGATGGGCCTGTTTAGTCTTCATCCCGAAACAATCATGCACGAGGAGGAATGATAGGACCTGAAGGACAAAACACAATTTTTTTCCTCTCATTGAGGCAAAGTAAGCCCATAGAATTAAGTGCATGAATATCTAAAGGAAGTATTTGCTCAATAATGTGTAAATTAGTATTTTGTACATCAAGAAGACCTATATTAACAGCCAACATAGAAATCATATAATCTAAATAAATGCCACATCTAGTGTTAGAAATAGTCTTGAATTGGGAGGCTAACCAGAATTCAAAATTGACTTTGTGTTTATTCAACATACACCAAAGAAAGGACAACTCATATTTGGTTAGCTTGGTGGAATGTTTATTTTTATAAGAAAAGTGTAACAGAGGAACTTATAGATGTATCTACGGGCGAGGCTTTCAATGCCATTTTCTTTTAACTTATTACCCTTAAATTCAAGTGTAGGATTCCTTGTTAATTCTTTATAAACTAAATTTGAATCCCAATTCGCTAAATAATCATATAAAGAATTCAAATATACAGCTGTTTTCACATATTCATGATCATAGACACCAAAATGAAGATTAAAATTGGTAATAGAGCAATGTACCAATCCATCTCTTAACCTAAAGCGAACAAAGGGTCTATTTAAATTTATATCTTTAACATCATATGAGAATTCAAAAATAGAAAATTAATCTAAAAACACTTTCTCCAACCAATATTGTCAATCAATTCATAAACTTCATCAAACATACTTAGCTGTTTCAAAGCAGCATCATTGACACATTTGTAGTGCTAAATATCATAATGAAGAAAAGCTTGATACTTTTCTTTGTCGATGCCTTAAAAATTAAAATTACCATGCAATTCATACTCTTCAAGTAGGTACCTGGCCTTTCCATTGGCGATTCTTGGCATCCTTTTCTTCTGCTTCTTTTTTGGTGGAGACAAAGGTTGTACCTCCTTGCTACTGCTATTGTCATCAACGTCTTGTGCTGGCATTGCCATTTTTTTGCCACTGTGGTCTGAAGCTGTATCGTCATTGTTGCTCTCAGTTAAAGACTCTAAAATCAGAGTGGTAGTCTTTGGTTACTCTTTATTTTTCTTCAATTGCTCCAGAATCGCTGGCTTTACTTCCCATTCCTCTTCTGGTTCAGTTTGCATACTGGGCATCAAAGCTTTCTCTTTTGCTTGTGAACGAGTAGCTTGTCTTGTCGCGACCAGAAAAGGCACCATTGTTGGTGCAGTGGCTTCTGGTTGCAACGCTATGGTCGACGTCTCTTTCTCCTTCTCAACTGTCTGTTTTGGTGCTGATGTCATTATTGTGGTGTCGCCACAAGTGTTGTCCAATGGGTCTTATCGGTATCACTTAAACATGGGCATTGTAGTCGGAGGAATCTTTGACTAGTTGGTGATTGCCTTGTTCTTTGCCATCGTTAATATCTAAAAGAAGGGAGAGTTTAGGGAGAGAGAGAGAGGTCATTGGTGTGAGAGGGAAAAAGAACAAAAGAAGAGGGTGAGTAAGGGT
Organism: Manihot esculenta; assembly: GCF_001659605.2. Lineage (NCBI taxonomy): Eukaryota > Viridiplantae > Streptophyta > Magnoliopsida > Malpighiales > Euphorbiaceae > Manihot > Manihot esculenta. Next base: position 9,243,761 of record NC_035163.2, read on the forward strand.
TTATTTTGAGAGGTAAAAATAAAATAGTAAAGGCAGTTGAAAATTAAAAGAAAATTACATTGGAAGGAGTAATTTAGAAAGTAAATCAAATAATTTTACCATGTAAATCTCAAATAATGATTGGCCCATGTTTGATCTCCATGAAACCCAGTCCTGTTAAAAAATTTGATCTACTCCAAGGTTGAAGACAATAGAAAAAAAAAATCAAAGTAAAACATCGGGAAAAAATAGGCTTGGGCAATCCTTTCACCTTAGGTTGCCTCCCAAGCAGCACCCTCCTCTACTGTCTTGGGCTGGACTTCTCTGCCTTCAAGCATCAATCTTTGGTATTTTCAAGGGCATAATTTCTCCATTTCTAGGCTTGAATCCTTCATAAAAAAGTTTTGAGCCTATGTCCATTCACTTTGAAAATTTTTCTAGTTTCTATACTTTGAATTTGCATAGCTTCATAGGGAAATGGCTTCATAGGGAAATGGCTTCATCACTATGAATGGACCAATTGACCGAGTTTTTAATTTTTCAGGGGACAATTTTAAGCAGTAATAAAAAAGTAGAACTTTTTGTCCCACTTTAAAAGTTTTCCAAGAGATCCTTGGTGTTTTCTTTGTAAATTCTTGCACTCTCATATGCATCATTCCTTTTTTCTTCCAATTCTTGCAATTGTAATTTACGGTTAGAACTTGTCTCACTCAAATTGTTATTCAATTGCTTCACCACCCAAAAGGCTTTATGTTATAATTCTACTGGTAAATGGCAAGGCTTGCCATAATCAAGTCGAAATGGTGACATGGCGATTGGGATCTTCTAACTGTTCTATATGCCCATAATGCATCATTAAGTCGAGTGCTCCAGTCCTTCTTATTTATATTGACTGTTTTCTCTAGATATGACTTTATTTCCTGATTAGAAGCTTCATCTTGACCATTCATCTGAGGATGATATGCTGTAGTGGTACGATGAGTAATTCCATATTTCTTCAATAATGCTTAATCATCCTATTGAAAAAATGTGTTCCTTGGTCACTAACAAGTATTCACGGTATTCCAAACCTAGCAAAAATATTATTTTTCAAGAAAGTAGACACAACCTTTGAATCATTAGATTTAGTAGTTTTAGCTTCCACCCATTTTGAAACATAATTAACAGAAAGTAAAATGTATTGATTACCAAATGAAGAAGGGAATGGACCCATGAAATCAATGCCCCAAACATCGAAAGTTTCGATCACCAGCATAGGAGCAAGAGGCATCTGATCTCGATGTCCTAGGTTACCTGCCTTTTGACAATTAGAGCATGCCTTACAAAATATGTAGGAGCCTTTGAACACATTGGGCCAATAAAGTCCACACTTCAAAACCTTCCTTGCTGTTCTTTTTGGCTCGAAATGACCTCCACAAGCCTTCGAATGGCAGAAACACAAGATTGAATCCACTTCATTTTCTGGGATGCATCTTTTTATTATTTGGTAAGCACAAAATTTAGATAGATATGGTTCATCCCAAATATAGTATTGTGCATCATGTTTCAATTTTTCTCTACCGTTTCTTGACATTTCATTTGGAAATATTTCGGTCATTATGTAATTCACCAAATCAGCATACCAAGGACTCCCAACCTGCATAGAAAGTAAATGTTTGTTAGAAAATCCATCTTTTAATGGGATCAAGTCTTGGGGTTGAAGTAAATGACTTAGGTGATCGGCCATCAAATTCTCTAATCCCTTTTTATCTTTAATCTCAAGGTCAAATTCCAGTAATAATAAAATCCATCTAATTAGTCGTGGTTTTGCTTCCTTCTTTTTCAACAAGTACTTCAAGGTTGCATGGTCAGAAAATACAATCACCTTAGTACCTAACAAATATGATCTAAATCTTTCTAAGGCAAAGATAATGACTAAAAGTTCCTTTTCAGCGGTAGTGTAATTGCTTTGAGCCTTATCTAAAGTTCTAGATGCATAGCATATGACATGAGGTTTCTTATTAATGCGTTGACCAAGAATAGCCCCTAGGATATAATTGCTTGCATCATACATGATCTCAAATGGATACTCCCAATTTGGTGATTGCATAATGGGGGCAGGAACAAGCTTTTCTTTCAAAGTATCAAAAGCTTCTCTACATTCTTCATTAAAATTGAATGACACATCCTTTTGTAAAAGTTTGCACAATGACTGAGCTATTTTCGAGAATGTAACGACCCGAAAATCGGACCGCTACCGGCGCTAGGATCCAGGTCGGCTTAAGGCCGCCGGGACCCGTAGCAAGCCTAACATACATCCTATGAACCTGTTTAATCCCATACATGATCAACAATATACATAAAAATTAAAACTTTTCTTTCATCATTTCTCATACACCAACCCAACCTGTACGTGCACTGAACATAGTCATAACTATACACATTGACCCCTTTGTGGGATCTCATCAATGCCCCAATGGGCGCTACATCATAAGTTGAGTTGGTTTACATCTACATCATAAAACATCTAAGATCATGTATTAAAAGGGATAACAACATCCATAGGGTCAAGCACAACTTCTACTCCTCAATATCATTATACATAACATGACTCTTCAAACTTTACATCATCTTACAATTTATCATGTCCACTTTCTATCTATTACAAACACATGACTTTACTCTTCTTGACTTCTCTGTCTAGCCCGTACCTGCAATCCTGGGGGATTAGGGAAAAGGGGTGAGCTACTAGAGCCCAGTGAGCAGAATAATGAAAAACAACATTTAAAATCCCATGCCATCATGTAATGCAACACATCACAACAAATCACATCTCGGATGGTATTGTCACCAACAGTCCTCTACATTCCAAAGTGCCGGGACGTAGAATGGGTCAACCGGTCTTTCTCTTAACATAACATAACATAACATTCCAATGTGCCAGGGACGTAGAATGGGTACAACCTGGACTTTCTCTTACATCGTGCCAGGGACGTAGAATGGGTACAACCTGGACTTCCATACCGTATCATGCCATACATCATCATATCATATGAGGACTAAAGGATCATCCAATAACTAATCCACATCAACATCATAAATGCAATGCAACATATTCGTGAATTCTAATGCAAACAACCTAATTCATCCCATGGCATTCATGATGCATGAACATGCTCAAAACTTTATAATTTATTTGCTTAAAATCGTAAAGGTTTATTCTACTCACCTCAGCTAGCTCTGACAAAGACTGATGCAGCTAACTCACTGCTGGGGTCCTCGGTTCTTCAGGTCCAAACCTACACAGGTGGACTCAAATGAGGGACCAAACAACTAGAACATAACTCTAAAAACATCCCCCAAAAACCCCCTAAAACTCCTCAAAACATCCATGCAAAAACATGCAAAGGAAGGCTGGACAGGGCACTTTCGGCGGCAGGTTCGGCGGCCGAAACTCCCAGACAGAGGCGAAAGTCCTCTTTCGGGGGCAAGCTTCGGCAGCCGAAGGCTGCTTCCACAAGCATGTTCGGCGGCCGAAAGTTCCTTCGGCTACCGAACCTGGTTTCTCCCTTAGTGGCAGAAACTCAGCTCTTCTATGCATATACGCCTCCCATTCCATCCAAACATGCATAAACCTATTCTACAACACATATACACAAGCATACAAGCTCCTAGGGGCTTCAAACTATCTAAAACCCCATCTACAACACATCAAACATGCATTTGCAAGCCACATTGTTCAAAAACACAACATAAACTCATAAACCTAACCATAAGCTAAACATGCATTCTACCCTATAGATCTTCATAAAACTTACTTAAAACATGCAATGAGCTTAAGATTGGCTCTTACCTCTTGAAGATCGAGAGAGAGACGACCTAATCTTGGAGATGGGAGATTTTCAACTTCCTTGGGTCTCCAAGCTCAAAACTTGCTCAAAACTTGAAAATCTTCAAAACAAGATGAAAACTTATGAAAATCATGAAAGATTTGAAGGAAGAACTCAAAGATTGGTGAGGAACGGCGGAGAGCTCACCTTGGCCGACAATGGGGAGAAAAACTCGCCCATTTTCGGCTAAGGGACCCTTTTATAGTGGCTGGCCAGGCCACGTTCGGGGGCCGAACGTGCCTCCGCATGCATGCCATGTTCGGCGGCCGAACTTGAGGTTCGGCGGCCGAACCTGGACTTTCCTCACTTATGCCTTCGGGGGCCTAAGGCACACCCGAAATGCCTGTATGTTCGGCGGCCGAACTTGAGGTTCGGCGGCCGAACCTGGGTTTTCCTCCAAGGTTATTTTCATACAAAACTAATTTTCCTTTTTACTTAAAAGCATCAAATACATTAAAACATTTTATGAAAACATGGTTTTACCCTTCTAGAGGTCTTCGACATCCGAGATTCCACCGGATGGTAGGAATTCCGATACCGGAGTCTAGCCGGGTATTACATTCTCCCCCCTTAAGAACATTCGTCCCAGAATGTTCCTCAACTAGCACATAGCAAGGCATACACTTATCATACATACAAAGCACATAAAACTCACAAGAAACTAACCTCAGAAAAGGTAAGGGTATTGCTGGAGCATGGACTCCCGTGTCTCCCAAGTGCATTCTTCCATATTGTGGTGGTTCCACAGGACTTTCACCATCGGGATTTCCTTGTTTCTCAGTTTCCTGATCTGGGTGTCTAGGATCTGTACTGGCTGCTCAACATAGGTGAGATCTTCTTGGATCTCCACATCAGGCTCACTAAGAACCTTGCCTGGATCTGACACGAACTTTCTCAACATGGAAACATGGAAAACCGGATGGATTCTTTCCATTGAAGCAGGCAAATCTAGCTTGTACGATACATTCCCAATCTTCTGCAAGATTTCAAAGGGTTCGATGTATCGTGGGGCTAGTTTACCTTTCTTCCCAAAACGAACCACTCCTTTCATTGGAGACACCTTGAGCAATACCAGATCTCCCTCCTGAAACTCTACTTGCCGTCTGCGGACATCTGCATAACTCTTCTGTCTGCTTGCAGCAGTCTTGATCCTTTCTCTGATTATGGGTACCACCCTGCTGGTAAGCTCTACTAGCTCAGGCCCTGCCAAGGCCTTTTCTCCAACCTCTTCCCAGCAAATAGGTGATCTGCACTTCCTCCCATACAAAGCTTCATATGGAGCCATCCCGATGCTAGCATGATGGCTGTTATTGTAGGCAAACTCCACCAAAGGTAGATGCTGCCTCCAAGAACCGCCAAAGTCCAGCACACACATTCTAAGCATATCCTCTATGGTCTGGATGGTCCTCTCTGATTGTCCGTCCGTCTGTGGATGGAAAGCAGTGCTAAAATCCAACCTGGTACCCATGGCATTCTGCAGACTCCGCCAAAACCTGGAGGTGAACTGGGGTCCTCTATCGGACACTATAGAAACAGGAACCCCATGCAGCCTGACGATCTCATCAACATACACCTGTGCCAACTTGTCCACAGAATAGCCACTCTTGACAGGGATGAAGTGAGAAGATTTGGTGAGTCTGTCCACAATCACCCATATGGAGTCCAATCTGTTGAACGTCGTCGGTAGCCCCACTACGAAGTCCATAGCTATATTCTCCCATTTCCACTCTGGAATAGGTAGCGGGTTAAGCATTCCAGCCGGCTTCTGATGTTCTAGCTTCACCCTCTAACACACTTCGCAGGCTGACACAAACTATGCCACTTCTTTCTTCATCGCTGGCCACCAGTAAACTTTCCTCAGATCTTGATACATCTTGGTGGCTCCGGGGTGAACGCTGTATCTTGCATTATGAGCCTCCCTCATAATGTCTCCTTTTAGCCCTATGTCATCTGGTACACAAAGTCTGCTCCCATAGCGGAGGATCCCCTTACTGTCAAATCTGAACTCATTGTCTTTGCCTGACTGAACAGTCCTGGCAATCTTCACTAACTCTGGATCCTCATGCTGTTTCTGAGCCACTTGCTCCAGAAACACATGTGCCACTCTCATCTGGGCCACTAAAGCACCTGTACCAGACAACTCCAACTGTAGACCATCATCAATGAGCTTGTAAAACTCCTTCACCACTGGTCTCCTCTCTGCCGTAATGTGGGATAGACTGCCTAGTGACTTCCGGCTTAGGGCGTCTGCCACGACATTTGCCTTACCCGGATGATACTGAATCTCGCAATCATAGTCACTCAGCAGCTCTACCCATCTCCTCTGTCTCAAATTCAAGTCTCTTTGACTCAGGATGTACTGCAGGCTCTTATAATCTGTAAAGATCTCACATTTTACCCCATAGATGTAGTGCCTCCACATCTTGAGTGCAAAAATTACTGCTGCCATCTCTAGGTCATGCGTGGGGTAATTTAACTCGTGCTTCTTCAGCTGTCTAGAAGCATAAGCAATCACCCTCTCATTCTGCATTAGTACACAACCCAGTCCCACCCGGGACGCATCACAAAAGACTGTAAAATCCTCATCACTATATGGCAGAGCTAACACTGGTGCTGAAGTCAACCTCTTCTTAAGCTCTTCAAAACTCTCTTCGCACTGGTCGGTCCACACAAACTTGTGATTCTTCCTGGTTAACCTGGTCAGAGGAGCTGCAACTTTTGAGAAGTCCTGGACGAACCTCCTGTAGTAACCTGCCAAACCCAAGAAACTCCTGATTTCTGTCATTGAAGTGGGTCTAGGCCAGTTAGCCACAGCTTCTACCTTCTTGGGGTCCACCTCTATCCCATTTTCTGACACCACATGCCCCAAGAATGAAATGCTCCTCAGCCAGAACTCGCACTTGGAGAACTTGGCATACAAGCCATGTTCCCTCAAGGTCTGCAGAACCAACCTCAGATGATGGGCATGCTCCTCTGCATTCCTGGAATACACTAAGATATCATCTATGAAGACAATAACAAAGTGATCCAGGTATTGGCTAAACACTCTGTTCATGAGATCCATGAATGTTGCAGGGGCATTGGTTAACCCGAACGGCATTACAAGGAACTCAAAATGCCCATATCTGGTCCTGAAGGCTGTCTTTGGCACATCTTCTTCCCTTATCCTTAGCTGATGGTACCCCGATCTTAGATCTATTTTGGAGAAACAACCTGCTCCGGCTAGCTGGTCAAATACATCGTCGATCCTAGGCAACGGGTACTTATTCTTGGTAGTGACTTTGTTCAATTGCCTGTAGTCGATACAAAGTCTAAGGGATCCATCCTTCTTTCTGACAAATAAGACTGGTGCACCCCAAGGTGAGGTGCTCGGTCGGATGAAGCCCTTTTCTACCAGCTCTTGCAACTGTTCCTTCAATTCTTTCAACTCAGCTGGAGCCATCCTGTAGGGAGGGATAGAGATCGGTCGGGTTCCAGGCATCAGTTCTATCTCGAACTCTCTCCCTAGCAGGTGGTAAACCTGGCAGCTCGTCTGGGAAGACGTCTAGAAACTCTCTAACCACTGGCACCGAGGCGGGCTCTCTAACCTGACTGCCAAGCTCTCTCACATGAGCCAAATACCCCTGACATCCCTTCCTAAGCAACCTACGAGCCTGAAGAGCTGATATCAGACCTCTAGGTGTACCCCTCCAGTATCCCCTGAAGACAACCTCTGACCCATCCTGACCTCTAAACCTGACTACCTTGTCCCTGCAGTCCAAGGTAGCACCATGGGTAGATAACCAGTCCATCCCTAGAATGACGTCAAAATCTGTCAAGTCTAGAACCACAAGGTCGGCGGAAAGGCATCTTCCCTCGACAAAGACTGGACTGCACTGGCAGACTGACTCTGCCACTGATGGATCACACTTGGGTCCACTGACCCAGAGAGGACACTCTAACTCAGAGATCATCAACCCCAACCTCTGGACGGCTCTCGGAGCAACAAAAGAATGAGATGCACCAGGGTCCATCAAGGCATACATATCTGAACAACCAATGACTAAATTACCTGCCACCACGGTGTTAGATGCATCTGCCTCCTGCTGAGTCATGGTGAAGATCCGTGCTGGAGCTGATGGACCTTCACCTCTGTAACCCGCTGACAAAGAGGCTGCCCCTCTTCCTTTGCCTCTGCCACTGGCCTGAGTCATCGCTGGAGCTGCTGGTTGAGCCACACTACCAGAAGCTGTCTGCTGAGACTGTGCTCCAAAAGCTGCCCTAGGACACTCCCGAGCTATGTGTCCCTCTTGCCCGCATCTGAAGCAGGCTGTTGTCCCAGCCCGGCAAACTCCCCTGTGTGGCCTACTACACTTTGTACAAACTGCATTATCCGCACCAGAGCTCGAGCCACTCCCTAGTCCCAGACTGGATTTGACCTTGTTCCAAAACTTGTTCTTCTTGGGCTTCCTAGTGGTATTATTCCACTTTTTGCTACCTGAAGCTGCTGCACTCAGAGAAGAAGAGCCTGGGGTCTTGGAACCAGAGGGCTGTGCCACTGACTGTCTGACTGTTCCCTGAACGATGGCACTGGCCTCCATTTTCCGGGCCATATCCACTATGGCATGGAAGCTCTCCTTATCTGCTGACTGGATCAAGGAGGAATATCTGGAGTGGAGTTTCATGATATACCTCCTTGACCTTTTTTGGTCTGAGTCAAGATTTTGCCCTGCAAATGGCAACAGCTCCAAGTATCTGTCTGTGAACTCCTCTACACCCATCTCATCGGTCTGCCTCAACTGCTCAAACTCGATCATCTTCAGCTCTCTTGAACTATCTGGGAAAGCCCATCCTGCAAACTCGTTTGCAAACTCCTCCCAAGACATGCTGTCCACTCTCGGGTTCACATAATTTTTGAACCACTCTCGTGCCTTCTTGCACTTAAGCGTGAACCCAGCCATCTGAATGGCTCTATTGTCATCAACCCCAATCTCATCTGTGATCACCTTAACCCTTTCAAGATACACAAATGGGTCATCCCCTTTTTCATACTGAGGAGCACCCAGTTTCATATAGTCGGTCATCTTGACCTTACTCCCACTGGCTGAGCTAGGTCTAGAAGGTTGAGTAACTGGGGCTGCTGGTTCTATAGGTGGTGGAGGTGGGGGTGCAGCATTCCCCGAAGTGGGGTTTGCCGGGTGAGGATAAAAGGGTGAGGGTGGATAAGCTGGGTACTGGGGGTGAGGTGGATAGAAAGGTGGATAAGGCATGTAGGTAGGGTAGGGGCTAAAGCTGGAGTAATCCGATGTGCCTCCCATCAGATACCCTGAACCCTGTGGGAAGGGTGGATAATGGGGTGGAAAACCATACCTCGAGGCCTGAGCGCCTCCCTGTGACTCCCTTGTCCCTTCTTCCGTCATGCTGACATCCAGATTCCCATCCCTCCTCTGATCCTCTTCCATAACCTCCCTCACATCTGAAGAACTTCCTCCTCTATCTGTCCCCCTTCTGCTAGCATCAAAAGACCTTCTAGGGTCCCTTGACACTCTTTCTCTGCTTGATCTACAAGACATTGCCCTAGGCAATGCAGGAGGACGGGCGCTCGTGCCCTCATCCTCAGGTGGCACTCCAGTCAATAGTGCAGATCGACGAGTTCCCCTCATCCTGTTTTCTGAAAGGCAACACATAATAAGCAAACATCAGCATCATATGGTTCATGTGGGCACACATGAACCCTCATCACATACATCACATATCATTAATGCACATGCATATGATCATGGCATTTCACATCATCATTCAAGACAGGACTCTACATCCTATCCTAGTGGACATGATCTTCCTATTGTGCTTGACCTTCTATAACATCCATGAGCCCGACACTCTAGGTCTGACCATATGAACCTAGGGCTCTGATACCATTCTGTAACAACCCAAAAATCGGATCGCTACCGGCGCTAGGATCCAGGTCGGCTTAAGGCCGCCGGGACCCGTAGCAAGCCTAGCATACATCCTGTGAACCTGTTTAATCCCATACATGATCAACAATATACATAAAAATTAAAACTTTTCTTTCATCATTTCTCATACACCAACCCAACCTGTACGTGCACTGAACATAGTCATAACTATACACATTGACCCCTCTGTGGGATCTCATCAATGCCCCAATGGGCGCTACATCATAAGTTGAGTTGGTTTACATCTACATCATAAAACATCTAAGATCATGTATTAAAAGGGATAACAACATCCATAGGGTCAAGCACAACTTCTAATCCTCAATATCATTATACATAACATGACTCTTCAAACTTTACATCATTTTACAATTTATCATGTCCACTTTCTATCTATTACAAACACATGACTTTACTCTTCTTGACTTCTCTGTCTAGCCTGTACCTGCAATCCTGGGGGATTAGGGAAAAGGGGTGAGCTACTAGAGCCCAGTGAGCAGAATAATGAAAAACAACATTTAAAATCCCATGCCATCATGTAATGCAACACATCACAACAAATCACATCTCGGATGGTATTGTCACCAACAGTCCTCTACATTCCAAAGTGCCGGGACGTAGAATGGGTCAACCGGTCTTTCTCTTAACATAACATAACATAACATTCCAATGTGCCAGGGACGTAGAATGGGTACAACCTGGACTTTCTCTTACATCGTGCCAGGGACGTAGAATGGGTACAACCTGGACTTCCATACCGTATCATGCCATACATCATCATATCATATGAGGACTAAAGGATCATCCAATAACTAATCCACATCAACATCATAAATGCAATGCAACATATTCGTGAATTCTAATGCAAACAACCTAATTCATCCCATGGCATTCATGCTGCATGAACATGCTCAAAACTTTATAATTTATTTGCTTAAAATCATAAAGGTTTATTCTACTCACCTCAGCTAGCTCTGACAAAGACTGATGCAGCTAACTCACTGCTGGGGTCCTCGGTTCTTCAGGTCCAAACCTACACAGGTGGACTCAAATGAGGGACCAAACAACTAGAACATAACTCTAAAAACATCCCCCAAAAACCCCCTAAAACTCCTCAAAACATCCATGCAAAAACATGCAAAGGAAGGCTGGACAGGGCACTTTCGGCGGCAGGTTTGGCGGCCGAAAGTCCCTCCAGAGCTGAAAGTCAGGCAGGTTCGGCGGCACTTTCGGCGGCTGAAACTCCCAGACAGAGGCGAAACTCATGCATGTTCGGCGGCACTTTCGGCGGCCGAAACTCCCAGACAGAGGCGAAAGTCCTCTTTCGGGGGCAAGCTTTGGCAGCCGAAGGCTGCTTCCACAAGCATGTTCGGCGGCCGAAAGTTCCTTCGGCTGCCGAACCTGGTTTCTCCCTTAGTGGCAGAAACTCAGCTCTTCTATGCATATACGCCTCCCATTCCATCCAAACATGCATAAACCTATTCTACAACGCACATACACAAGCATACAAGCTCCTAGGGGCTTCAAACTATCTAAAACCCCATCTACAACACATCAAACATGCATTTGCAAGCCACATTGTTCAAAAACACAACATAAACTCATAAACCTAACCATAAGCTAAACATGCATTCTACCCCATAGATATTCATAAAACTTACTTAAAACATGCAATGAGCTTAAGATCGGCTCTTACCTCTTGAAGATCGAGAGAGAGACGACCTAATCTTGGAGATGGGTGTAATACCCGGCTAGATTCCGGCATCGGAATCCCTGCCTTCTGGCGGAATCTCCGTTGGAATCTGGAATTTCTGAAGATGCCAGAGGTTTCTAGAGGGGTAAAATGTGTTTTCTAAAAGGTTTTTACCTGATTTCATTGTTTTAAATGAAAAAGAATTGAGTTTTGAAAGGAAAAGACCAAGGAGGCGTTTGCCAGGTTCGGCCGCCGAAAGTGAAGTTCGGCCGCCGAACATGGGAAGGCTTCGGGAGTGCTTTTGGCCTCCGAAAGTCTTGTTTGAACGAGCCAAGGTTCGGCCGCCGAAAGTCAAGTTCGGCCGCCGAACATGCATGAGTTTAGGGGGCACGTTAGGCTGTCGAAGGTGGTTCAGCAGGCCACCTATAAAAGCCCCTCAGATCGGAAGTGGGCGAGTTTTCTCCCCATTCTCGAGCTCAGGTGAGTTTTTGTCCTCCCTTGGCCGTTTTCATGTTTTTCTTCATCTCCTTCATGTTTTCATGAGTTCCATGGTTATTTTGAAGAGTTTTAAAGCTTAGATCAAAGTTTTGGGAGCTTGGAGCTTTTTGGAGCTTGGATTCTCCACACCTCCGAGTTAGAGATCACGCAACCCTCGATCTTCAAGAGGTAAGTGTAGATCTTTGCTTTCCTAGTGTCTTTTGAAGGTTTATGAAGGTTTTAATGGTAGAGTATGGGTAGATATGCATGTTAGGATTTATGTGGGTTTTATACCCAATGTATGTTTATATGATGCTATGTTGAATGTTTAGGCTAGGTTATGCATGTGGGAGTGAGTATGCATGATGGGGAGAGAGTATGTGAGGATTTGGGTTGTTTTGATGGTTTTGGCCTATGTGGGTCATAAGCTATCTATGTATGTTTTGATGCTGTTTTTGGAGTTTAATCAAGCTATTAAGCTCCTTTGTGCATGGTTAAGGGTTTATGCATGTTTTGGAAAGGTTGGGTGCTTGTTTTGGGGTGTTTGGAAGGTTTGGGAGGCTTGAATGCATGAGAAGCTGAGTTCTGCCCTTCTGGGAAGAACTCAGGTTCGGCCGCCGAAGGTGGTTTCGGCCGCCGAACCTGCCTTTGGATGCATGGTTTGGCCGCCTAACCTTGCCCCCGAAAGTTGAGTTTTGGCTTGAAAGCAGACTTTCGGCCGCTGAAGGAAGGATTCGGCCGCCGAAGGTGCCGCCGAAGGTGCCCGAGTTTCGTCTCTGGAGAGAGGGTTCGGCCGCCGAAGGTGCCGCCGAAAGTGCCCTGTCCAGCCTTTTCAAGGTTGTTTTCTATGCATGTTTAAGTGATGTTGTAAGGGGTTTTTGGGTAGTTGTTTATGAGTTGTTTAGAGTGTGTTGGCACCTCATTCGAGTCCACCTGTGTAGGATCGGACCCGAGGGATCGAGGTGGCCATCAGTATTAGCAGTTGCAGAGTCAGTTCAGCGTCTGCCAGAGGTGAGTAGAATTAAACTTAATCTTTTAATTTATGAAATCAAATGCTTTTAGCATGTTTCATGCATCATGATGAATAGTAGGATTGATTGCATTAGTGTACACGAATATGATGCATTGCATTTAACCTTGTACTTGGCACTGCTCCTTGTACATTGTATGATGTGACAGATCGGACATAGTTTTGGATACATTAGCCCTCACAGTAAAGACCTGAGGAGCCCCATCGAGGGCTGGGCACAGTAAAGTCCTGAGGAGCCTCTGAGAGGGGCCGGGCACAGAGTACTTCGGTACTATTTGATTGTACAGTAAAGACCTGAAGAGCTCCTTTGCGGGCCGGACACAGATCCGAGGGAGTTTTGATCCGTCCATCTGAGATGATGTGATTTACTTGTGATGTGATGCATTCCATGAGATCATGTTTTATCACATGTTTTATATGTTCTACTCACTGGGCTTTTTAGCTCACCCCTCTCCCCTAACCCCAGTTTTGCAAGTCAGAGGTAGGCCAGGAAGACGTCAAGGGTAAAAGGCTTGTAATAGCAATAGCTTAGTACTTTAGTGTGGACATGTAATGTAATTTGAGATACGGTTATGTAATGTAAAGTATAGTAGAGTTATGTTTATGGTTTAGTACTGTGCTTGGCCCTGAGACTTGGTTAGTCCCTGTTTAATACATGATGTATGTTTTGGTTTTTTTTGAGGAGTTATGTTTGAACTAAACTGGTGGCATGTGTTGTTTACCACGCTAGTGTTTGATAAGGACCCTAGTGGAGGTCTTATGTTTGTGGTCTGATGCATGCTCAGGTTAGGTTCTAGTTCCTTGGATGTAATCCCAGTTTGATGTATGTTATGTTGACCCAGCTAGAGTTTTGATGAGGGCTCTAGTAGGGGGTTCTTTATGTTACCAGTTATGTTGCATACAGGTCAAGCTCGGTCTATACATCATATGTTTTCAGTTTTTATGTTGCAGTTTCGATCATGTATGGGATTTGACCAGGTGATAGGAGGTATGTTTGGCTTGCTACGGGTCCCGGCGGTCTTAAACTGATCTGGATCCTAGCGCCGGTAGCGGTTCGGGCCATTACGGAGGGGTATCGGTTTTCGGGTCGTTACAGAGTGGTATCAGAGCTTTGGGCCTCGAGAGTACGGTGTGTTGCACATCGGAAAGAGGTTGGCTTAGAGGTCATAGAAGGGCAAGCACAATAGGAAAAATCATGTCCACTAGGATAGGATGTTGAGTCCTGTCTTGATTGATGAAGTGAAATGCCATGATCTTATGCATGTACATTAATGTGATGTATGTATGATATGTATGTGGGTTCATGTGTTTTCATATGAATCGTATGATGCTAATGATTGATTGCATGCTTGTGTGTTGTTCTTCAGAGGAGCCAGAATGCGAGGTGCTCGTCGATCTGTGGAATCGACTAGAGTTCCATCTGAAAGGGAAGGTACGTACACCTTTCCCCCTGCTCTGCCAAGACCGCAGTCATGGGGAGTCAGCAGATGGGGAACATCAAGGGACCCTGGAAGGTCTTTTGATGTAAGCAGAGAAGGAATGGCTCCAAGAAGGATGTCAGCTAGTGCGAGAGAAGTGGAGATGGATGTTCAGAGAAGATATGTCAGTATGGGAGATTCTCAGGAGAATGCTCAAACTCAGGATTCCAGGATCTCAGAATCAGGAGGGATTGATCCCTCCACTCTGAGTACAGCTGCCTCAAGAGATAAAAGGTGGGGAAACACCACGAAGAAGTGGTGCAGAGGCCTCAGAAGGTCGAAGAAAAAGTTTTGGAAGAATTTGAAGGCTAGTCTGGGTTTAGGTGGTGGTTCGAGCTCTGGCTCAGGCAGTTCAAGATGCTTGAGGTGCGGAAGGCCGCACAAGGGAGTCTGTCTGGTGGGGACAACGGCATGTTTCAGATGCAGGCAGGAGGGGCACATAGCACGTGAGTGTCCTACTGTGCCCTGGGTGGCTCATCCCCAGCGAACAGCTTCAGGTAGAGCGGCTCAGCCGGTAGCTCCAGCCATGGTTCAGGTTAGTGGTCGAGGCAGAGGGAGAGGGTCAGCCTTTCTTTCTGAAGGTTCCCGTGGAGAAGGTCTGTCAACTTCAGCTCGGATCTTCACCCAAGCTCAGCAGGAGGCAGACACATCGAACACAGTGGTGCCAGGTACGCTCACTTTTGAATGTTCTGATGTGTATGTTTTTGTGAACCCTAGTGTTTTTATCTTTCTTTAGTTACTCTAGGAGCTGTCGAGGGGTTGAGTTGATAGCTTCTGGGTTAGAGTGTTCTCTTTGGGTCAGTGGAACTGAGTGTGATCCATCTGTGGCGGAGTTAGTCTGCTGGTCCAGTTCTGTGTCAGTTGAGGATAGATGCCTTCCACTCGACTTTGAGGTCCTAGACTTGACTGTCTGGACGTCAGTTTAGGGTTGGATTGGTTTCTGCTCGTGGTGCTATCTTGGTCTGCAGAGACAAGGTAGTCAAGTTCAGAGGACAGGATGGGTCAGAGATAGTCTTCTGAGGGGACACAGTAGGGATGCCTAGAGGTTTGATGTCAGCCTGTCAGGTTCGTAGGGTACGTAGGAGGGGTTGTCAGAGGATTCGAGTTCTTGTTGAGAGTTTAGCAGTCAGGTCGGGAAACCAGCCTCGATGCCAGTTGTTAGAGAGAGTTCTTAGATGTCTTCCCAGGCGAGTTGTCAGGTTTACCATCTGTCAGGGGGTTAGAGCTTGGAGTAGGAGTGGTGTCTGGATCCAGAACCATTTCTTTCCTTCCCTATGGGATGGCGCCTGCGTAGAGAGAAATAGTAGTCAGAGTAGAGGCGAGACTTGGTAGACAGGGGTTTTATCCGACCTAGTACCTCACCCTGGGTTGCTCCAGTGTCGTTGTGGGAAAAGCAGGATGGATCCTTGAGACCCTGTGTCAACTTCAGGCAGTTGAAAATGGTCACTACCAAGGGCAGGTATTCCCATGCAGGATGGATGATCTATTGGGACAGCTAGTAGGAGCTGGTTGTTTTCCAAGCTAGATCTGAAATCCGGGTACTACCTGTGAGAGTTAGAGTTAGTTTTGGGTCAGAAGTGAGAAGAAGCCAGTTAGTGAAGATGGAGAGAAGGAGAAAGGATCAGAGTAGCGCAGTGGAAGCATGTCGAGTTTCAGGAGTAGGTTAGGTACTGCTAAGGTGTTTCTTTTGATAAGGGTGATTTCCTATGGAGAAGTCCATTCGGATTTCTGGATTCCTGTGTTACGGAAGCTCGTGTCAGATCCAAGTGAGGTTCTCAAAGAACCAGAGGTGGAGGTCTCAAGGGATCTCACCTAAGTTGAGCAATTAGTGCGGATCTTGGACATATAAGTCAGGAAGTTGAGGAACAAGGAATCCTGATGGTGTAAGTCCTTTGGAATCACCACAGTATGGAAAGGTGTGTTTGGAAGACCCGAGAGTTTATACTCCAGCAGTGCCTGTGTCTCTCTTTCTGGAGAGAGATTTTTAGGTTTTGCTTGCTGGTTTGCTTGCTTCTTTATGTATGATTGATGCTATGCTTGAGAATGCCTGTTTGTTTGGTGAACATTCGGGGACGAATGTTCTTAAAGGGGGGAAGAATGTAATACCCGGCTAGATTCCGGCATCGGAATCCCTACCTTCTGGCGGAATCTCCATTGGAATCTGGAATTTCTGAAGATGCCAGAGGTTTCTAGAGGGGTAAAATGTGTTTTCTAAAAGGTTTTTACCTGATTTCATTGTTTTAAATGAAAAAGAATTGAGTTTTGAAAGGAAAAGACCAAGGAGGCGTTTGCCAGGTTCGGCCGCCGAAAGTGAAGTTCGGCCGCCGAACATGGGAAGGCTTCGGGAGTGCTTTTGGCCTCCGAAAGTCTTGTTTGAACGAGCCAAGGTTCGGCCTCCGAAAGTCAAGTTCGGCCGCCGAACATGCATGAGTTTAGGGGGCACGTTAGGCTGCCGAAGGTGGTTCAGCAGGCCACCTATAAAAGCCCCTCAGATCGGAAGTGGGCGAGTTTTCTCCCCATTCTCGAGCTCAGGTGAGTTTTTGTCCTCCCTTGGCCGTTTTCATGTTTTTCTTCATCTCCTTCATGTTTTCATGAGTTCCATGGTTATTTTGAAGAGTTTTAAAGCTTAGATCGAAGTTTTGGGAGCTTGGAGCTTTTTGGAGCTTGGATTCTCCACACCTCCGAGTTAGAGATCACGCAACCCTCGATCTTCAAGAGGTAAGTGTAGATCTTTGCTTTCCTAGTGTCTTTTGAAGGTTTATGAAGGTTTTAATGGTAGAGTATGGGTAGATATGCATGTTAGGATTTATGTGGGTTTTATGCCCAATGTATGTTTATATGATGCTATGTTGAATGTTTAGGCTAGGTTATGCATGTGGGAGTGAGTATGCATGATGGGGAGAGAGTATGTGAGGATTTGGGTTGTTTTGATGGTTTTGGCCTATGTGGGTCATAAGCTATCTATGTATGTTTTGATGCTGTTTTTGGAGTTTAATCAAGCTATTAAGCTCCTTTGTGCATGGTTAAGGGTTTATGCATGTTTTGGAAAGGTTGGGTGCTTGTTTTGGGGTGTTTGGAAGGTTTGGGAGGCTTGAATGCATGAGAAGCTGAGTTCTGCCCTTCTGGGAAGAACTCAGGTTCGGCCGCCGAAGGTGGTTTCGGCCGCCGAACCTGCCTTTGGATGCATGGTTTGGCCGCCTAACCTTGCCCTCGAAAGTTGAGTTTTGGCTTGAAAGCAGACTTTCGGCCGCCGAAGGAAGGATTCAGCCGCCGAAAGTGCCTGACTTTCGTCTCTGGAGTGGGACTTTCGGCCGCTGAAGGTGCCGCCGAGATGCCCGAGTTTCGTCTCTGGAGAGAGGGTTCGGCCGCCGAAGGTGCCGCCGAAAGTGCCCTGTCCAGCCTTTTCAAGGTTGTTTTCTATGCATGTTTAAGTGATGTTGTAAGGGGTTTTTGGGTAGTTGTTTATGAGTTGTTTAGAGTGTGTTGGCACCTCATTCGGGTCCACCTGTGTAGGATCGGACCCGAGGGATTGAGGAGGGCATCAGTATTAGCAGTTGCAGAGTCAGTTCAGCGTCTGCCAGAGGTGAGTAGAATTAAACTTAATCTTTTAATTTATGAAATCAAATGCTTTTATCATGTTTCATGCATCATGATGAATAGTAGGATTGATTGCATCAGTGTACACGAATATGAGGCATTGCATTTAACCTTGTACTTGGCACTGCTCCTTGTACATTGTATGATGTGACAGATCGGACATAGTTTTGGATACATTAGCCCTCACAGTAAAGACCTGAGGAGCCCCATCGAGGGCCGAGCACAGTAAAGTCCTGAGGAGCCTCTGAGAGGGGCCGGGCACAGAGTACTTCGGTACTATTTGATTGTACAGTAAAGACCTGAGGAGCTCCTTTGCGGGCCGGGCACAGATCCGAGGGAGTTTTGATCCGTCCATCTGAGATGATGTGATTTACTTGTGATGTGATGCATTCCATGAGATCATGTTTTATCACATGTTTTATATGTTCTACTCACTGCGCTTTTTAGCTCACCCCTCTCCCCTAACCCCAGTTTTGCAGGTCAAAGGTAGGCCAGGAAGACGTCAAGGATAAAAGGCTTGTAATAGCAATAGCTTAGTACTTTAGTGTGGACATGTAATGTAATTTGAGATACGGTTATGTAATGTAAAGTATAGTAGAGTTATGTTTATGGTTTAGTACTGTGCTTGGCCCTAAGACTTGGTTAGTCCCTGTTTAATACATGATGTATGTTTTGGTTTTTTTTGAGGAGTTATGTTTGAACTAAACTGGTGGCATGTGTTGTTTACCACGCTAGTGTTTGATAAGGACCTTAGTGGAGGTCTTATGTTTGTGGTCTGATGCATGCTCAGGTTAGGTTCTAGTTCCTTGGATGTAATCCCAGTTTGATGTATGTTATGTTGACCCAGCTAGAGTTTTGATGAGGGCTCTAGTAGGGGGTTCTTTATGTTACCAGTTATGTTGCATACAGGTCAAGCTCGGTCTATACATCATATGTTTTCAGTTTTTATGTTGCAGTTTCGATCATGTATGGGATTTGACCAGGTAATAGGAGGTATGTTTGGCTTGCTACGGGTCCCGGCGGCCTTAAGCCGATCTGGATCCTAGCGCCGGTAGCGGTTCGGGCCGTTACGGAGGGGTATCGGTTTTCGGGTCGTTACAATGGGAGATTTTCAACTTCCTTGGGTCCCCAAGGTCAAAACTTGCTCAAAACTTGAAAATCTTCAAAACAAGATGAAAACTTGTGAAAATCATGAAAGATTTGAAGGAAGAACTCAAAGATTGGTGAGGAACGGCGGAGAGCTCACCTTGGCCGACAATGGGGAGAAAAACTCGCCCATTTTCGGCTAAGGGACCCTTTTATAGTGGCTGGCCAGGCCACGTTCGGGGGCCGAACGTGCCTCCGCATGCATGCCATGTTCAGCGGCCGAACTTGAGGTTCGGCGACCGAACCTGGACTTTCCTCACTTATACCTTCGGGGGCCTAAGGCACACCCGAAATGCCTGTATGTTCGGTGGCTGAACTTGAGGTTCGGCGGCCGAACCTGGGTTTTCCTCCAAGGTTATTTTCATACAAAACTCATTTTCCTTTTTACTTAAAAGCATCAAATACATTAAAACATTTTATGAAAACATGGTTTTACCCTTCTAGAGGTCTCCGACATCCGAGATTCCATCGGATGGTAGGAATTCCGATACCGGAGTCTAGCCGGGTATTACAGAGAAGTTCTTAATAAATCTCTTGTAAAATCCTGTATGACCAAGGAAAGATCTAATGTCCCGCACACATGTGGGGTATGGCAAAGCTTTTATCACATCAACTTTGGCCTTATCAATTTCAAGGCCTCTTTCAGACACTATATAATATAAGATTAGCCCTTGATTTACAATGAAATGACTTTTTTCTTCATAATTCAAGACCAAATTAGACTTTAAACACCTTTTCAAAATTTGGGTGATGTTAATTAAGTATTCTTCAAATAAATTACCATAAAATGTGAAGTCATCCATGAATACCTCTATTATTTTCTCAAGAAATTCTGAAAATATATTGACCATACACCTCTGAAAAGTTGCTGATATATTGCAAAGCCCAAAAGGAATTTGCCTATAGGCAAAAGTGCTGAACAGGTATGTGAAGGTCGTTTTCTCTTGATCTTCGAGAGCCACTGGTATTTGGTAAAAATCTAAAAAACCATCAAGATAACAAAAGTGAGTTTTTTTGCCAATTTTTCTAACATTTGATCAATGAAGGGTTAAGGAGAATAATCCTTTCTAGTCACTAAATTAGGCTTTCAATAGTCTACATAAACCCTCCACATGTTTTAAACACGGTTGGGTACCGATTCTCCTTTTGCATTGGTCACTGATCAAGCCAAATTTAGACCCATTTTTCATGATATTATTTATGTTAATTTACACATTTTCTACCTAATTTTTTGATTTTGATCTTTTTGCAGAAAATGGAGTAAAAGGGTAATTTGGTAAAAATAGCATTAAAACTGCCCAAAAGAGAGCAAAAGAGAACAAGCCTGGTTTGCCCAAATCCATGTGCCCAAACCAAGTTGAAGCTGAAATGGGAGAAGAATGATTTGCTGTTTGACCAGACTGTTTGCCCAAACAGACTAGGCAAACAGACCCACAGGACAGAAGTAGTGATTGGACAGCAGGCAAGACAAACTGTTTGCCCGAGTTGTTTGCCCAAACAACCCGGGCAAACAAGGCCTGCGATAGCAGATAGCAAAGAAGTGGGAATTCAAAATTCAAAACTTCAAGACGTCTTGTCCTCCCTAAACACATGAGGACAGCTCAGCAACCTTCCAAGACAACTCAGCACTCAATCCCAAATATCTATGAAGCCAAATCTCAAGAGTATACACTTCCCTTCCAAGAATTCAACTCCAATTAGGAAAAGAACTCAATTCAAATCAAGAAACTAAGGGCTGTACATATTCAGCTATAAAAGGGCATCAAACTAGCAACAAAGGCGCTAATCAACACCCTCTTCGGCAGAAACTCCTCCAGCAGCCGCGTGCTCCAGCCACCCACCCTTCCTCTTCTCTTTCTTGTTTTCTTTCTTTTATTTTTTGTTAGTTTCAGCCATGAGTGGCTGAAACCCCTTTTTCTAGTTGAAGATTAGGTGAAATTTCAAGTTGTTTATGGATTGGGAGACCTGAACCTATTATGTTCTTTTATTTTATCAATATTTATGTAATTTCATACTTAATTTCATTGTTGCTTTGTTGTTTAGATCAATAGAGCCCATTGATTCTTGATTGCAATTTGATAATTTGTTAGTTTGGATAGTTTTAAGTCCGTAATTGCTTGAATTATTCAAACACAAGTAACTCTTGGTGTAAAAACCAAGGAGATTGCATAATCTAGCAAGATCACCATACGTTTGGGTAGCTAGAATTAGGTCTCTCTATCTCTTAATACAATTAACAATTGTAAGATGCTAAAAGCCCCAAGGACGCTTGATAGGCGGTTGTCGAAGCCGTCAAAAATAAACCTATTAAACAATCAACAATAAACTTGTAGATAGTGGCAATAGGGTCGAACCACAGGGAATTGACACTAAAGATCTTCCTAATAATAACCAAGATGAGTAAATAACAAATAATTAAAAGATGGGGGTTTGAGTTGATGAATTAAAACTAAATAGCAAAAGAAAGCAATAATTTAAAGATGAGTAAATCAATAAGAGAAAAGTTTCTAGTTGAAGTATGCATCTTATTTCAGATTGTTTAGAATTGATCATTGATTCTTTAACTCTCCTATTTATTCCAATAAATTAGTTTTGGATGTGGAAGACGCTTCTCACAATCCAAATTCCTCCTTAGTTCTAGTTTGATTAGGAAACGTTCGCTAATCAAACACTAGTTAACAAGTTGCCAAGGAACGTCCTTGGGGCATTATAGCATCGAACAACTGTTAACTGCATTAAGACTTAGAGAAACCTAATTCTAACCTTGCCAACCGCGTGGTCAAGTTTAGATCATGCAATTTGATTAAATGTGAGTTTAAACAATTTAAGCAATTACGGACCTAAATCATTCAAACAATTTATCACTTAAGCAATTTAAAAGCAATGGGCCCTTATTGATTCTAAAAGCAAAGTAATAATTATGGAAAAGATCAGATTGCATAAATATTGAAATAAACAAGAGTTCAACAATGGAGTATTAAATCTCCCAATTCATCACAAAATCTGAAATTCACCAACTTCAACTAGAAAAGAAGGAGTTTAGCCACTCATGGTGGACTAAATACACAAAAAGATGAAAAGAAAAGAAAAAGGAAGATGCTGGAGAGTTTCTGGCGAGTTGAGTTGCTGATCAGAGGATGCCTTTGCTGGTTTGGAGGTTCTCCTTTTATAGCTGAAGAATTCTATCTATCTAGGGTTTTGAAATCCCTTTTTGATTTGGTGTTTGACTCCTCTTTTGATGTTGAATTTAATTGCAATTGGAATTCCTTGGATGAGAAGCTCTTTCGTGGCTCTTGGTTTTATGTTGGTAGTGATTGGGTTGGATTTGGACTTCTGAAAATTCGGATTTCTGTTTTCTACCCAAATTCCCGCTCTGCTGTCAGTTTCTGTTGTGAAAGTGATTTGCCCGGTGATTTGACCAGTTTCTTCAAGTGATTGGGCAAATCACAGACCCGATCACGTTTCTGTGAGTCAGTTCTCTCTGTCTTCTGCGAGTGATTTGGCCAGTGTCTTCGAGTGTCCTGGGCAAATCACTGACCTTATCACTTGTTGCCTCCAGGTTTCTGCTTCATCTTGATCTGGGTGGATCACTGGGCAAATCACTGACCCAATCACTTTTCTGTCAATTTTCTGCACTTTTTCTCCAATTTTCCAATTTCTTCCTTTTCTGTAAAAACAAGATAAAAACCATAAATTAAACTAAAAAATGTGTAAATAGGCAATAAAAAAGATAATAAAAATGTGGCTAATTTATGCTTGATCAAATACCCCCACACCTAGCTTTTTGCTTGTCCTCAAGCAACAAATAACTTAGCCAATCAAGCCCCTTTTTCTTTTGAGCCTAAGTACCACTTAATCAGCCCCCCTAGACTCCTAATCTGAACTATCACAGTATAGAGTACATGCACTAAGGTCATCCTCTCCTTTCCTTGTTTCCTTTCACCTACCATGATCAAGAGAAAGGTTTTTGACTCAATCATGCTTATTCTTTTATGTTAGGTTTAGTGCAGCCCCTAGGAGTGACTTGCCCCTTTTCTTCTTTCTTCCTTTTTATTTTTATTTTTATTTTCAGCAGTACTTATTCTTATCCTTGCCTGAAAAAGTCACTAACCTTTTTACGCGATTGTGTACATGGGTGATACACCCCCGGTTACTCAGTTAGTCATTTGTTCAAGTGGCTACTAGCTCTGTTCATAGTCTAGACCATCGAAACTTATTTGCTTGGAAAGGTCACTGACCTTTTTACGCGATTGTGTACATGGGTGATACACCCCCGGTTACTCAGTCAGTCACTTCTCCAAGTGGCTATTAAGCTCAGTTCATAGTCTTAAACCATTGGAACAAGTTTATGATTTGTGCTTTATGCTGGTTTTTTATGATAGTTTGGGCAAATCAGCTCATAGGGAGTTACACTAACTTTGTGTTTGCATGTATTTTTATTTTTATTTCCCCTGACCACAACAAATTTAAGGATTCAATTCAAGTAAAGAACTTTCTAAGTGAAGGTAACATACTGTGAATGATTCAATTTAGGCTTAAAGGGGTGGCAAATCAATGGGGTCATGAGATAAGGAAACTCTTTTAACCTTGTTATCTATGTTGAGTAGAGCAAAAACCAAGACAAAATTCTGTGTGTGTGTGCTAAAAGTGGGAAAAAAATTCTGGTGTGTGCAAAAAGGGGTAAGAATAATGTAAAAAGAAACAAAAAGAAACAAAAAGAAACAAATAGAAATCAAAAGATGGTGTGATCAGTGAATAAATACTTTCCAGTACCCCCACACCTATCCCAAATATTGTCCTCAATGTTTGAATATATATATATATAGAAATGAAGGAGAAAAGGAAAAGGGACTTCCTGGCCTGTGGGTGATTTGACCAGTGACTTGGGCAAGCACTGGGCAAATCACTGGGCAGATCGCTATCTGTCACGGTGCTGGGGCAGAAAATGGTCCACCAGCAGGTCCAACAAGTGCTCCATCCTTTGCATTCGGTCCTCAATCCTACTGAGACGAGCCTCTACTGTCTGGTTGGGGGCTTCGTCTTCTGGTGGCTGAGGAGCATCCTGCTGGGGTCTGCTGGAAGTGTATTTGCTGGTTCTTGCCCTGTTTCCTGTGTTGTCCCATCTGTAGGGGCTGCTGTGGAGGGGTGTCCCGCGCTTCGTCATCACTGTCGGAGGGGATGGGTCTCGGCAGCCCTAGTTTCTTCCACATGAGCGGTCCGCCGGTGGCCTTCATCTTAATTCTTACCATTGTGGTCTTGAGTTTGCCGGTGGGTGAGTGGTGGGTCGGAGAGGAGAAATCTTGAAGAAGAAGAGATAAAAACAGTAGATAGCGTAAAAAGTAAAAGAGTAAAAGAGAAGAACTACTTAAAGTGATTTGGATATGTGAACTGCCCTGATCATTTAATGTTGGCCCTCTGGATTCTTGACAGGGTGATTTGGATAAGCAGTGGGCAAATCACTTGGCCAGACCGCTTCTCCTTTGCAGTTGCTGGGCTGGTACTGTTCACGCCCTTTTCTGATGATGTGCTTGATTTTGTGATTGGACCGGTGATCTTGGTCAAATTATCTGGGCAATTGGGCAAATCACTGCCCCGATCACTTGTGACTATGGTATATTCAGTCGATTTGCCCGGCGATTTGGGCAAGCAGTGGGCAAATCACTGGGCAAATCACTACATCTGGGCTGCCTCCCAGTAGCGCCCTGTTTTTTGTCTTGGGATGGACTTCAGTGTCTTGCTCAGCAGTCTTGGGAAGGGGGATCCAAGGGAACCTCCTCCACAACATGGACAATAAAACCTTCATAGAATCTCTTCAAACGATGCCCATTAACCTTGAAAACCTTGCTTGTTTGTGGACTCCGTATGTCAATAGCTTCATGTGCTGTATCCTGTCTCTGATTCTGGTGAGATGAGCCTCCACCGAATGGTTTTGAGGTGCCTTTTATGTCCTCCAAGGTCCACCCAATTGTTTTTTTGTGCTTTTTTAACACATCAAGGAGCTTTTCCTCTTCTTCTTGGCTGAGCTGGTTAGAAATAATGACTGGAAGTGAATTTCCAGCTCCCAAGTAGGCATATTTGAGGTGGCTTGGCAATGGTTTCAGTTCTAGTGCTGATTTCTGCTGTTTGCTGTCTGATTTGGGCTGTGATTTGGGCAGATTATCTGGTGGTCTGGGCAAATCACTTTCTGTCAAGTCTGTCTGCTCCAGTGATTTGGTCTGTGATTTGAGCAGATTATCTGGTGGTCTGGGCAAATCACTGGGCAAATCACCCACATCCAGCAAGTTACAGCAGTCTGCTGTTTTTTCTGCTTCAGTGATGTTGCTGTCCACTTCTCCTTTCCTGCAAAGACCTTCATAAAGTAAGTTTTCTTGATCAAAATCAAAAATTTCTTGACTTAAATCATCAATAACATCAAGGCCATAAACAGGAGAAACATCATTGGGGAATTTCATGGCATCATAAACATTAAATTTGATAACTTCCCCTTCAAACTCCATAGTCAATGTGCCATCATGCACATCAATTTTTGTTCTTGCTGTGCTCAAGAATGGTCTCCCAAGTAAGATGTCAGAGGTGATTTTGCCCTTATCCTCCTCCATGTCAATCACATAAAAATCTGCTGGGAAGACTAGTTGGTCAACTTGTACCAACACATCTTCTAGCACTCCCTTGGGATGGACGACGGATCAGTCAGCCAATTGGATCACAATACTGGTGCCCTTGAGTGTACCTGCATTCAACAAGTTAAAAATGGAAAATGGCATGACATTTATTGAAGCTCCAAGGTCACACATGGCCTTCTTTATTCCCACATTGCCTATCTTGCATGAAACCGCGAACATCCCTCTATCCCTGCATTTGGTTGGAAGTTTCCTTTGGATTACAGCTGAAACACACTCCCCCACACTTACCTTTTCACGTTCAGCAAGTTTCCTTCGGTTGGTGCATAGCTCTTTGAGAAACTTGGCATACCTTGGAATTTGCTTTACAGCATCAAGTAGGGGAATGTTGATTTCCACCTTGCGGAGTGTCTCCAATATCTCTTTTTCCTCTTTCTCCTTTTGGGACTTTGCAAATCTCTTTGGGAAGGGAGGAGGTATCTTGAATTTTTCTGCTGGTTGCTGTTTCTGCCTTTGACTGGATTCTGCCTTCTCTGGTGATTTGGGCAAATCACTTTCTGCCTTCTCTAGTAGTTTGGGCAGATCACTACTGGACAGCTCAGTTTGACCAGCGATCGGGTCAGTTTCTACTAGTGAACTGGGCAAATCACTGCCCTAATCACTTTCTGGCAGAATTTCTTCCATGCCCTGTTTTTGCAATTTTTCAGCCCTATTGTCTTGCAACTCCTTTCCACTCCTTAATGTGATGGCGCTAACATTTTGTCTTGGATTTATCTCAGTTTGGGAAGGTAGCTTTCCTTGTGATTCAATTTTGTTCAAGGATGAAGCCATTTGCCCCATTTGTTTCTCAAGATTCTGCACAGTATTTGCCAAATTTTTCACAATCTCTTCAAGAGATGCATTGGAATTCTGAGGTGCAGCTTGAGCTTGATTCCTTTGCTGGTAGCTTGGATATTGATTTCCCCTTGCATAACTGAAATTTGGATGGTCCCTCCAGCCTGGATTATAAGTATTTGCATAGGGATCATACCTTCTTTGCCCATTGAAGCCTCCAACAGCATTGACTTGCTGGTCCTCCTCTTGAAGGGAAGGACATAGATCAGTTGGGTGGTTGTTGGCACATATTCCACATGTCTTGGGCTGCTGAATCTGCTGGACTTGTTGGGTTTGACTCACAACAAGGCTACGGACAGCATTGGTGAGTTCAGAAAGTTGGGATGATAAAGTGGAATTACTCACCTCATTTACATTCCTTGTTGGCAGCTCTTGGTCTCCAAATTGTTGAGAAGCTGCAGCCATGGAGGAAATTAAGTCCCTCATCTCTCGAGGTGATTTTTTTTCAATTGTTCCTCCACAGGCTGCGTCAATAAATTTTCTCTCTGAGGGTAGCAAACCTCCATAGAAGTACTCAATGAGAGATTGGTCAGAAATATCATGCCGAGGGCAGCTTGTGTACAACTTTTTGAACCTCTCCCAGTACTCATACAAGCCTTCAGAGTGCTTTTGCTTTATACCACTTATTTCTCGACGGATGCCTATGGCTTTTGAGGTTGGAAAGAATTTTCTCAAGAATGCTCTTACCATATCAGCCCATGATGTGATGGATCCGGGTGGCAAGTAGAATAGCCATTCTTTGGCATAGTCTTCAAGGGAAAAAGGGAAGGCTCTAAGCTTGATATCGTCTTCTGGAATGCCTTGGGGTCTCATGGTTGAGCACACAACGTGGAATGCCTTCAAATGCTTGTGAGGATCTTCATTCTCTAGGCCTCTGAATTTAGGAAGGAGATGAATCAGACCTGTCCTTAGCTCGAATGGTGCTGTCAATAGGGGATATTCAATGCATAAGGGTGCTTGATCTCCTGCTTGTTCAGCTAACTCTCCAAGAGTTCTCTCCCGTGGCTGTGGTGCTTGGATGGGCACGTTTCTTGCTTGATTTTCAGCTTCTACATGTGCAGCAGGTGGTGCTGCCATTGCTGGATTTTCTGCCATGACCAGAAATTCAGTTTCTGGTAAAAATTCTGCTGTAGCAGGTGCGGTGGTGGACGTTTCTGCTGGTGCAGAAATTTCTTCAGCAGGGGCAGTAGGTGGTTTGTGAGATGGTGTTGTTGATGAAGATGGTCTTGAGGCTTGGTTCCTCAAATATGCTTGCTTCCTTAAGCTCTTGGCAGTTTTTTCAATCTCTGGGTCGTAAAGAAGACTGTCTTTACGGCCAGACCTGGTCATAAAGGGAAAATACGTTAGTTAGATCAATTCCCCGGCAACGGCGCCAATTTTTGATAGGCGGTTGTCGAAGCCGTCAAAAATAAACCTATTAAACAATCAACAATAAACTTGTAGATAGTGGCAATAGGGTCGAACCACAGGGAATTGACACTAAAGATCTTCCTAATAATAACCAAGATGAGTAAATAACAAATAATTAAAAGATGGGGGTTTGAGTTGATGAATTAAAACTAAATAGCAAAAGAAAGCAATAATTTAAAGATGAGTAAATCAATAAGAGAAAAGCTTCTAGTTGAAGTATGGATCTTATTTCAGATTGTTTAGAATTGATCATTGATTCTTTAACTCTCCTATTTATTCCAATAAATTAGTTTTGGATGTGGAAGACGCTTCTCACAATCCAAATTCCTCCTTAGTTCTAGTTTGATTAGGAAACGTTCGCTAATCAAACACTAGTTAACAAGTTGCCAAGGAACGTCCTTGGGGCATTATAGCATCGAACAACTGTTAACTGCATTAAGACTTAGAGAAACCTAATTCTAACCTTGCCAACCGCGTGGTCAAGTTTAGATCATGCAATTTGATTAAATGTGAGTTTAAACAATTTAAGCAATTACGGACCTAAATCATTCAAACAATTTATCACTTAAGCAATTTAAAAGCAATGGGCCCTTATTGATTCTAAAAGCAAAGTAATAATTATGGAAAAGATCAGATTGCATAAATATTGAAATAAACAAGATTTCAACAATGGAGTATTAAATCTCCCAATTCATCACAAAATCTGAAATTCACCAACTTCAACTAGAAAAGAAGGAGTTTAGCCACTCATGGTGGACTAAATACACAAAAAGATGAAAAGAAAAGAAAAAGGAAGATGCTGGAGAGTTTCTGGCGAGTTGAGTTGCTGATCAGAGGATGCCTTTGCTGGTTTGGAGGTTCTCCTTTTATAGCTGAAGAATTCTATCTATTTAGGGTTTTGAAATCCCTTTTTGATTTGGTGTTTGACTCCTCTTTTGATGTTGAATTTAATTGCAATTGGAATTCCTTGGATGAGAAGTTCTTTCGTGGCTCTTGGTTTTATGTTGGTAGTGATTGGGTTGGATTTGGACTTCTGAAAATTCGGATTTCTGTTTTCTGCCCAAATTCCCGCTCTGCTGTCAGTTTCTGTTGTGAAAGTGATTTGCTCGGTGATTTGACCAGTTTCTTCAAGTGATTGGGCAAATCACAGACCCGATCACGTTTCTGTGAGTCAGTTCTCTCTGTCTTCTGCGAGTGATTTGGCCAGTGTCTTCGAGTGTCCTGGGCAAATCACTGACCTTATCACTTGTTGCCTCCAGGTTTCTGCTTCAGCTTGATCTGGGCGGATCACTGGGCAAATCACTGACCCAATCACTTTTCTGTCAATTTTCTGCACTTTTTCTCCAATTTTCTAATTTCTTCCTTTTCTGTAAAAACAAGATAAAAACCATAAATTAAACTAAAAAATGTGTAAATAGGCAATAAAAAAGATAATAAAAATGTGGCTAATTTATGCTTGATCAACTCTCCTTGGCAACTTGTTGATTAGTGATTAATTAGAGGACGTTCTCTAGTTAATCTATGATTAATGAGGGATATGGTGGTGAGAAGCGTTTTCAACCCCCATAACTAATTTATTGAGTCAAATAAAAGAACCTAAGTGTCAATGATCAATCCCAACAACTGAAGTAGATCCAATTCTTCAACTAGAGCTTTTCTCATTATTGAATTCTCTTTATTTCATTATTTGCTTTGCTTCACTATTTTTAATTCTAGTTTTGCTCAACAATCTCAAAACCCCCCCTTTTATTTTATTTTCAGTTTATTTACTTGGTCTTGATAAGAAAAATAGGTAAGTATCAATTCCTAGTGGATTCGATCCTTTTACCACTATCTACAGTTGTAAAATTGTGGATAACCAAAAAAGGTTATTTTTTACCGATTTCGACAACCGCACAGTCAATCACCACCGTTATTCTTGTTTTCATAGTACAAGTTGGACTGGGCTTATTCAGTTGTTGTCTAAAATTAGATATATTATTCCTACATCAAGTAATTGTGGCACATCTTTTTTCACAACTTCTATCATAGGTGGGTTCAACCGTCTTTGTGCTTCTCTTTTTGGCTTACTCTCCTCTTCAAGCAAGATTTTATGCATGCAAGTAGAGGGACTTAACCCTTTAATGTCTGTAATTGTTCACTCAACAACCTCTTTATACTCCTTCAACACTTGAATAAGCTTGTCTTCTTCTTCCACACTTAGCTTATTAGAAATTATGACCGGGAGTGTGTTATTACTTTCCAAAACTACATATTTCAAATGGGCTAGAAGTGTTTTCAACTCGAGTTTTGGTACATGTAGAATAGAAGGAAGAAGTTTATTGTGAGTATCAGGCATTAGAACCAAATTAAAGATATTTACCTAATGGCTCAAAGCATCAAATGAGCGAACTGCTTCTTTGATTTCCTCATTGAATTAAAGATATTCAACTTGTCCTCCTTGCTTAATTCAAACATTTCTTGGGTGAGAGGCTCACAAAGGTCTATATTGCAAAGGGTAAAATTATCATTAGGATATTTTATCGCATCATAGACATTAAATTTTACCATTTCACCATCAAACTCCATTATGAGTGTGCCTTCATACGCATCAATCTTCGTTCTTTCTATACTGAGGAATGGTCTTCGTAGCAAAAAATCAGTGGAGTTGGATAAATTGTCATCTTTCATCTCCAACATGAAAAAACAGTTGGAAAAATCAATATTCCCACTTGTACCAAGACATTCTCCAACACTCCCTTAACCTAGAATATCGATCTATTGGCAAGTTGGAGTGTGACTCTAGTTTGCTTCAATGGATCTGCATTCAAAGACAAATAAACAGACAGAGGCATAACGTTTATTGAAACTCCTAGATCACACATTGCCTTTCTAATTCCACAATCTCCAATTTTACATGATATTATAAACATGCCTTTATCTTTATGTTTTTGTGGAATTTTTATTTGGAGTATAGTTGATACATTTTCACCCACTTTTATTTTCTCATGCCCATACAATTTCCTTTTATTAGTGCATAAATCTTTTAAAAATTTTGCAAACCTTGGTACTTGCTTTATAATTTCAAGAAGAGATATATTTATTTGGACTTTGTGAAAAATCTCAAAGATTTCTTTCTTCTTCGCTTTCCCTTTTTAGACTGAGTAAGTCTTTCAGGATAAAGGAGAATGTGTTATCTAAATTATAAGCTGTTCTATTTCTGAATTTTGAGGTTGTTTCTCTGTTTGAATTTTCAGCTCTTGTTCTTTTTTTTTGGCATTAGACTTGGGGTACTGTCCTAGGCAAGCTTCCTCGAGCTATCAATTTTCAACTCTTTTCCACTTCACAAGGTGATTGCACTAGCTTTTTGTTTTGGATTTGGCATGGTTTGAGAAGGGAATTTTCCTTGAGATTCTAGTTTTCTCATTGAAATGGCAAGTTAGCTCATTTGGTTCTCCAAATTTTGTATGCTTGACTTTACTTCTTGTTGAAAAATGAGAGTACTATTAGCAAGTTATTGCACAATGTCCTTTAAAAATGTACATGATTTTGAAGCTTGATAATTCACTCTTGGCTGAAAATTTTGTTGTCTATTCCCATAGTTGAAGTGGTGATGATCTCTCTATCCGGATTGTATGTATTAGAAAATGGATCAAATTTCCTTTGTTGCCTATTAAATCCTCCAATTGCATTTACTTATCCCTCATCTTCCTAAAGAGTAGGGCACATATCCGTAGGGTGGTCGGGCTTTGTGCAAATGCCACAAGTCCTTGTATGATTCATATTTGCTGCGGCCAATTGTTGAATTGCAGCGGTCAGTTGTGAAATTTTAGAGTATAAAGATATTATACTTATCTCACTTACACTCCTAGGAACATATTCTTCTCGGCTATATTGCCTAGGGTTCGCAGCCATCTTTGAGATCAAAATTTTTTCATCATCATGTTCCATTTTTGAAATAGATCCTCCAATAGCAGCATCAATTATTCTTCTTTCTAATGGTAACAACCCTCACAGAAGTGAAGGTTGAGCTGTTTTAGCGTGATTTCGTGTTTGGGACAACTTGCAACCAATTTTTTTATAACGTTCCCAATATTCATAGAGTGTTTCATTCCTTGTTTGCTTAATTCCACTAATCTCTTTCCTTATAGATAAATCTTTAGTTGCTGAAATTTTTTTTCTAAAAATTAATCACTAAGATAGTAGGTGTTGGCCATCAATTATAGAAAGTTTCATTGTGGTGGCCATCAATTATTTCTCCAATTGGGTAGAAGCTAAGATCTAATAGATAGTAGGAGCAAAGCATATGTCCAATTTTGTTAGAAAGGACATAATATACTAATATGGGGCACCATATGAGATAATTTCAGACAATGCCACACAGTTCAAAGTTGAGTTCTAAGATATGATCAAAGAATACAACATTCAACACCATAAGTCTTCTCCTTATAGAATGCAAACTAATGGGGCAGTTGAACCAACCAATAAAAACATCAAGTCTATCCCTAGAAAAACTATGGAAACTAATAAGGATTTTCCTGAAAAGCTACTGCATGCTCTTTGCGGTATAGAAAAACAACTAAAATATCTACTACATGCTCTTTATGCAATGCCCTTCTCTTTAGTTTATGAGACTAAAACAAATTTGCTGATCAAGTTGGAAGTGCAATCTCTTAGAGTTATGCTAGAAGCTAGACCTTAGAAAGTGAAAGAGTAAAGAAAAGTATGAAGAATTGGCTCTTTTGCATAAGAAGAGACTTCAAGCCTCATATCACAAGTAAGCCTGTCAGAGGAAGATAGCCCACACTTTCAACACTAGAGTAAAACAAAGGGAGAACAAGAAGGGATCTAGTGCTTAAGTAAGCGCGAATAATACCTTTTGATCCCCATGGGAAGTTCAAGCCAAACTAGGATCGTCCATACTTGGTTCTTGGGATGCAATTAGGTTGTCTAATCTTTCAAGAACCCATTAAACTGGATAGACTAAAGTACTCTGTATGAGAATACTCAGTGAACTGAAAACTTGCAAAGGCAATCCATGCAAAAGTTAGGGTAAAAAAAGGAAGAAAAAAGAGAAAAGAAAATGAAAGAAGCTAGCTTAAAAAACAATAAAGGTTGGCCTAGGCAAAAGGAGAGCGAGAGAAGATCTTAATGGAAAACTTGAAATACCATTTAACATACTGGGGGATCTCATTTGGCTTGCATAGTGGCGTTCATTTAAACGGTTGTAATTTGAGGAAAATGAAGTGTACTCATGATTAATAAATTGCATTTTCATATCAGTTCATAGCATTTGTTTTGACAACCATTTTGGCTAAGTATCTTATTTCTATAATAGAGCAACACAACATGTTATGCAGACCAAGAGTAAAATTCTCTTTTCTACATCTTCTAGACACTACATTCCTAATGGAAATTCAAAAAAAAATAAAGAGAAAAGAATAAATAAAGGAAAACTTCCTCAGTGGAAAAGTAAGAAAAACAAAAAAAAAAAGAAAAACAGAAAAAGAAAAGCCCGCTAACTTAAAAACCTGAAAGGAAACGCAAGCAAAAATTAGAGCGATAAAAGAAAAGAAAGAAGCTCACTGAGTTGACAATATGAAAGTACGACTCATAAAAAAGTTAGAGCATAAAATTCAATAAATTGAAAATCTAAAATAGAGGCTAAGTGTCAATAGAATTAGTAGAAAGATGAGGTGCAGCTTTGAGGCCGACATGAGGACAAAGGACCTGGCATGCTCTAACTAATTGTTAATTTGGGATTGCTCGTTCACCCTTGCAAGAGGCTCCAGATGTGTTTTCTCAAAAAGAATGACCATGACCATGACCATAATGAAGTTGTGGAAAAGGAAGCACCGAGAAGGACGCTTTTGGTTTGAATTCGGATTTTGTATTTATTTTCAAAAAATCAATTTTGTTCATTTAGAATTTTTAAGAATTTTTATAAATGAAGAAAAATTCCTTACCGGAGAAAATCCAAAAAAAGAAAGAGACAAAAAAAAAGAGAGAAGAAAAGGGGAAAAAAGAAAAGAAGAAGAAAGAAAAAGGGTCAAGAGAAGGAAGAAGAGAGAATTAGAAGACAAAAGATCATAGAGAAAAAAAGAAGAAATCAAAAGAAGAGAATTCAAAAGAAATAATAATTTTTAGAAATCAAAGGTTTTTGGAAATTAAAATTTTTAGAACATCTTAAGAATTTATTATTTGTAGTAAGACCCACAAGCAAGGCTTATGGCGCATGATATATTGTATAAGGGTTAGAAAAATCCATTAACATGTCACCTATAGATGTATAAGGTGTAGTAGGCATGCATCACTATAAGATTTGAATTGTCCTTTTAATGCATAGACAACATGCATAAAGAACAACTAATTCAAGATAAATAGCCTAACTTTTTATCGAACTACGAGAGGATCTGATTCTCTTTTATGGGAGATACGTAGAAAGTTTGAAATTTGCTAAATTTAAATCTTCAAAAACCAAAATCATATCATATTATAGTTTTTGTTGAACTACATTAAAGTCTGATTCTTCCAGATGGAGGAGATATCTATGAGATCTAGGAAAATCTAAGTGTGAATCCTTAAAATTTCAAATTTTTAAAATTATGAATTATTGCATCTTCTTCGAGAGTTTTAGTGCATAAATTGCACCTTAAAGCTTCTTTATCAGATCAGAATAAGTAGTTTGATTTTTTCAAATTATGTGAAGGTTTAATTCTCCCTTACAGAAGATATATAGGTAGCCCGAAAAAACCTAGATGCAAATCTCAAAATGACAAAGATAATCACAACACAATCACAGTCATTTAACTTGCATAAATCTTGACTTGGTTTAGGAAAATTGAGCGAGTTATACAAGGTGGCAAGATCAAACTTTATGTTGTGTAGGATACTTTGACAAATTTTGGATATCTTCCGGCCTTCGCCAATGTGGGAGCAAACTATAGACTTTTGGTTTTTTACCGTGTCTACATGCATATCCGAAGCTGTGAGGGCCTAATGTTCAAAATCACGTCATGATTCTAATACATTTAAAATTAATTAATGAGTTCTAAAGAGATATTTTATATCATGAAGAATTAAAAATAAAAATAATAAAGTGAAAAATAAGGTTGAGAAAAATAAATAAAAATGGAAAAAATACAAAATTAAGTTGAAAAACTGAGAAGAAGGAAAAACAAGGTTTACCTTATTTTTCTAAGCTTTTTTATAAGGCATAAGGACCAATTGGGCCTTGGAAACAGTAGGCTAGTTTTAAAAAACAAGGAGCGAATGAGCCACTCTCTATGACCCATTCAACCAAGCATATTAAGGAAGGGCACATTTTGTACTTTTTAATCCTCAAGGGGACTTGGGAGATAAAAATTAAAGATTAATTGAAAAAAAAAATCATCCCAATCAACTCAGAATCATTGCAATGCCCGACCATGAAGAGATTCAAAGGAGAAAGAACTCCTTCTTTGGAACTAGGGTATATACCTCCTCTATATATTCATTACTTTGTAAACCTAAAATTAATTCGAGAAAATTCTTCTAAAACACCAAGAAGCAGCCGGCCTGACATGGAGCAACTAGCCTTGGATTTTACGGCAGACTTGGACCGGGGCTAACTTTTGTATTTTAATTATTATTTTTGGATATTTTGGGTATTTTTATAATTTTGCACATTAGGGTTTTGTTTCTATTATAAATAGCCTCCCTTGGCTATTAGAAAGATACTTTTCAATTTTTGAGGAATTTCAGTAAGACTTTTAGTTTTTTATCCTATCTTTTCTCTTATTTCGTCTTAACCAAACGATATTTGTTGAAACTCCTGACGGAGTCTAAATAGTCCTTTATCAGATTGGTATCAGAGCAAAGTACGACCATGGCAGATAACCAAGAGGCGCGACTTGCTGCGATTGAGGCATCCTTGGCAGAATTGAGGGAGATGATCGGACAATTGACCCTACAGCAGGGAATCCACCAACCCGCCGCCGCCGCACACCCCCAGCCAGTCGCCAATCCTGTGGCCGCCAATCATGAGGTCACCTATGTAGTGAAGAAAATCTTATGTTCAACAAAACAAGAGGATGAGACGCAAAGGAGGAAGATTTTCCAGGCAAAGTGTCGAGTAGGAGAGGCAATTTGCAGGCTAATCATAGATAGCTGCAGTTATGAGAATCTGATAGCTAAGCAATTGGTGGAGAAATTGCAGTTGCCTACACAACCGCACCCTTCACCATACAAAGTCGGATGGATTAAGAAAGGTCCAACAATTGAGGTCAACAAAATCTGCAGCGTGCCTATCTCGATCGGTAAATCTTATGCTGAACTTGTTAATTATGATGTTGTGGATATGGATTGCTGTGGAAGTTTGCTAGGTCGCCCTTGGCAGTTCGATGTTGATGCGTTGCACAAAGGAAAAAAGAATTCATACATGTTCACGTGGAATCAAAAGAAGATTATTATCTTGCCTTCCAGTTCTGTTAAACATTCTAAAGTGGAAGAGAAGAATGTTGTTGCTGTTTCCACGGGAGTACAGAGGCTATCAGGCACAGTTGAGAAATCTGAAGGCACACTGGCGTTATTGGTGAGAGCAAAAGGTACAATGGAGGATGCACCATCTTTAACACCACCCGTCAAAGAGCTGTTGAAGGAGTTTCCTAAGATAGTGGAGGAATCATTCAGGCTTCCACCTCTGCTGGATATTCAATATCATATTGATCTCATTCCTAGATCAAAACTATTGAATCTGCCTCATTACAAGATGAGTCTAAAGGAGAGTGAAATCCTCCAAGACCTGGTGGAATTTGCTAACAACAGTGTTGTCCATAGCTCCGTAAAGATGTCACCATTTGTTGTTGCGTACAGGAACGTCCCAGCATATACAGTTGATCTTGTTGCCCTTCCCACAGGTTCTCACAACGGTATTGTAGCAAGCAACTTGGCAAAGCAGCATGTGGATGTTTTCAAGCAGGTACAACAATGCCTTACAGAAACCAATGACAAATATAAAGCTACAGCTGATAAACATAGGCGTTTCAAGTCTTTCAATGTCGGTGATCAAGTTATGGTGTATTTACGCAAGAAGCGTGGTGGAGGACAGAAAAACTTGACGCCAAGAAGATTGGTCCATTCCGGATCATTTAGAAGATCAATGACAATGCCTATGTTCTTGACCTCCCACATGAGATGAAAATTTCCAAGACGTTTAATGTGGCAGATTTATTTCAGTACTACCCTGCTGATGACAACTCGAGGTTTAGTTCTTTACAAGTGGAAGGGAATGACAAGGAGCAACTAGCCTTGGATTTTACAGCAGACTTGGACCGGGGCTAACTTTTGTATTTTAATTATTATTTTTGAATATTTTGGGTATTTTTATAATTTTGCATATTAGGGTTTTGTTTCTATTATAAATAGCCTCTCTTGTCTATTAGAAAGATACTTTTCAATCTTTGAGGAATTTCAGTAAGACTTTTAGTCTTTTATCCTATCTTTTCTCTTATTTCGTCTTAGCCAAACGATATTGGTTGAAACTCCTGATGGAGTCTAAATAGTCCTTTATCACGGCCACTCCTTTCTCACATTCTGAACATTTCGTTTCAATTTCCAAGAAAGAAATTCAAAAATCATCCTTCTTTAAACACCATTGTTGATGCCCCCTTCTTCATTTATTGCTTCTTTTCTTTTCTTTAATTCATTCAAGGTAATCCTTATTTCATGGCATAAATAGATCATTTTTACGTGTTCTTTAGTTAATCTTGAATGTACTCGTTACCTCCCTCATTATTTTTCGTGTGAATTTTGAAGACAATACAAATTTTATGGTGGAGAAATCTCCTTTCTTTAGATATTTCATTTCAACCAGAAGGGATCTCGACTCTTTGAACATTTTATTGAATTCTCATGAAATGCTCTATGATTTTATATATAATTTGTTCAATTTTGATTTCTTTTGAATTATTTATGATTTTTCAAAAATTATTGAGGCAATCAGGTGCACGGACAATTTCAGTTAGTGCTACGATTTCAATGATATGTAACTCTGACTTTCAAATTATCAAATTAGGTAATTCTTGAGCCTAAAGTCAATTTTGATAAGTACATTAAAATCTTTAATCTTTTAGTTTTTCTTAGACAGGCTTGTAAGGTAGCGTCATATTTTGCAATAGCTCTATTGTAATAGCATAACTCACATTTTACAAGTCCTTATCTGTTAATTCTTTTTTATTCTTTTTTATTCTATCTTTGTAGAATGTTTCTATAAAATTTTCATATTTTGATAGGTTGGTTTGATATTTTATCCATATTTTTACATTTTGACATCAAAATCTATTGCAATCATATAAGCCTTATCATAGGGTTTTACTTGGTTCTTTTGTGTTCTCAGTCATTATTTCTATTTTGATCTTTATGTTCATTTTATTAACATGCATTTTGGTGATATAATAGAAGGTAGATGGAGGCTAGAGAGTTCCCTTTGAGTTTCCCATATTGTTCAAATTATACCTTATTCAGAATTGTATTTGTTTTAGACTTTTATTTCCTTTAGAATTTGTTTCTTTTACTTCATTCAGACTTGAAAATTCATTATTTTTATTTTCTGAACTTTATTAACTTTTTTTTGTTTTTTGGTATTTTTTTATTTTATTATTGATAATTTTTATTTTAATAAATGAGCACAAAGGAGGAAAAGACAATTTTGCTTATC
Organism: Manihot esculenta; assembly: GCF_001659605.2. Taxonomy (NCBI): domain Eukaryota; kingdom Viridiplantae; phylum Streptophyta; class Magnoliopsida; order Malpighiales; family Euphorbiaceae; genus Manihot; species Manihot esculenta. The sequence goes on from NC_035163.2 coordinate 9,282,568, forward strand.
TTGTTTCAACTCGGTCGAAACCTCTTCCTCCCTTTGGTGTGCATAGCATACCTTGGTGGATGAATGTAGCCTATGATGAAGCTCAATTGTATATGGAAGCCGAAAGTTGCACGTTAAAGACCCTTGCCAAAGGGTGATGGGTCTATGGGCCTTGTAATAGTTTAGGCTAGTGTAATTATTTATTTAACTATTTATTTTTAATTTTGGGTGTAATTAATTTTTTCTCTTCACTCTTTTTTTATAGCCTTTAGGATTTTAATTCTATTCTCATTTCTTTTTTTTTTATAATTTTTATATGCTTTTCTCTTAAAAAAATATGCGTGAAATTGAAAGTAGTAAACTAGATAATTAAATCTAAAAGTAATTTTCCATGATAGAAACCTAGTTTGGCATGCTTATAGTTTATTTATCACTTTTCCATGAAAATAGTTAAGTAGTAAAAACTTGAGTGAAAGTTCACTATAAATGAGCTTAAGATACATGCTTAGAAACCTAGTAAACCCTATTTGCTATGTGCAAAAAATTCTCAGTTTATTGAAAATTGAACCATGGTAGGAACATATTTAATAGGGAAATTTGGTAATCCTTTTATCTAAAGGTCAAGTCGAAAATTCACATGTTTAGACTGAAGGATGCGTATGAATTAAGTGCTTGATTAGTAAAATGCGTGTATAAACTAGTTTACCTGAAGGGGATTTTCTATTAAATATATTAAGACATAATATAAGAAATATATATAGGGACTGGTCTTAGTTTTCAACAGTAAATTCCAAGTAAAAAAGTTGCCTAACATCTTCCCTTTCTCATGTCTTCTATTCCAAACCTAGGCTATTAGGTCATGGATTATGAAAGATAGAACCTCTACTAGGGATAAGTTTCTCAATTGTGTCCTTCATTCTGTCTTTACTTTTATTAGGATGATGACTTCTTTCTTTCACTTTTCATTGAATAAATAAAATATTTGAATCTTGTATTAATGTTACAATATTTTAGAGTCTATCCTCAATACTTAAATTAATCTAGGCAGAAGACAACTATGAATTAACTATGACCTCCCTGCAAGTTAGATCACCAACCCACATTTGGTTAAACTTAAAAGGACATTGAACCCTATATTTCAACTCTATGCATTGAAGGATGTTACGCAAAATTGAGCAATGATTGGACCCATACATTAGCAAATGCTAAATCTAAAAGTTAGGAAAAAGTGAAATCCCACTAGCATTTGAGACAAAGCAGTCCATCTTTCTTGGATATTGTAGACTCTTGATTTTATACCATATGTATATGACATTTGAAGCCTATGAGTGCCTAATTATAAGAATCACATCATAATTCCAATGTGTTTGAAATTAACTATATAATTCCAATGTGTTTGAAATTAACTATGGACTTTAAAGAGGTATTTTATGGTATGAAAAAAAATAAAAAAAAAGTGAAAAATAAGGTTGAAATAAAAAAAAAAAAAAAAAGGAATTAAGGAAAAAGGCAAAGTAGAATTCATCATATTTTGGTAGGCTTTTCTGTGTGGCCTAAGGATCATTTAGGCCTTGGAAAGAGTGGGTTGCTTTAAAAAAGAAGGTGGCCAAATGGGCACTTCTTATGGCCCATTCAGCCGAACATTAAAACAATGTGATATTTTTATAATTTTTAATTTTTAGAGGGGACTATTTAAAGAGATAATAAGAGATTAATTTAATTAAAAATTAGCCCTCAACCCAAACTCAATAGAGTGGTTGGCCATATTGATTTCAAAAGGAGAAAGAACTCCTCCTTTTAAACTTATTTTTTTTATCATCTTTATATATTCATCTCTTCTCCCACTGTAATTATTCATTCAAGAACTCTCCAAAAACATCAACAGGCAGCCAACCACAACCTCTATTCCACTTCTAAAATTTCCTTCACCCATTCAAGAAATAAAATCAATAAAATACCCTTTCCATTCACCCATTGTCCCCCCCTTGCAATGTTCTTTCTTCTTGTATTTTCTTTATTCATCAAAGGTAATATTTCCTTTCAAGAACCCTAATTCATAGCATAAATATATCATCTTTACATATTTTTTTATTAATCTTGAATGGTCACCTCTCACATCTTTCTTGATATGAATTTTAAGAGCAAAACAAATTATGTGCATGAATATGTGGAGTAACCAATTCTCTTTGGATATTCAATTTTGACTAGAAGTGATTTCGAATCTCTAATTATTTTGATTGAATTCTACATGAAATTCTCTATAATTATCATAAATTGTTTATTCAATTATTAGTCTTCTTGATTGAGTTATGATTTTTTAAATATTGATGAGGCAATTAGGTCACACGGGATGATTTCAGTCAATGACATGTAACTCGTTCTTCTAGTCATTCAATCAGGTTATTCTTGAAGATAAATTTGAGTTTGATAAATTTATTAAAATCTTTATGGTTTGAGCTTTGCATATCAAGGTCTCTAAAATAGTGGCATATTGCATAATAAATTGGCATCCAAAATCTATTATATTCGAGAACAATTCATGTTTTAAAAGTTATTTTTGGTTGATTTCTTTTTTTGTTCTCTTATTCTATGTTTTTAGAATGTTTCCATAATGTTTCAGATTTTTCTAGATTAGTTTTATATTTTTCTCTAATTTTTCATGATCAGGTATGCTTTTTTGGTAGGGTTTTACTTAGTTTTTTTGTGTTCTTGAGTAATCATTTCTAAGTTTTTTGTATTTTAATATTCATTTTTATGTTATTAACATGTCTTTTAATTTTAGAACAAGAGGCAAATGGAGACTAGGATTTTCCTGGAGTTCTCTTTCTTGGCTGAATTCTACCATGTTTGGAATTGTGTTTCTTTTAGACTTTAAGTTCTTTAGGACTTGTTTCTTTTATTTTATTTAGACCTAAAAATTAATTATTTTTAATCGTTGAACTTTGTTTATTTTATTTATTTTTACTTCTTTTAATCCATTTTATTATAGTAATTTTATTTTAAATGAATGAGTACAAAGAAGAAAGAAAGCCCTTCTTCTTCCAACTTGGCCAAAACCTCCTCCTCCCTTTGGTGTGCATAACTTGCCTTGATGAAGGTAGAGCCCAATTATATGTAGAAGCCTAAAGGAGCAACTTGAATACCCTTTGCAAAAGGTAATGAGCCTATATGCCCTGTAATAGTTCAGAATAATTTAATCATTTATTTAATTATTTCTTATTAATTTGGATTGTGATTAATTCTTTTCTCCCCCATCATTTTTATGGATTTTAAGAATTTTTAATTCTCTTCTCCCCTCTCTTTGTTTGTATGATTTAAATACTTTCCTTAATTATTTCTTAATATGCATGAAACTAGAATTAGTAACTCAAGTAATTCACTTGGTAATTTTAAAAGTAAATTTTTATTATACAAACATAGTTTAGCATATTTAAGGGTTGTTTACACTTTGACATGAAAATGATTAAGCAATAAAGACCTTAAGATAAAATTAATCATAAAATAAGATTAAGATGAATGCTTAGAAAATTAGTGAATACCTTATTTGTTGTGTGCTGAAGTTAGACCTAGAAATTATGCATGTTAGGAAACCCGCTTTGTTGAAAACTAGACAAAGCATGAAATAAATTTAGAAACATGTCTAATAGAGCAACATGGTAACTATTTCACTTAAGTAGAAACCTTACTTGTTTAGGCTGAAGGATGCATATAAATTTGGTGATTGTATGATAAATGTATGTATAACCTTAGTATGCATTATGCCTGAAAGGGTTTTCCTATTAAATACATTAAGATAGAATAGAAACACGTGCAAGAGGCTATTGCTAGTTCTTAACACTAAATTTCAGGCAAGAAGAGTGCCTAATACCTTCTTTCTCAAGTCTCCACTATCTCGAACGTAGATAATTGTTTCTTGAATTATAAAGGATAGTGGATCTCTACTAGGAGTAAGTCGCTCAATTATGTTCTTCACTTTGTCTCGACATTCGTCAGGACGACAACTCCTTTTCTCCGGTCTTCATTGAGCAAAATAAAATATCCGAGTGCGTGTTAGTGTTATGGCAAGACCACACCCTAACCAGTGTGGAGAATTCTTATAGCCATAGATATTCCATAAGCTCTCTTGGCCATTTCTCCAAATAAATTTCACACATCTAAATCCTTTAGCTGCAGAAGTGTAAGCCTCAAATCTAGGCGAGGTCCAAAGGTAATGCCATTTTGAGAGATTTTTTTAAAATAAAATTAAATTAAATGAGATTATAATCGTGAATTTATATGTTATTATAGAATAAAAAATAAATAATAATTTTGAGAAAAATAAATAAAAAATGAATAAAAATTATGAGATAGGAGTAATTTTAAGAATATTAAGAAGTATTAATTTTTTTTTCATCATTTTTTATCTTCATTTCTACTAAATAAATAATTAGTTCCCTTTCTTTTTTTCTTAATTAGTCCGTTTTTACTAATAAAAAGGAATTATTAATATTAAAATAATTATAAATAAAAAAGAATAATTTAATCAAATTATAAATATTTTATTACAATTTATATAATTTAATTTCGTCCTTAACCATCGTGTAAGAGACAACAATAAACTAGGCATAACTGAATGAATGAAGTTAGCATGTTTGCGTCATACGATTTTGAATTGTAAAGCAAACTGGTAATTAATGAACGGTGGTAGCTCCCAACAATGTGGATGGGATAGAGGAACGAGACTTCATTGAGAAAATTTCCCATGCATGCATTAAATATAAGGAAGCATTATTAATTTAATACGCAAAACCACTGTGATGTGGACATTTGAGAGTACAACTAACTTAGATGAACGAGACTCTTCGCTTTTGAGAGGCCATATCCATAAATAGCCATGCTCAAAGGTTAAAGACTTTTCTATGGGTTGAAATTTGAGATGGGGTTAGGTTTGAGTTCGTTCAACAAAGTACATACGTACACTTCCATTCTCCATCCCTTGCCAGCTTTCTTTTGACCAACTGCATGCAGTTCAATTCAGCCTCCCACGATTCCCTAGTATTTGCTTCCATTTCTATTTTACATGTCAAAATCATTATATCATATAGGCATTTAATAAAATTTTATTATTAATAAATTTATCTATATTTTGAAAAACACATCTAAAATATTTAACTTCGTTACGTACTTTTAGTTATTAAATTTTTTTTTAAAGTAAATTGCAACATATTCCTATGATCGTGTAATTTGTTTTCTTGATGTTCATTAGCTGGAAGTGATACAATATATATACAAATTGGAGGAGTTAGAGACAAACTGTAAGTACAGATATTGGTGTTAAATATAATAGTTACAGTAAATATACATAACAAGAGATAATGAAAGAATTTTTTTAGCACACCCCTGCAATTCTAACCGGGAGAAACTGGTAGAATTGTTAAGCTTTGTCCACGGATATTCATGTCTAATTCTTGGCATGGGCTTCGTCATGATATCTGATATTCTCATCTTTGAAAGGTAAATAATAAATAATAAGCTCCTTTTTCTTGACTTTGTGTGGGCAAAGGTTTTTGTGATCTCCAATTGGTTTGATTCCTATCTTTACATACACTACTATGGACCTACATTTATATTTTTATTTCTTTGGATGAAAGGTGAAAATTTTAGTGGGAGATTCTACCCGAATAAGAAAAAGACGAATGAAGTACATTGATTGCGACTTACGGGCCACTATCTTTCACGATACCGTAATGCATTTTCTCTAAATTTAAAATATTAGGTAAGAGAGAGAAAGATGATAGACATTTTTCTTCCTTTGAATTTACTTCTTAAAACAAGTATTCACCCCATAAATTTTTTATATTTTATCTTAATATATTTAATATGAGATTCTTTTCAAAGCAAATACAAATAAGTTTAAGTGAGATGGCTACTTTGGTTTTTCTAGCACATGTTTCTAAGTCCACATTACATGCTATTTCTAATTTGCAAACATTAGCATACCTCATTTATACGTTTGGTGCACATCTAGCAAAGAGAAAGGCCACTGGATTTTTAAACATACATTCAATACTTAGATTCGTCTATGTCTTTAATATGCCAAATTGCTTTTATGTTACGAAATGAACAGAATTTAATTATTAAATTCAATTTCATGCATTTTAGTGAGAAAAATAAATAAACCATATATAAAAAGAAGAGAGGACAATAAAAATTAATGGTGTATTTAATTACATAAAACATGCCAATTTTTTTTTAAAAAAATTTCATTTTATCTTTTTTACTCTAATTGAAAATCAAAAAAACAAGTTTTTTGTTTTTTAAATTGTATAAAGAAAATGAAAAATGATTGTTTTTCATATTTTCTTCATTATACTTGAAAATTGAAAAACACAATTTTCTAAAGTGAAAAACACATAACTCTGTGTACGAATAATTTTACATAAATTATTTTTAATAATTATATTTATAAATTTTTATTTTAAATTAATATAAAATGCATAATTTTTTTATTTTAAATTAATATAAAAATTAAGGTGGTGATATTATAAAAAAATTAATATATTTTTTTATAAAAAATAATGATAATTTGAACATATTTTTTAATTTTTTCAATAAAAAATAATTTTTAATATTACATGAAAATGAATTCGTTTTCCTAATTTTATGTGGAGAACAAAATAAAAATAAATAAAAGTAAAACTAGAGATAGAAAATAAAAAATTATTTTTTGTAACTAAATACACCCTAAGCTATTATAACTAATGCGACATAATAATCGTCTAAAATAGACTATGAGTTGTCAATATAGGATAGGGTTACGTGGCAAGAGTCTAATAAATTTATACGTAGTTGCAGAAGTCTCATATTTGAAAAGGAAGATTGAGGTCATAACATTTGATGCTCTGTCAAGTCTTGCCCTCTCTTGAGCAGATCGAGCATTTATGGAAAGTTACTGTTGACAGATACAATCTAGCAGATTTCCACTACACCTATAAATATGAGATCCCTTGTCTACCAGTCAGCACCAGTCGAATTTCTAAAAGATTCGATAACTAACTCCATCTCATTAGAGTATAAAAGCAAATATACATAAAGAGTAATGTATACATTCTTACACACTCATTCTAAGATCAAAGCAATTTATTACATTCGTCCATTCTATTAGTTTACTAACTTGAGTATCGGAGTGGCTATCTATAGACGCCAACCACCTCATATTTTGTCTTTTGCAGATTGATCAATCGCAGTTCAGCTCTACTTTCAATCACATCAATAACTTTGGGAGAAAGAGAAATAAATTAATCTACAAACTTTTTGAAAACCTATAACTAATTAAAATTACAAACAACCTACAATTATAAAACAAAAAGGCATAATATATAATTTAGACCTTGAACTTCACCTAAAAAGTCGGTCAGTGCTCTTATTTTTTTATTGTTAACTTTTCATACTTAATTTTTATAAAGTATAACTATTTAACTCCTACGTGCGCATACATGGCTTACATATATTTTAAATTTTTAGAGGCTAAATTGTTATATTTTATAAAATTTAAGGATTGAATAATTAATTTTATAAAACTTATATGTGAAGTAGTTACATTTTTATAAAGTTAAAATGTCAAAACTTGACGATAAGAAGTTCAGGGTGCCATTTGATTTAAGTAAAGTTAAGGGCTAAATAATGTATTTAACCAAAGAAAAATAAAGAAATTATCCTATTACAAGCCATTTGCCAGAATACCCTATGTAAAGGTATTCAATTTTGGGCTTTTCTACTTTAATTTGGGCTTGAACTCCTCTGTAGGCTCCTTGGGCTCTAGAATTAGGCCTCCACTTCTCCTTTAAATCTGAACAGTTTAATAGTAGGTCTTAGATAGGCATGCACCTCAAGATCTCAAATAAAACTTGTTAGGATGGATAACAACTATGTAAAAAATAACTCAAAAGGGATGAAATATAGTTATTTTATGCCCTGTTAATCAATATTTAATAAATTAATACCTTGCTAAAAGAATTAAAAAAGGAAAATTGAGAAGAAAAAGTGTGCAATGGATGCACAAGGAGAATGGTGCGGCTGCCAATGGAGTTTAGGAATATCTTGGAGAGGTTTTGGCTGCTCGAACTAGGAGTGCCGACTGTTAAGGTGGTGAAGTGATGATTATTGTTAATTATTATGAGAAAAGATGCTTAATTATGAGAAAGAATTTAATCTAATTGAATGGGAATTGGACTATTTTTCTCTCTCCCCCAATCCTATGGCCAATTATCTATCTTCAAATCTAGGAGATTGTCTGCTATTTTGTCTTATCTTTATTTCATAAATTAACTCCTAAAACTTATAGATTTAGAAACTTGCTTCCATATATTAATGTTGGTTGAATGGCCATATGGCCAAGTCCAAATTGATCTTGCTTACTCAAAAGGTCTAATGTAGACCTCCAATTTTTGCACTAAATGTTGATGCATATCTGAGACAATGAGAATCCGTTTCAATACTTGAAATTAAATCAAGATGAGTTTTGGGATGTTATTTTATGCAAAAAGAATAAGAATAAAAATTAAAAAATGAGAAAATAAAAATAAAAGTGAAAATTGAGAGTTTTGGATTTAAAACTTGAGCTTTTAGGTCAAAGGCATCTTTCACGGGTCTCTTTTACATCTTTAAACATTTTCCACAAGACCTAATGTCCAATTAGGCTTAGAGATTAATTGGAATGGTCTTGAAAAATTGAGGTAATTGAATGGCCCATGCACTTGGCCCAATCTCACAAGCTTAAGTAATAAGGGAGAATTTTTTTTTTTTTTTTTTAAGAGTTAAGCCAGAAAATTCTCTACTTCTAATTTTATTGCAATTATGTACTATATTTTTTTATAATTAAACTCTAACAATTTAAAATTGATTTAATTGTATCTTATTATTACGTATGCCATTGAAAAGTAACAGAAGTATTACTTACTTGACATGTCAATATCACGTCATCAAATTTTAGAGTAAAATTAATAATAATTTAAAAATTTAGAGTAGAATTACAATAAAACTATAAGTATAGGATTTTTTTTTATAATTATCTATTCTATTAATATTTTTTTTTAGGAGAATGATGAATGGAGACTCGAATCTATGATTTCAAATGAATTATATATATTTTTTTCTTTAACTAAATTAGTCTAGACAATCAAATACTTAATTTATATAATATTAATTTTTTTAAATTCACTCTATATATTAGTATAATTTAAAAAAAATGGCGGATTATCATTATATTTGAGAGTTAAAAGAATAATTTTAAAAAAGTATCTTAAAAAAATTATTTTATTATTTTTTATATTTTTAAGTTAAATCATGTTAAAATTATTTTTAAATTATTTTTAATATTTCATAACTAATATATTTAATAATATAATTTTCTCAATGATAATTTTAAAAGTAATACTAAATAGTAAGCATATTAGATAGATTCAAGAAAAATTGATTAAGTTTTGTCAAAATAAAATCAAGACAAATTATTATTATAAAATTATTGATAAAAACGAGAAAAATAATAATAATTAAATAGTAGTTTTTAAGTACCTTTAATAATGAAAATTTGTAACTTGATAATTTTGTAAGTCTTCAACTATACAAGTAATGGTAGAGTACATTTTGGTCAAATATTAAAAAAATAGAGTTTAATTGACAAAAAAAAGTATAAGATAGAATTGTAATAAAAGTAAAATATGAGATTTTTAGTGATTAATTCTAAATTTTGCTGAAATTGCATAGTGATATAGTATTGATGTGGCGAATGACAGTGATAATTTTGCTAGTTTCTAAAAACCCAAATAATGGTTGAATGCATTTGGAGTAACTTTAAAAAGGTCAGGGTTTAATAGATAAAAAAAAAGGTATAATTGCAACAAAATTCAAAGTACCGGGCTTTTTAGCGATTAACTCTATTTTAATGGTTAAATATATATGGAAACATACATGTACTTTTATGCTATTATTTATCAGACACTTTAATTTTAATTGTGACCTAATAAATATAAAAGAACTTTACTTTTATACATATCTTTATTAAATCCATGGTTTTAATTGTTAAAAATAAATTTTTTTAAAAGTAATTTTTTTTAAAGTTTAAGTTTTTTCTTTGAAATCCAAAAGTTTAAGTTTTAAAATTATTTTTTAAAAAAACATTTTGTGTTTATTAAATAACAATTAAAGTTGAAGTGCTGATAGGTCAAAATGTTAAAGTACAGACGTGTAAATATACATTTGGTATTTTTGTAATTCTTTCAAATTTGGAAGACTTTTTGAGAAATAAAATTAAATAATGGCCTTAATCAATCTAACCCAAGGGTTTTGATTCATTGATTTGATTTAGTTTACTACTTATTAATTTTATTTTTCTCCAAATTCTAGTATCATTAATATAATCTCTTTTTTTTTTTTTCCAAGAGGCAACTAACTACCGCTTCCCCTCACTCTCTCAAAAATTTTCTCTCAACCCTAAAAAAGAAAAAAAGGTTTTGGCTACTCACCATTCATAGCTGTTGTCACCCTTCTTCCTTGGGGGTATCATCTTCTTTTTTTCATTAATTTTTTTGAAAATAATCTTGCTGTTTAATAATCATAATATGGCATATTAACATTTCATTTGATGTTTCTTGATTTATTTTGAGTGTTGGACACCTCTGCATAAAGATTTGATATGAAAATAAAGAGTAATAAAACTTTATGTACAAAGCAAGGTGATCCTCCATTCTATCCATGTTGTTTATCTCAATTGGTATAGGCTATACCTCCCAAAATATTTTTATTATGTTCTTCATGAAATTCTTAAAATTTTCGTATATTATTTTCTTCAATTGGAGTTTTCTTCAATTAATTATAGTTTTTTAAAATTAAAAGGTAAACTAGTGTCACTCTAATTGATACCAACAAGTGACACGACTTCAATGATCCAAAACATGATTTTAGGTCATAAAATTAGGTAATTTTTTAGTCTAAAATTTATTTTGAGAATATACAAAAATTATTCTTTAAGTTTCCTTGTTCTAGCCTCTAAATACACTTCATAATAAATATAAAATTGTGCCTAGAATCACTTCGTTTCTAAATCAGCGGTCTTGTGATGACTATAGCTCATGATTTTCATATTCTTTTTGCTTGATTCTTTTTCTAGTTTTTTTTTCTATATCTCTAGTTTTTCATTGTAAAAAATAATTTTCTTTGAATTGATTTGGTAGCTTTTTCAAAATTTTACATCTTGGTGCTAGAATTTATCACAATAAAGTGTTCCTCTTTTGACAGGAAACCTAGTGAAACCTTTCTTTACTATGGGCTAAAATCAGCTTAGAAACCATGGATGATAGGTATGTACACCTTTTAAAGTGCAAATTGAACCATGGCTTGAAATTGAAATAAGAACATGTAATTAGGGCAACTTGGTAATCATTTCGTTTTAAGGTAAATTAAAAACCTCACATGTTTAGACTTATTGGATTTATATGCATAATGTGCTTTTTTTATAAATGCACGTGTTTAAATGGAATGCATTTATTTGATTACAGATTTTGTACTAAATATACTAAGACATAATATAAGAATTGCGTGTAAGGGTTAGTACTAGTTTTTATATGTAAATTTCAAGTGAGAAGGATGCCTAATACATTTCCTCTCTCACATTCACTATTCTGAACTAAGATTATTGGGTTATAAAATATGAAGGATATTGAATCTCTACTAGAGTCAAGTCATTAAAAACCATATCATTCTCTTTGTCTATTTTCTCATCAAGGTGGCGACTCCTACTTTTCTCTACTTTTTGCTGAGCGAATATAAAATTGTAAAACCATTGCCCACATCTAGTCCACTAATCTCTTGGCCCAAATGGACTTTAGGCCTTACAAAAGAAAGGCCTTGAGTAGGTAAGTAGTGGAATTTACTTGGCTGAATAGCCTCTTAGGCTTTACCTATCTCTCCACTTTGTTGGGTTCTTAAACATAATGTTCTATCTCTTTATTTTATTTTATTTTACGGGCTTATATACTTGTTTTTATTTTTTTATTTTGCATTTTTCATTTTTTAGTTATTTTTATTATGGCATAAAATAATACTCTGTATTCTGACCCATTTCAATAAGTGTTGGAACTAAACAAAGTTTCATCATTGATCTCTTCACTATCTTAGATGTGCATGTACACATGGCAGTAAATTAGGGATTTATAGTTTTCTCTCCACTTTCGTGAAAGATAAAATTCTCCTAAATTAGTTTAAGTGTACCAGTGGAATGAGGTTTGAGCTCTGTCAAGTTCCATGACTCACTCAATAAGAATTCATATAAATTTTAGGTATTCATTGTGTGCAATGTAATGATTTTAAAAACTATAACATTTTGATGCTTTGAATCTAGATTTTCATAGGTTTCCTACATATTCTTTTTTGGGAGAGAATAAAATCCTTTTGTGGTTTGATAAAACAATTGAGCTACATATCCTGAATTCAGTTAAAAATTTGAGATGAAATGTTATGATACAAAACCAAGTCTGTAGGAAATGCTTTGTAAACTAAAGACTTTCTTGATAAGATTTGATTTTTTGAGGATTTGAATTTGAGAAAAGCTCAAACTTCCTACATATCTCCATGCAAGGGAGAATCAAAACCATAGTTCGACAATTCCATGCTACCTATCCTAAGCATAGTTGTTACTCCTACATATATGTGATGCCTCATTGTTTCAGCTAAAAACTCTATGATGATGCGTGCTGATGTGGTGAAATTTTACACCATTATTCATACATTTTTTGGACACACATCCTTTTAATTTAATTGATTCTTATTTTATTAGATTTTTATGTATAATTTTAAGATTTTCAGTTTTAGTCTATTACTTGATATTTTTACTTAATATATAGTGTTTTTACAGGTCAAAACAAGTTAAGAAATGAAAGAGACACTTTTGAGAGAAATCCTAAAAAATTTAGAGAGATTTCGAAGAAACAAACAAAAATATGGGTAGCCCCGTATTTTTGCCTCTACCCCGTGTTTTGACCTTCTACTCTATGTTTCTCTCTAGATAGAAATCTAGAGTCGAATCACACAGTATAAAACATGGGGTAGACCCTTGATTTCATGGTCTACCCCGTGTTTTGCCCTTTTTCACATGCTTTGCCCCATGTTTTTACTAGAAGTCTTAATCCTATAAGTTTTCCTCTATGGCCATGGATTAGGAGTTCGAATGGGGTATACACTCAGGCATTGATCCCACGTATCAAGGCTACAAGGCAGTTTTCGCCAGACCACTCAGGTGTTGGTCCCGTGATTCAAGGGCACAAGGTAGTTTTTGCCAAGCAAGGTCACAAGGTGATTTTTGCCAGAACACTCGGGCGTTGGTCCCACGAATCAAGGCCACAAAGTGGTTTTTACCAAGCCAAGTCACAAGGCAGTTTTTGCCAAACCACTCGGGTGTTGGTCCCACGAATTAAGGCCATAAGGCAGTGTTCACAAAGTCAAGTCATAAGACAGTTTTCGCCAGGCCACTCAAGCGTTGGTCCCACGAATCAAAGTCACAAGGCAGTTTTTGCCAAGTCAGGTCACAAGGTGATTTCCGCCAGACCACTTGGGTGTTGGTCCCACGAATCAAGGCCACAAGTACTTGCATGATTTATATTTCCTATAGCTAATTGTTGAATTGCAGCTATCAGTTGTGAAATTTTAAAGTCTAAAGATTTTATACTTACCTCATTTTCACTCCTATGAACATTTTCTTCTTGGCCATATTGCTTAGAGTTCGCAACCATTTTTGATATTAGATTTTTACCATCTTCGGTTTCCATCTCTAAAATAGCTCCTCTACTAGCAGCATCAATTATTCTTCTTTCAAAGGCAACAACCCTTCATAGAAGTGAAGTTGAGCTATTTTAGCGTGATGTCATATATGGAATAGCTTGCCATCAATTTCTTGTAACGTTCCAAATATTCATGGAGTGTTTTATTTCTCCTTTGCTTGACGCCTCTAATTTCTTTCCTTATAAATGAAGTTTTAATTGCTAAAAAAAATCTCTCTAGAAATAAATCTCTAATTTACGCCCAAGTGATAATTGATCCTGGAGGCAAATACTAAAGCCAATCTATAGCAGATTCAACCAAAGTAAAAGGGAAAACTACTAACCTAATCTATTTATTTGTTATCCCCTGTAGTCTCATTCTTGAACAAACAACGTAAAACTCTTTCAGATGGCGATGTGGATCTTCATTTTCTAGTCCATAGAACTTAGCTAGTATGTGGATCATACCCGTTCGCAGTTCTAAGGGTGCATTCAGCACTAGGTAGGCGATGCAAAGTTGTTACTCTTCTTTGGCCATGGTTTCTTCTCTACTGAAATTTTCTGGGCATTCAAGCAGCATTGCAGATGCAAAATGTTCTGTATTCTCACTATCAAATGCTCGGGTAGCTGGTAAAGAGGTATCCGAATTTGCTTGTTTTTAAAATTCGATTGCTTTCCTCAACCTTTTTGCAGTCTTCTCTATTTATGGATCTAATTGAATTATACTGTTTTCATATGTAGTCATAAAAAATAAATTAGTAAGGTCCTCAGCAACAATGCCAAAATTTGACAGACGTTGAATCCGTCAAATATAATTGATTTCTATTTTTCAATTTAATAATTTTGTAGATAGGGTGAATGAGTATCAATCCCATAGAGAACTTAAATTTATTTATGCCAAGTAAGAAAAGAAAAGAAAATGAATTTTGAAACAAAAAGGGAAGAAAAGGAAAGGAAATTGGAAAATTTGATTTAAGAAAACTTAAGAGGGTTAATTATGAATAAATGTGATGGAATAATGAAACAAACAATTCATAATAAGAAATCAGCCGAAGGTAATCCAAGTGAAGAGATTTATCAATTGATCATTGATTCAAAAGGTAATTCACTTAATTTTCTATTATTTGGTTATAGTATTCAAATAAGCGAATTTCACCAATTCTTCCTTAATATTATATTAACTTGAAAAGTGTTAAATTAATCCATAATTAAGTAACAACTCCAATAAGTGTATAAATTTAATTAATTAATTGCATTAAGAAAAGAAGAAATCAAACTTGATTAACAATTATAAGCAAATTATTTAAACCAAATCATTTAATTCCTTAACATAAATAGATATGTTAATTCTACTTGTATTAATCCAATTAAATATACATATTTATTTGAGTTAATTAGCAATATGTTGTCTAGTTAGGCTATTCAATAGACCTCTTGAATATCTAAGAAGACAAGAATGGAGGTAGTGTTCCTCAAAAATAGACCTCAAAAATAGAAAAAAGTGAAAATAAAAATTTAACATGAAAAGAGAATGAGATTAAATATCATAACTTGATGAAATCTCAACTAGATTAACCTTCAACTGATAAAGAATTTAGCTACTAAGAGCTATTAAAAAATTGCAGAAAAATATAAAAGAGAAGAGAAATTATTCAGCTCAAGATGTTGAAGAGATCGAGCGATGAAGAGAGAAGAGATGAGGAGATATGTGTTGAATCAATAGATGATCTCCTACTCCTAAAACAACCCTTATATAGGCTTTTTCCCAACCAAATGATAAAGAAAATATTCAAATTTAAACATGAGGAAAATAAATCAATAAATCCTTCTACTGTTGTTATCTTAATCCTTGAACTAATCGTATTTGCAGCAATCTAAAATATTTTCAATTATGTACATCTATCAAAACTAAATATTTGTTGTCTTTCCGTCGAGCTTGAGTCACAGCCTTAGACAAAACAGAATTTGTTAGTCCAAAAAACAACTTTAAAACAGCATCTGCTAGTTCCTTTTAACATATTCAGTTCTAAACCTATCCAAAATTAAAATCCAAGTAAAAATTTATTTTTTACTATTAAGAATATAACAAATTTTTGAAAATTAATACGGAAAAAGTAGTGAGTTTGACAACTCATTATATGTCCAGCACAATAGGGTTCTGCACTTTCTATCATATAATGCTTCATAAGGAGCCATCTTCATATTGGCTTGATAACTATTATGCTTTCAAATTCTATTACAGGAAGATATCTTTCCCAATTACCTTCAAATTCAATTTCATAACTCCTAAACATATCCTCTAAAGCCTGAATTATCTCTCTGACTGACTATCTGTCTAAGGATGAAAAGTTATATTAAAGTTCAGTCTAATTCCTAAAGCTTCATGCAATTTCTCCTCAAACTAGATGTAAATTTTAGATCTCTGTCTAATATGATGGAAATAGGAATTTTATGAAATCTCACAATCTCATTATTATACAATTCTATATACTTCTCCAATGTATAATTAGTTTTGACTAGCAAGAAATGGACTAATTTAACAAACATGCCTACTATTACCCAAATGGCATCTCTCTTTCTCGGTGTGAATGAAAACTCTATTGCAAAATCCATGCTAATTCTATCCCATTTCTATTATAATATAGAGATAGGCTGCAATAACCTTGATGAAATATGATATTATACTTTTACCTATTGATATGCCAAACACTTAAAAATAAATTCAACTTTCTCTCTTCATACTTGGCCACCAATAGTATATCTTTAGATCCTGATATATCTTAGTGTTGCCTGAATGCGTAACATATGGACTATTGTGTGCCTCTATAAAAATACTCTTCCTCAACTCTCTAGCACTAGGTATACATATCCTATTACCATAGTACAATGAACCATCATCATTGATCACATGCTTTTGTTTCTTCTCCTTTTGCACCTATCAAATCCATAGAGGCTATATGTGTATCTTCTTTCTATGCTTTCTTGACTTGCTTTAGTAAGTTGGGTCTAACTTTTATCAATTAGGCATTTGTTTCTCTCAATGCGAATAAAGATTTCCCGCTTAGTACATCTGCTACCAAATTAACTTTATCTGGATAATAATCTATAATGAAATCATAATCCTTTAATAATTTCAACCATTTTTTCTGTCTCAAGTTTAGCTCTTTTTATGTAAGCAAATATTTCTAACTTTTATTATCTATATAGATGTAACATTTCTCACCATATAAGTAATTTCTTCTTATGTTGATATTATATAAGTCCAATATACATTAGATGGATGTTTATAGGGTGTTGGGCTAAGAAAGTTTTTTACTAGCCCCTTAATAGAGGCATATTATGGCTAGTTTTTCCTTATTCTCATAGGATTAGGATTAGATTTTAGTATTTAAGTTTAAGTTTTCTCTTTGTTCAAGAGAATTTTAATCAAAATTTAGAATTATTCATTATATTTGTGTGCCTTTATTATTGTGAAAATGTGAGAGAAATTGCATTCTTCCAATTACGTAAAAAATCAAGGTAAACATATTAATTCAATTGTTAGTATTCTTATTGTCCTTGTATGGGGTGTCATAGAGGGGAGTTTATTGTTGATTTTTGAAACTATTCCATTTTGTTATATAGTTATTGGATTTAATCCATAGGTTCTGCATTACATAGTTTTAAAGTTATGTTTAAAAATAATTTTTTTTTTTTTAAGTTTAGGAGTTTAAAATAATATTTTTTAAAAGTTTAATTATTTAAAAATAATATTTTTTAAAACTCGTGTTTATCAAAATTAAAATTAATATATTTAATAGATAAAAATATTAATAGATAAAAAAATCTTTGCTACTAATTTTAGTATTTTTACGCATGCAAAACGCTAAGATCTCCAAGATAAATCTCCCATCAGTCATTAGTTAAAATTATTTAAATTCGTCTCTTTCTTCTATGTTAACCAAACCTAACGAAGAGGGTGAAAAAAAAAATTTCCATCATTATTTTTGTCTTTTTCCATCTCACAATATATATACTTATATTTATGTTATGCATGCATGGTATAATTTGGAAATACTATGGACTAGATGTCAAGTAAAATGGATCATAAATTTCTTTTTGAATAGCAAGACAAGTCTCCTGTCATTATTCTGAGTTGCCATGAAATTTAGAAGGGAACAAAACAAAGTTAGAAATACCAGAATTACAATTGTTCCATAATCACCCTCTAAATTTGTTCTTCATACATGAATAATCCAGCTCAGATCAACATCCATGCAGCCAAGGCCATCATTATGCTTCCTCCAAACAACTTCTTCTTCGCTCCATTATTGCTGCTTGAAGGTGTCTTCGAGTCAGAGTTTGAACTGGAATCCGGAGATGATGAGGAAGAGGAAGAGGAGGAAGATGAGGATGACGATCCAGAAGAAGCAGAAGCAGAGCTTGGTGGAGAATCTGTTGAGGAGGATGTGGTGCTAGAGTCTGAATCACCTGCTTCTTTAAAGATCTTTGCATCCGGCGAGTCTGGTGGGAGGTTCAATATAGCTGCAAAACATACCAAGTAAAACTCACTATATATATTATCAATAAATAATGCAAGTTACGTAGCATAAACTAAAAAAGATCTACAAATGCAAATGAATAACGACATGAATTGTGGAAAAATAGTATCAAATCAACCCAGAAAGAAATTCAAATGATTAATGTCAAGTAAACTATTTCTGATGGGTATCTAATTTGACTTTTAAGTGGTGATATTTTTGGAGGAAGTACAAGGGCAATCGGAGACTTTGGCATCGATGTTACAAGCAGAAGGCATCTGAAGGGCAAGAGTGGTGTTGACGGGAAGACCCATGGAGGGATCAGTACTCTCTTTAATGAGAACACACAAGCACTTAGGCGAATTGGCTTTCACTTTCTGGGTGTCTTGACAGCACTCTGCGGTTGGCTTCTTGGCAGTGCCGCTCACAAATGGAATGCAAGCTGCAAGGTTGGTTAGTTGCTCTGCACATTCCTGTTCATCTTGCTGTAGTGAAGCCTGAGATGCCATCACCAGTGAGGCTACTACCATGCATAAAAATGCTATCTTTTTGTCACTTCCCATCATTTTTTTTTATTATTGTTCTGTTATTTGGTTTTAACTTCTATGAGATTGCAGATACGTCTCTCGTTTGGCTGTATATTGTCTTGTCTATGTGCTTGACTATATAAAGGAGTCAAGGTATGTATGAATTGCCATTGCTGGCCCTTATCTTTGGATTTAATGTTATACCATACCATTCACTTTTCCACTCTCTTGGAAAGCTGAATGTTAGCCTCATTTAAATTCTTGAATTTTTGCAATTGACCTGTGGCAATTAATGGTATTTTCTTTTGAGTAAATTACTGTCAAACATGTTGATGTAGTTTTTTTTTTAATATAACTATTTAGTTTTTACTTATAATAATTTAGGACAATTATTTTTTTCACTGTAAATAGCTTTTATTTTTAAAAAAAATATTAAATTTTATTTTTGTATTTTATTCTTTTTTTATATTGGATTATAAATTAAAAATAAATTTTTATTATTCTGATCCTGAAAATTAAATTCCGAAAAAATCTATTTAATTTTCAGGAATTATAAAATAAGTTCTAAAATTATTGAAAAAAATAGATAAAAATAGTGATAATAACTTATTTTAGATAATTAGATAATTGTTATATGACAAATAGTATAGTAAATAAGGACATGTTACTAAATTAATAGCAAAAACTGTTATCCCAAAAGTAAAATTAATCTATGATTAGAATGGGCGTAAAAAAATATTCTATTCATTTCATAAAGATAAATTGTCCAAATTATAGATTACTTCCACATTGAGATGGTTTTATTTGGTTAAAATCTATGCATTGAAAATATAAAATTTATTAATTTTAAAAATAAATCAATAATAGAATAATTTAAGGAGAGAGTATTAAAAGAAACTATAAAATTTACTATTTTTAATTATTTTAATTGCACTCACATGGAAATTGTGCAAAGGAAATTAAGAAAATGAGATAGAAGAGTAAATGGAAAGAAGATGATGCGATTCAACAAAAATATCTTGAAAAATGTTATTCCATATTCCAAGGAAACACACTCATTTCATTTATTAGAGTTTTGTGATTCTCAATGACACTGAGTCTTCGATTCTTCAAGTTGGGATGAGCATTTAAGTAGTAGTCTATTTTATAGATAATTATTGTAATTTATGGTTCATCTAGTCACGAATGAATTAACCATAAAACTCCTCTAACCATGGATAAATCAATCATTAGACTCATCCATTATTACTCATATACTCGACATGGTTTACCCATATGACTATATGACTCGTCCACTCGACATTGCTCATCTATGGTTGGCTAAATCAATCATTAGACTGATCCAGCCATGTATCAACAACCGTGATACTCATCCAGCAAAATAGTGCAGTAATAATATAGTACTTTCTAGGATGGAATAGAATTTATTTTCATATAAGAAATATGAAAATATCAAAAAACACTCTTTTAGATTGGGGACGGAGCACTTAGCCATCCTCACTCTATGGAGCTACCTCTTTTTTTCCCTTCCCTTTTTCTACAATAATAATTATAATAACAACAAATGCACTCCCCCATAAATTATTAGTTGGATTTTTAAAGAAGACAGTTCGACAATTATGCATATAATATATCACGACCAAGCCGAGGAACCCTAGTGGGGTCGCATACAATTGAAAGAATTCACTGTAATTATGTTGTTAAATATAGAGAACGATTGATTCACACAAAAATCACCTCACCTACTTTTAGCAAAGAGGGCAACAGCCCAAATAAAATATACAAATGTTTTTTAGTAGCAATAACTATACATCCCTTCAAACTTTCCGGAAAAAATTGCAAATGCTGCCTCAGTTGTCAAACTCAAGCCCGAAGTGTGCAAGTGTAACAAAGCTGTACAGTAGACTATACAGATAGGTATAATTCTTTCTAAAAAAAACTACACGATCAATTCTTCCAATCCTATGAAAACTGATCCTCCTTCCCATTTGAGTCAAATGCTGTAGGTGCAGGTGCTGGTGGTCTTGCTTGAGTAGGTTGAGGTGGCGGAGCTGTCAGGGCATATGTTAGTCTAGACGATGAATTCTCAATTAGACCAGCAACTCCGGCAGCGGCAGATTGAGCACTTGAAGGAAGAAAGAGATCGTGTTTCTGGTCTTTATAAGCACTCCAAACCTGCAAATGGGGCATAATATCCAACGGCATTTTAATCTCAGCAAAGTAAACCAATGTCAGAACAATCGTAAGTTGGCTGCTATAAATCAATATCCTCTATCAATACTAGGAAAGAAGAGAGAGTGACTATTTAAACACGCATAATCCAATGTGATACCAGCATTTGACCATCCATGCCGTGTACTTGCAGGTAATAGTAAACAACTGCAACCGCAGGCATTATGAGTAGTACCTCAACAGCCATTAATAACAGTGGAAATATAATAGTCGAGAAAGTAAATTCACTGATACTCACCTCAGAGGCATTTAATATCTCACGCACTTTGTTACAGTGTGCTCCTTCTGTTGCAAATGCATGCAAAACCTGGACCGCGAAGTCATATCAATTATTTTCCAACTAAAACAAGAAAAGCATAAAATATCCATATATATATACAAAGCCACAGAATTTTCACCCCGCATCAGAAAATTTCTTGAGCAAATAGAACAAAAAGTGAAAAAGGTTTAAATCCCAAGTCTACCTCGTCCGAAAATTTTGCAAGTATTAGTTGATTTGGAAGGTTTCAGTTGGTTTAGTATTTTCTTCTTTTGAGATTCTTAACCCTATTATTACTTACTCTGTCCCACCTCAAGTGATGTTTTAGAACAGCTCTTTTATTTTTTTTCGGTCTCACTTTAAAGAGTGTTTAGAAAATTAAGCAAGCATTACCACTTATCTATTGAGTGCAGGACTTGTATTCCAAAGTAGGTATTACAATTTAAGCAAAAGGCTTGTTTAAACCCTTAAAGCTTTACTCAATAGGCATGTAAACCCTTTAACTAGTTTGAGAGACAAATAGACCCCTTATGTCTCACAATTTCAGTCAAATAAGCTCTATATATTCTAATTTCATGTCAATTAACTCTAATTTGCATGTGACCATCAATTAGTCGTTACATAGAAATGTGGGGCCCTTAAAAATAACATAACATTGTCATAGTTTATTTTTTAACTTTTGTTAAAAGAAAATCTATACCCATTCCCTTTCCTCTCTTTTCATCCTCATTACCATTGGCTCATGCAACAGTTACCACCGCCACACCACCTCCTTATGATGTTCCTATTTTGCTCATGGATTTCTCACAAGGAACCTAAATTTTTTGCATAAAAATTCCATTTATCATCCCTTCTTTTTTCCACTATCATCCTACAGCCAATTTCCTTTCTCTTAACCTCTTGAATTCTATGGATTTGTATCAACTAATTAGGGGAGTGCTAAACCGATCTTTGCCTCCTGTCTCACCATTGATGCTAGTAATAGCCATGGCAATGTTGATGGTTGCTACTCCCATTGCATGACTTCATCTGTGTTGCTGCTCTCGAAATCATTGCATTGTCATTGTCCTTCATGAAACTTGCCACTTGAATTCGTTGGATGTTGTTCGGTTGATTGTGATGGTATGATATTATGGGGAAAAATGGGATATACATTGCTTCTACAGTCAATATCTTTTAGGTTCTTATCGTAATATTTAGATTGTGTAGAACTTTTTTTTCTGTTAAATTATTTATGGATAGCCACAACATGAATTGATGATTTTTCCTATAAGATGCATCCTTTGGAGTTTCTACTACTATTATTATAATTTGCATGGACAGTTTTTTTTTTTTTTTTTTTTGAAATCTATGGGGTTTTTTTGTGTGATTTATGGGGAAAATACAGGTTGTTGGGTGGGTTTGTAATGGTTTGCAAATGGATTTAGACGTTAACCTCTCTTATATGTAATTTTTTTTCCTCAACAATATGGATACTTTTGTTCATAATTTTAAATATTTTAAATATAAAAATAATATTTTACTCATTAGAGATCAACTTTACTAATTTTTTAACTACATTAGTTAACACCGTTAATTTTGAAGTTATTCGACCAAAATCAACAGATGAGGGGTCAGTTTTCTCTAGAAAAAGTTAAAGGGTGGGTTTGACTATTGAATAAAACTTTAAGGGTTTACATAGGTTTTTTGCCAATAGTTTATGTTTATACATTCCTATCTAGGGGAATTTATATATTCCTATTTTATTGGAGACCTTAATTTATGTTATCATGCCTTGAGTCTTCCAATATAAATAGAGAAGCTTATGTATTATGAGAGAATACAAATAAATAAAGATGTAGACCTTTGTGGTTTTATGTCGGTGGATATAAGCTCTCGTAGCCAAACCATGTAAAATCTTCTCGTGTTATTTTCTTCTTTCTCCTTTGGTGTTCTAACTTTAACATTATATATTATTTCCAAAGCATTTCTCTCTTCTTTGTATCACCTTTCCTAATGAATAGAATAAATGTACTACAATGATACTTTAGTCAACTATTGTTTACAATAATGAGGTATTGAGGTTATACAATCATTTTAATCCTTGTGCAAAAACCTTAAAACATTAGATAATCGGTTGGAAGAAATATTTTACAAGTTTCAATGTCACAGAGGCATTATTATGGTGGAGCATATATTGACAATTGAGGACTAACAGAAACTTGAGACTAATTTGAACTTTCTCTTCACTAAGATTGGGTTGTGGTTCTTATCAATGTTGTACTACAGCACTTCTTGATCCATTAAATCTGACCTAGCAAAAATTAGCCTGGGACTTCGATCTGAGATTTTTGGCTTTTTCCTCGTGAATTTCTCAACTTCACAAATTAAACTTTATGAAAATTACATACTTTTTTGTTATAAATTTATGCAAAGTGATATTTATTTTTATAAAGCGACCATTTTATGGAAAAAATGTTTTAACAAAAAAAATTTTAATTTTAAATATATAAATGTATTTACAACTTAATATAATAAAAATTAAATTAAATTAATAACATTAATACTAATTAAAATAATGTTTTTTTATTATTTATAAAAAAAATGTTATGGTCCTTGTAATTTAGTGTTAAATTTTTATATTTCTTGAAAATCTCATTATTTCTATTAATATAATTTTCATAAAATAATTACTTTAAAATATATATATCATTTTTTTATAAATTTATAAATAGAAGTACAAATATTATAGATTTTAAATTAAAAAATCACATTTATATATTCTTTTGAATTATTAGCATTTTTCTGTATCATATATTTTTTGGACTGACTACAAACAATAGATTCAATTTACCAAAAAGAAAATGATGTAGAATAAAAAACTTCAATAAATTTTACTTAGCTTTAGTAACAAAGTATTATTACTTCGTTTTAAACATGGAGACCATAAAAGTCACTATTATTTGAACATCAATATTAGACAAAGATTGAGTAACAAAAGATAAAAATTTACTGCTGATATGCATCACAAGAATAAAGAATTCGAAATTGGTGATTATGTCATGATTCTTGTTTTCCCTGAAAGATATCCTAAAAATTCATTAAGGAAATTGAATACTAAAGCCACTAGCCCCTCCTCCATTTTGTAAAACATGGATTTAATACATCTTTAATTTGCCTAATTAAATGAATACCAGTTTTGTATTTATCGTAAAAGATTTTATCACCTTATCAAGACACCTTTGAGCATCCCATGTTGCCTTCTAGTGTTTTTGCAGGTCAACATGAGCCAAAGTCTTTCCTAACATAAAGATGCCATTGAAGTTGTGTTAGACGATGAGTTTACTACTTTCTCTTAAGGTGGCTGTTCAGATTCTGGCACTACCAGGATTACTGGAGAAATTTCAAACTTTGGATCGAGAACTCTATTTGGATTTTTATTTGCCATTCAACACTTCGTTGTCAATGATGCAAGACCTTCTGCTAGTCTACCTATTTTAGGAAGAAATTTAGGTAGTACTTCATTTAAAAAGTTTGAGTTGGTTTACTATTCTTAATTAATATCGGTTTAGCATTTTCTTGTTTTGGGATTCGTAATCCTAGAATCCTAGTAATAGTAGGACTAGTGACCTGCCACAGATATATCATCTAAATATTATGGTAGAGCATATTATCATTGATAGTGACAATTGAGAATTAATTAAAAAATTGAATTTTTTTTTATCTTCCCTTTGATTGTTCTCTGTTGCTCTACATCATTAAGTGTGTCATGCCATCCAAAAAAATTTCAAACAAAATAAAGACCTAAAATTTAATGAAAATGATCGTGGAGTGCTGTTGACTTAAATAAAGCAGAACAGTGACAAAGCCCGTCTAGCATAGGAAAAAGAAAATGTCAATAGAAAAAATGATTGCAAAAATTCTGACCTCAATTGCAAGCACTCTGCCAATAGATGCTTCAGATTCATTCCACTTCATCTGAGAGCAAAGTCCATTCCTTCCACCGGCTCTCCAATCAAGAATGCCAAGAAGTACTTCAACAAGGCCCACCCTGTATTATTCAAATGAATTTGCTTCAATATTAGAAATAAAAATTTTGAAAATCTATAACCTTGGCCATGCATTCTGCAAAATTTAACATTTACAAAAATTAAGCACTCAGAACTTATTCACAAGATCACAATTTCTAGGGACCAAAGCTCACAAGATCTGCTTTTTTTAGAAAATGCAAACACAAAGTTTTACCCACATGGAAAAAATAAATTTCAAGCATTTTCAGCAAAACTTCCCCAAATTTAAGAAGTTATAAGTGTTCTATGTTAGACATGTTGACTAATTAATATATAGGGCCTGTCAGGATTTATTTATTCTTGAATATGTTTGCCCTCTGCCCTTTGAACTCTCCAGCATGCCATTTAGAACCATGTTTCATACTCACAAGCATATAGAAGAATTCTAATTTCATAAAATGAAAGCAAAAAACAAAATCCTTTTTTCCCAGCCA
This sequence comes from Manihot esculenta, assembly GCF_001659605.2. Taxonomy (NCBI): domain Eukaryota; kingdom Viridiplantae; phylum Streptophyta; class Magnoliopsida; order Malpighiales; family Euphorbiaceae; genus Manihot; species Manihot esculenta. The sequence continues at coordinate 9,308,358 of NC_035163.2, forward strand.
CATCGTGGATCTAAATTACAATCGAGGATAATAGATAGACTGAAACATAACAGTAACGGCCTATAGCTATGCAGATTGTTTTAAAAAATTGCAAATTTCTTGACATTAATATATATTTAAAGATATAATTTAAACGAAGATATATAACTAAATAATAAGCATAAACACATCAAATAAAGGCATTAAACTAGTCATGCTTAGATATTATTACATTAATCAATTTAAACTAAAATAACCAGGATACTGAATGGGCATATGGAGTGTAGCTCATTTTAGTATGATCCTGAAAGTGTTAGCAAAATACAGAAGCAGAAAGCATAGATTAATTATTCTTACTCACTTCAACTAAACCTTCATTATTTGATGATATGAGCTCAAGAATGAAGATTTACGGCGATGGAGAATTTGAGAGAAACAAATGGAGAATTGCAGAAAATGGAGAAGGAAAAAAAGAAAAGAAAAGAAAAGAAAGAAAAATGAAAATAGAAAAAAAATGTTTTTCTACCTCTCTGCATATAAATAAAAAGAACCCCTATCTGCCCATGTGGGTAATGGTCATTACACATTGCAATTTTTCCAGCCATTATTTAAAGGAGAAATCAGTAATGGGTACCTAAAAACCTATTAAAAACCATCCATATTTAAAACCATGACATACAAAATTAGAAAACTCTTCTATGCACAATTGTAGAAGGAAATGTGTTTCAATTAAACTTGCATCGGCAAAGTGCAGATCAAAAGCCCATCAAAGCCAATTAGTGGTATGCATTCTGACGAGAAAAATAGCTCTAAAAGGAGAGCTGCGGTGGGAGGGGGGGAGGTGGAGGAAGGGGAAAAAATTTTACTTAAGTCCTTGGGCAACTAGTGCATCCCGTGCACGATTTCCAGCAACTACAACACGTTTTAGCGTCTCGAGAGCTAATATACTTCCACCTTGCCATCCTATAGCTTTCATTAAAAGTGGAACAACCTGAAAACAAAACATTAGTGGAAATAAGCCATGTGATGCATATTAACCAACCAAAATTAAGTGATGACAGAGACTCTCTCTCTCTCTCTCACACACACACACACAACCAAACACAACACTAATGGGAAGAGCAACCAAGACAAGTTTCAATCCTGATCGATCCATAGGACAGTAAAAACTAATTAAGTAATAAACTAAACATAAAGGATAACCTGGCATCAATTATGGGCACTAGACTAAGAAAAATCAATTCTATACCAAATAGCATTCAAACAACTCTGAGATATGCATAGACAACCAACAGCCCCCTCTCCTGAGAGATGGAACTTGATCATTTTCCAAAGCTAACAATAATAGTATGTCCATCAGAAAATGAATTCCAGGATATAAAAGCATTCCAAAAAACACACCTGAGGTGATCCAGCACTAGTTGCTGCCATGGCTTCAGCACATATTGTACTTGCAGCAAGCTGATGTAGCACACGTAAACAACTAAGTCTCACACGTTCCTGTGGAGTTTGTGCAGGTGGCACAGATCCATCATCAGCTTCATATGTTTTTTCGGCATAGTTGCCATTTTTCACTTCCTCTGATGACATTGCTTCTCGCCTTGCCTCATATGCTACAGCAGCTACCAGTTTGGGCACGTAACCAAGATACCCAACATGATCTGCAAGTGCAGGGTGCACCCGCAATAATGAAACCAAAGCAGCAGAAAGAAGTAAGGGAAGCTCAGGATCAATAGCTTGTGCATCATAATGTGTGGCAGCAATGGATGACAAATATTGATCCAGTAGCCCTTCCAAGAATCTCTTTGGATTTCTAAGAGGAAATTTAGGATCCTTTAGGAACAGCCTGACATAGATTCCACCAACCTACAAAAACATGAAGATTTGAGTCCCTGAAAACTAGCATATTAGAACATTTTAGTCTAGAAGAAGCATGTAAAGGTCACCTGTGGCTCATCCCGCATTTCCTGTTGTCCAGAAGCCTGCTCAGGAACATCCCAATCAACAACACGGCCTTTCATCTGTTCACGGTACAAGTCTGATGCCATAGTAGCAATTTGAGCAGACAAAGATGCTGCCATGGCAGGAGTCCACACAAGCTCTGGTGTCTCTGTTGTCTGTTCCAGTGCAGATACAACAGCCTCTCCGGGCCCATCCCTAATAATTGATACAAGACCATCAGGGAGAAACCTTGCCAGTGTAATAGCAACTCTGGGTCCATGCATTGGCTGACCAACAAGCTTCCCCAGTAATGAGGCAGCTGCCGCTCTCTGTTGTAAGGGAATATCTTCTGCACATTATCAATTATATAATTGATGAGATTCTCTCTTGAAATAACCAAGCAAAAAGAATAAAGTAAAGATCATTACTTTGCAGAGGCAACAGAAGCTCCAGAATATACACCACTCCCCCATGCTTGGCAGCGGCCCAAGCAAGTTCTGGAGTGCTTGCCAAAGCATAAAGAACATGAAGGACCCCTTCACGGCAATTTGGACTAGAATAAAGCAATTGCAATAAAAGGAGGAGACTAGATCCATCTGCAACCATAGCCTCCAAGCAAGGAGCATATGTGGTCAAGAGAGAAAGAACACCAAGGCAAAGTTGAGGAATGTTGCTTTCTGATGCAATGGGTACTGAGAAACATTCAAAGAGAGGTAGTAGCTTCTCTTTAGAAGAAAATATGGATGCCAAATTCGGATTACTTGTCAATAAGTTCTGTAAATTAAAGAAGTGTCAGATACATACAATCATAACAATTCAATAAGCACAAGGGAGTAAACATACCATAAGCGCAGTCAATCCCAGTTTAAGGTTTTTGACCAGTTTCAACTCTTCGTTATCAGTTGATTTTCCATCTGAGACTGCTGATGAGTCATCGGGTGCTTGTCCATTTATAGATTCATCAGTAATATTATTTTGGATCTCTGATGTCTCAAGTGACGAGCTGCTGGAACTAGGTTTACTTTGAGCATCAGAAGCAAAAGGAAATTTGTTGCGAACTAGAAATGATATGAAATCAATTAGAGCAACACAAAAAGCTTCAGGTTCACTAATCTCAAACTCGGGCTGATCATTATAGACCCTCAAGTAGACATTGCCAACAACAAGTTCTGTTGATAATGCCTCATATGCAAAGATTTGTGAATCTTTCAAGTCATATGAACCATCAGGCCCCACATTAGCACGTTGCTTATCGACGAACTTCAGTAGTTCTGCTCGAGTTGAAGAGTTCCAGATAATCTAAAGTCACAAGCATTGAATAAATCAAATAATTTTCATGAAAGTTGAATCAAAATGTTCACTCTCGCATCTGTAATAAAATTGCCAAGGCGATGCAATTGATTTAATTTAAAGACTCTGTTGTTGTTACTAATATTACGTAAAAGAAGAATATCTAACATACAAAATCAAATACTCATACTCCACGTATTCAAAATACATCTTTTCTTCACTAGTAAATAATCAGCAAGTCAGTCCTGAATGAGTAGTAACTTTACAAATATTTAAAGTATCAACTCAGCCAAGGCCCTTAGCTAAAACTCCAAAGTATTAGAACCATAGAACTCTAAAGTATGAGAACATATAACTATTACATAAAGTCAAAAACTGCATTCTCCAAAAAAGCAATGAAATTTTGATCTAATAATCTAACTTAGAAGCACATTAATGAACAGAGTACAAAATTTCATAAGCATAAGCATGTATATTGCTAAACCATTGGCAGCATTACCTCTGGAGACTCCAAATTAGTGTTTAATTTGGATAGCAATTCTTTTGGTAATTGTTCTTTCAACATACTTGCAAGTTTAGGAGTTAGCAAAGCTCTAAGTGCATCAGCAGCAGCTGCATTATAAGGTGTTGAACTCCCATCAATGCACAAACCACTCAGTCTGGACAAGGCCTGAGATGCTCGAATAGCATGCATATTTTTAGCAATTTGAACACTAGAACCAACACCATGTGACTCTGTCTTATCAGATTCTTCAGCGGTCGAGTCATACTGAAGCAACAATGGCAAAAGGTACCTGAAAAAAAAATTTAGATGTAATGAAAAATCGGAGTTAAAAGAATTTAAATGAGCAGTGTACCATATGACACTGAACCACATTTTAAATGTGTACCATAAACTAGAATCAAAGTTATACCAGCATGGTTATAATCCACTTGCCCAATGAAACTGTATGATTTATCCATGCATTAATATTTTAACAAAACAATAGGGGCCAACAGGTCCAATTTGCAGATACATGAAAAGAAATTTAGCAACTAGAGAAATAAAGCTACTATGGAATGCAGTTATGAGCTCAAAACATGTTTGCTGTATGTTGATAAACTCATATAAAACTGGATAGGGCGGGAAAGAAACAGGAGTAATCATGAATGAATCTTGCACTCCTATTAACAAAAGGCAAGCTAAGAATTAAACGTATTCACAAACAAAAAGTTCGCATTATAAAACATTTAGAAGCCTGATTTGACTCTGTGTCCAGCAAAAAGAATAACAATTGATATTGCATTGGAAAATATGGAAAATACCAGTTAAAATAGAAAGATCACAAGCAAATAAAGGCGCTGAAAAAGATCTTTTCCAGTCTGATTAATGAAAGGGATCATGTAACTATTTCAAGGTAAGCACACAGTGACAACATAGATTTGAACTATAAGTTCAAAAACATATATATAGGGTAACTGGGTAAAAAGAGAAGAAAAATAAGAAGTAGATTACTTACCAAAGCACACCTGCCTTCAGTAAGGCATCCTGCAATCCAGAGGACACAGAAACATGTGCAATTGTCTGGAGGGCAGCATCAACAGCATCAGGTACAAGCTCAAGTTCAGTGCAGTGTACAATGTCATCAACTAATCCAGATAATTCAAGCATCTCAGCCCTAGCACTCTCAAACTGACTCAAAACAGAAAAGGTTCGCATCACATTTGTGACTATAATAGCTGATGGGTCACTTGGAGAAGTAGTTGGCTGAACTACACACATGCAACGAGAAAGGAGAGTTGCAAGGAGTTGTATCCCTCCATCCCTTACAAGCTCTTCACCATTCAGTGAAGAAGATGCACACCTAAATATCAGCAATATAAACAAAAAAAGACGGTCAAATTTCACTTAAGTTCACTAGAAAAAACAAATGAAAGAAGAAAATTAGCAGGAAGAGCACGTACGTCAGCCAAGTAAGCTCTGATGCTGCAACAAGCAAAGGTGCTCTATCAGAAGATAGAAAATCATTGTCAGCATTGTCCACAGTAACTGCATTAAGCAACATGGGATAGCCAGCATATTTAAAAGGCTCCAGCACATCCCCATATCTTCGGTATAAGATGCACTGTCCTTTCAATAAAAGCAGTAACCTCCAAGGCTGAGGACCTTTCAAGCCTTGCATGGAAGCCTGCAAACATAACAAGTACGAATTAACATACCAAAGCAGTAAGCTGAAACACATGATTTAACAAGTAACCAGTGCCACGAGATAACACTCAACCCCAACGTAGCTATTTGCAATCTAGATATCGTGATCTGGATTACTAATCATAACTATAAGGAAGCATTAGAATTACTGCATGTACATTGAGCATTAACCATATGGACCACTACTGGAAGAGAACACTCAACCACAAGCTAATTGCAATCTGGATTACTTGATCCAGTACTCCAGATTAATGATCATTAACTATCTCAATAGCCAAAAATAGTGTATGTGGATCATTAACTACATAGACATCAGAATAAGCATCATAACCAGTAAATAACTATAAAGAGAGATCAATAAATCCCAATAGCACAAATTTTAGGTGATTGCAATATTATTACACTGGCATTTTATACGATACTTGATATCATTGAAGAAATTAACATTTTCTTTTATTATTGAAAATAATTATCATAAGCCAATGGTCAAAAAAATTGGGGCGGCTGATGTGATGGTCGACATGGTGATAATATTACTACTTTATATATAGTTGCTAACATGGTGTAAAGTCTAATAAATAAATTAAAAACTAAAAAAAATAAAAAAAAATTAAAAAAGAAAACTAAAAAGCTTTTTTCTTATTTTTTTAGTAGCTGAATTTTAAAGGTTAGTTTCAATTACAAATAATTTGATCTAAATTAGTTAAAATTAAAATTAATATTTAGACTAACTGACTGAAAAAAGCTTAACGATTACGTCATTTTGCATTTTAGTCCAAATATTTAAATTTTGAATGAATTGGCCCAAAGTTTACATTTGAGAGTAATTTTGGCCAATTTTCAAAAATAAAAATGTAAGAGCTTAGGTGGCATGCCACATGTAATGTTTTATTAGTTTATAAACTAATTCTACATATGAAAATAATATTAGCACATATTTAACTATAGTTAACTGATATATTTAATTCTAAAATCAATAGTAATCTAACTGCTAAATATGTAGTCCACAACTTCAATAGTAAATGAATTTTATTTTGCAAAATAATCATGAAAATTTTATAATAAACATATCTTCTGTTAGTATCTTGTATATGTTGTTATTTTGGATTAAATGACATGCCCAATATAAAATATTCATAATTATGACTACAAAAAAAAAAAAAATCACTATTAGATGTGGATTACATATTTAATAATTGGGTTGCTTATCTTTAATTCTAATTTGAAAATTGGCCAAAATTATATCCAAATGCAAATGTTAGACCAATTCATCAAAGTTTAAGTGTTTGGATTAAAATGCAAAATGACACAATCGTTAGACTTTTTTAAGCCAATTGGCCTAGCATTTATTTCACTTAGTACAATAGAAAATGAAATTTCCCCTTCTCATGTTTTTTTTAAATAAAATGCATTTATGAATTTATTTGTGAAAATAGAAAAAAATATTGTTTCATAAAAATTAGAATTATAAAAATGACAACAATAACATATGTATCATTTTATTGTGATAGTGGGTGAAAGGAATTAGGAAATATAATGGATAATGGATGGAAAAAGAGAGGGAGGGAGGGAGGGAGAGAGAGAAAGGCAGGTGAAAGAAATGGGGAAAAAAGGGAAGGATAGTCGGTAGAATGCACGAGTGCACGTGTTAGAGAGAGATAGAGGTCTTTTGTCTCTTTTCCTCCCCTTCCATGTACCATGCACCCACTATCCCATCTCTCTCCCCTTCCTCCATCCATCCAACTCTACTCTCGCCATCCACTGATATCCAATAATATATATATATATATTCACCCATATGTTCATTATTAACTATACATTTGTGCTAAAATTAGGATTATTGTTATTCTTGATATTTTACATAATTTTAAATTTTTTACAAATAAAGAATTTCATTTGTTTCTAAAAGTAATTTCATAAATATTTTAAAAATTATACAAGGGAATATGGGAAAAAATTCTTATTATACTAAGTAAAATAAGTACAATTTTTAATTATAGAATATTTAAGCTTCTGGCTTAAAAAAATAATGAAAACAAAATATTAAATTTGACCAAGTTATGTCAAAATTAGTAGTTTGGTTGTAATTGAAACAAACCTTTAATATTCGCTATAAATGACAACTTGAAAAGTTTGGCTTTTTTAATGATTAGACTTTACACCACATCAACAACTATATATAAAATATTAATATTATCACCATGTCAACAGACAATCATCATCTCCAATTCTCAATTTTGATCACTAGCTATAAAAAAAATATAAACTCCTAAAATTAAGCTAAGGCAAAAAGAAAATAATTGGCTAAAATTGACATAAGATGCAAAATATTATACTTTTTGGGACAACTACGCCTATTATTAAAATATATTTCAATCATATTACAATACAATTAATTTTAAATTAAATAAATAAATAATTTATATACAAATACTTTATTAGAAAAACTAATAAAATTAACTTTTATATCCATTAAAATAAATATAAATGATTTATTTAATTTAGTAAATATTTGGTGGGATTTCAAAATTAAATGAGGTTATATAGTAAAAAACTACTTGTCAAACTAACTTATGTCAGTGTTATGAAGGCAAGAAGGCGAGAGAGGCAATACTAAGACGACAAGGTCCCCTATCGCCTAATTGAGGCGATGCCTTTTTAAAAAAGGCGACAAAGCCAAAATTTTGTTATATATTTTAAATATACATATATATACATATAAACACTTCAATAGACACTCATATTTAAAGGAAAAAGTACATGTTCAAATGAAATATCTATATTATTTGCAGCAACAGAAGAAGAGAGAAAATTTTTTAAAAAAATTGGGAAAAGAGAAAGAGGATTTACTGTTGTGCCAGGTCCAGCAAAGAGAGAAGAGCAAAAAGAGAAGAGAGGATGAGAAAGAGAAGGAAATAAGGTGAAGAGGAGAGAAAAATTGAAAAAAAATAAAAAAGAAAACATGCAGCTATGCAGGTACAGTAGGAGAGAAGAGAGGAGAAAGAAGAAGAAGAAGGAGAAGAAGAAGAAGAAGAAGAAGAGAGAAAGGAGGAGAGACATACCTGATTGATGGTATTAGGAGCAAGAAAGAGTAAGAAATTTGGACTTTAATCGCTGTAGAAGTGTTATCTCTTGTTTGAAAGAGATGGAGAGAGACTAGGATATCCCTTTAGTTGTTTAAAAGCATTTTTTTTTTTAAAAAAAAAAAGGGGCCTTACTCAGTGAGACATTGCCTCTGGCACCTCTCGCCTTGCGCCTAAGGCATCGCCTTTGTGCAGGCGCCTCGCCTCGCCTCGCCTCTCACCCTTTTTCGCCTTTAACAATTCTTATGAGTGTCACAACTTGTAAGCACCAAGAAAAGCTACCCTTTCCCAACTGTCCTTTTCCTTTTTTTTTTTTTTGGGGGGGGGGGGGTTGGGGGGGGGAGGATGGGGGCACTTATAAGCAGTTTATAAGCTTTAAAAAAATTTTAAAACAAACAAGTCAATTTAAAATTATAGCTTATAAGCGGCTTTGAATTGTTTATGAACTAAGCCAAACATCCTCTAAGAGATTTAGAGAAACCTAACCACAAGATACAATATTTCAAGGCAAGGACATTGTAGATTCCAATTTTTATTCCTCATAACAAGGCACTCAAGCTCAAATAACCTTGGGTAAAATATGAAACATGCATTTCATGCCCTGAAATTTGAATGTTCCACAACAAAGAATATGTGCTTCCAAGATAGATAACAAATAAATAAATAAATAAATATATATTTATATATATATTCCCAGCATGAATTTCCCAAGTATAAGCAACCTAAATATCTTTGCCCATGGTAGAACACACATCAAGAATGATTCACTTTATAGCAAGCATATGCTTGCCTGCATTCTCTCATATACATGCGCTTACATATCTTACAAATACTATTTGATTGTGTATTTTGTGTTTGTACAAACTAAACATTTATAAAAGGAGATGATGAAAGAGGAAAAATGTGAAAAATGATGGATGGAAAAAAAATGAAATGAACTCGATATTGTGAATGAAAGCAAACCTTCAGTCACTACTCACTAAAGCTTGAAGATGGAAGTGATTATTTCATCCACATAACCTTCACATAATAGACAGTGACAAAAGTGACACATTAATGATCATGAATTTCTATGAAGAAGACACAATTTTATGCATCATTTTAGATTCCTATTTCTGAGCAATTTGTGTTCAAATACCTGAAGGCATTCATAGGCTTTCTGTACAGCAAGAAACTTCTCCCTTCCTTCAGGGTTCTTGTCAGGATGGTATTTCATTGCAAGTTTCCTGTATTGTCGCTTGAGCTTTTCTTCATCAATGCTTCCAATTTGCTTCAATATGCCAGTCACCTCAGAAGTCCCAAAAGAATGCTTTTTAGCGTCTTCACTTGAGACATCTTCCAATGATACTTCCAATATTCTGCAAGCTTCTTCTTCCGAAAGATCCATAGGTCTCCGTGTTAACTCTTCGCGCCACATTACTAATAATGACTGCAGAAACTCAACATGTTCAACAATTGGCCAATTTGGGAAGCGAATCTCATCACACAAGTTCCGAAGATAATATCGATGACACCACATTTCATCTCTAAGCTCTGGGTACGTCACTGGTGGCATGGGAGCATAGTCATATAAAGAATGACAGTGCTGTGACAATTTCTGGGGAAAATCTCCCAGATGCTGCAAAACCTGGTAGAAGAAAGGGAGTGCATGATATCAGGAATACAGTATACAACTATACATGCCAGTTCATATCCTTTCCATAAATAAAATGACCCAAAAGCAATGTATAACACACTGCACATGCCTCATTTGAATCAACTACCTGACGAATCAGATTTTCTGCTCGCATTTTGTGTGTCCATATAATCTCTGGAGTATCAGAATCTGAAACCATTGCAGCAGCAAATGCAGCTGGACCACTACGCTCCAGTACATACAGCAAAGATTCTGGAAGAAGCCCACCCAACACACTGCGCTTTGCAAGGGGCAATGATGAGGAAACAGCAGCTTCTTCACCACCATGGAATGCTTGATGGACATGAGTCACAGCAAAGAGTTGTGCAATGGAAAGTAGATTGGATCCAGGGTATGCTAGCGCAAAATAGAAGGCTCCTGTGCTGTAAAGGCGTATCATAGCCTTGGGATTTCTGGTAACAACAGCCTTCAGCAATGCTGCAGCAGCCTCCACAATTGCTGGTTCCCCAGAAAGCATTGCCTATGAAACAAGCAGACAATAGATGAGGCAGCAGCTTTGCTAATTAACGGTCAAAATTAAAAGGAAATCAGCTTCTTAAAAGGAAAATGATTCATTACAGGAACTAGTACTCACTTAACCAGATATTAAGAAAATTAAAAGGTTGCAGCACATGACAAATGAAAGCATCAAAAAAGCATCATATGCATACAGATGAATGTTTGAATAGATGATAAAGCTGCAACCAGGACTGAATTAGCAATTTAGCATTTAGAGGGAAAATCTCAGGGCATCACCTGTGCAATATGTGGAAGACAACGAGGACTTGAAAGGATACGCTTTACCCTTGGTGTTGGGGTAACTATCTCTCCAGCATCATCTAAGTCAGAATGTGCAGCTACCATGCTATGTAATATGGACAATGCTGCATCTCCTACCTACATACGTTATCAACCAATTAACAGATATCATGAAAAACAAGCATAAACAGTAAAGACATAACTTAACGGAATGTGACAAAAGAAGCACATGAAATGGGTAGATTTGTTACTACCCGCAAAATATTTATTCTAAAATATATAACCTACAAACTCCCAACAACAATATTCAAATATATAAAACAAAAGAATCAGATAATTGAGGTTTAAAAATATATGTTTAAGTTTTTCCAAATCACAGTTGAACAAACCACAACCAAACTATTTATAGTGGCAAGTACATTAGAGAATCACTGAATCACATAAAGTTGTTACTCAGGCTAGAGACAACAGCTCAAACACCAGTAAACCACAATGAAGATCAGCATCAAGACCATGCCTGAGTGATACCTACCTGAAATGATGTGAGCACTGGAACACGCACAGCTAACGCCCAACGAAGTTCGCGAATATCACGCAATCTCTTCCACTCCACCATTCCAGATGCCCAGCACTTTGTTGTCCAGTCAATTTCTTTTTTTGACCAAAACCTTCTGATGGCATCCTTCTCAACAGGTCCAACTTGTTCACCATCCTTGTTTGTAAACATCCATTCTTTAAGTGGCTCCATGAAAGCAGTAGCAGCTAATAAATTAGATTGTAAAGGGATAGCAGTTCTTTCTGAAGCTTCATGAACCACTGTCAGCAAATCAACAGCTAATACACAACCTCCAACTAAAACACAAGCCTCTACATTAGACAAAACCTTCATTAAAACCTGCAAGTAAAGCCACCACAAATTAAAATAGATGAATGGTTACAGGTTAAAGCAAAGACACAAAATATTATGGATCACATAAAAAAGACAAACATGCCAATAATAAAATACACCTTCAAGAGAAGGAGAAGACGGTGCCTCAAAGCTCTATCATCTGTCCTATCTAGAAGTACTGTAATATGTGCAGCACCCTCAAAAGGACCTATTGTAATGTAATGTTGTTCATAGACAATGGCCATTGCTCTTGCACAAAGCTCCCTTACTGAAGAGCCTCCCCCTCCCCCAAAACCATCTAATCTTCCCATATCACACCAATCATCAGATGCACCCAGTTCATCAGGAACAGCACCATCAACTGTAAGCCCAGTGTCAGCATCACACAAAAACCGATGATATAGTGCCCTAAAGAAAGCTACTGGATCACGCAGCGGAAAATCCTGTGCCCTGCCACTGCTAGTACTATCAAGAAGCAAACGCAGATAGTATTGACCTACACAAACTTCTTTGGACAAGCTATGATAATTCACAGAGAACTCTGAATAGTTCCAAGATATTTGTGGCACACTATCTTGCCCAGTGATCATCTCAACTGAAGCTCCTTCTGGAACAATATCTTCAGTACGTTCCTTCTCAACATCTAGTTTATGAACCTCAGCCTGCAAGGCCTCCCTCAATTCTTGCCTTGTTCGCTCATTCCAGATTAGATCTGCCCGATTGTGATCAAGGCTAAATGCTCGCCAAAATTCATGCCAATTACAGAGTAGCCGACCAGAACCCACAGGTGTGTTCTCCACCACAACCTGTGCAGGAGCTGGAAGGTCACTGTTCTGGAAACCAGCCACATGAGAATCAAAGTCAACTGAATTAGAAACATTTGGTTCTGTTGTCACATGCACATCGGTTGAAGGTTTATCAGCCGAAGCAGGTGAATGATCATTTTGCAAAACCCCTGAAGAGGGAGTATCACTGGTCAAATTTTCAACTGTTTGAAGAGTAGAAAATTGTCCAGAAATTGGATCTACAGCAGTTTTTTGATAGTTATCTGATCCTTTAAGACCACCTGCATTTGCCTGTATCACTGAATCTCCAACTTCATAATTAACAGGATCTTGAGATGTTATTCCTCTCCCAGCACGACCTCTCCTCTGCTGAAGTAACCGTCGCTGTCTCCTACTGATCAATGATCCTTCTCGATTTACCTCTTCAAGTTGAAGTCCATCAGAACGAGTGTGCAAATAAGCAACAAGCCCAGGAGGCAGAACCCTAGACAATAGATCTAAAGCTGGTTGATATGAATCAGCCCAAAGAGCAACAAGTTGTCGACTAACCTCACGACGCTCACCAGCAGGAAGGTAAAAAGCATGCAATAAATGTCTCAGCAAAGCACCATCACGCAAAGCAGCATCACGCATGGACTCTGCTGCAATCGCATCTTCTTCTGCAATTGTGCGCATGATCACCGCAACTGTTTCCCTCACACTTTCAGCAGGATGTGCAAACAATGCAAATAAACGACGCCGCAAACCAGCTACTTGTCGTAACAATTCAACAAAAACTGTGTACTGAGTAGTTTCACCATGTGGATCACATATCATAGCCTCAAGAACTTCAACAATAGTCATTGACAATAAAGGTGATACAGACATGGGTTTCAATCTGTTGGCAAGGATAATAACATAACCATTATGAGAAAACAAAACAGACTTTGTGTGCATTATTGTGGCATGACGCTCTCCTTTAGAATCTGTTAATAAACTAGGATCTGTTGGACCACCACCAATAAGAGTCGCAATAAGTCCTGCAGCTTCAGCTGCTACACCCTCAGAACCATTTCTAAGTAAACCCATAATTCTTCCAACAGCTGCAGGAAAAGACATCACATGTGAAGCTGCACTTCTAGAAGCCAATAATCTACGCAAACATGCAATGAAACCCATCACTGTTGCAGCTGCTTTAGGAGAAGGAGGTGGCAAGGGAGGAGACTCTGGAGGAAGATTTGGTGTAGCTGGAAGCATTGTAATCAAGGCCATCAAAGTTACCTCAGGCACTTCTATATTAGGAGGAACTCCACTATATGGAATACAAGCATTGAACTCCCTTATTCTACGCCACAGTTTTGCTCTCGAACCAGGAATTGAACCACCTTCAGCAATAGCATCTTTAGCAGCTGCAGCTAAGTGTTTCAAATGCATGGATGCACTTTCCATGTCAGCAATTGGGCGCTTTGGTCCTACTAATAAATGCACTCTCCCACAAGATGGATCAATACGATGACCAGGCATAGTCAACCTAGGTAGTATAGGTACTGGGCTCTGACACTGCATAAGTAGACCCCAGTAATCAACAACACATTAAACTGCCATAACAAATATTTGCAACAAATGATAAACTGATAGCGTAAGGCACAAATTGGCCCTCAAAACTTAACCCAATAGTCATATAGGCCCCTGATTCTCAATTACAGTCAATTGAACCCTTCAAATTTGGAATTATTTGGTAAAATAAATTAAATTATGAACAGCCCACTTTACCACAATTCAATATCAAGGGCCTCCTAAACTATCAGATTAAAATTAATAGAACAATTAAGGCCTTTGGCCTAAACTAATAGGGTTATCAAGCAATGCTAAAGCAATTATGATAACTTGCAACATCATGTTTCCATCAACTTTAACAGCTACAAAACCTATCAATAACCTATAGGCACAGATATACCTACTTCTGTTTGCAACACATCCCGAACTGCAGCAAGTAAACTATCACGAGACGTGCTTGCATAAACCTGTATCCATAAATATTTGAAACTTTCAACCATAGTAAAAACAAATTTCTTTAAAAAAAAAAAGAAAAAGAAAATCAGTGCTCACATGGATAGGACAACCATCATTGTACTCAATAGCAAACATTTGGGGCTCCTCCGCAAATCGAACAAGTGAGCTTACTGCAGATAAAGGACGAACAATAACAGCCTGCAGACATCTAATGAAGATTCTAAGCATTTGATATATAATGCAATAGGCATCATTATCGTATACATTAAATACATATGAAATAAAGCTTTATCATTTTCAAGTCACAAAGCACATAAGATTGACGTCTTGGACAAGGCAATCATATTGTATCAACTATTCTAGCATCTATATCAGTTGTAATTTTTCATCAACTTACTTCATAGTTTTCTGGTCGCCTTTCAACGAGTGAAACCTTTGTTAGAATGAGTTGACGAGAGACAGCATCGCCGTGCTCTCCAAGTCCACCTTTTGGCCCAATTCCCAGACTCAATCCAGGAACATTTAAAGTTCCATGAGCAGCAGAACGTAACCTTGTTACAGACCAACCCCCACAAGGGGTTTCTTCTGCACCAACTGCTTCCTTTGCTGAATTTTAAAAGATAATTACATAATTAATTAAATCTAAACAGTAAAAGAAAATATGAAAAATCAGAGGCTAGAAGAGTAATGAAGTGCTCATAAATAGCTACCCCTCTGCTTGATATATTCCATTATAGTCAGGGTTTGCGAACTGTCCACGGAGAGTGAAACCCCAGCCATTGATAGTGCAGTTTTAGTCTGCGAAAGCACATTAATAGTGTCAATGCAAACTATGTTCTATAGCAGCAAAACACTCAAATAGGCAAATGAATACAATGTAGGAATTACTTATAAGATGTGGGAAACAAGGAGCATAAGAGCAACCTTATACAAACAATTGAGATGGTTCCAATAAGTATAATAATAACCTGCAAAATACCCCAATCGTGTACGAGATAACCACCCATTTCCGAAACACCAACTGGTCTGGATCTCGGTCTAGCATGATTTGGACATGGCATCATTAGGATGATTCAGATAAGGTGTCATTAAATGATTTGGACATGGCCTCATCAGGATGATTTCGCTAAGGAGTCACTCAATTAGTTGGACAATGACACTTAATAATATCCAGAAGAAGCTGAATCCTACTAGGCATCTACTAACCTTATCCTACTATATCTGGGAATCTTACATCCCACTTTATCAACATTTCCCCTCCATAAAACTTTTAAACAGTTACAGTCCTACACAAACTGGGAGTCTTACAACAGCCCTATATAAAGCAGCCTACCAGGTATATACCTCACTCAGTTCAACCTTTAATAGTTAACTCAAAGACTTACTGACTTAGGCATCAGAGGTTGTCTACAAAGTACAACCATTACCTGTGTCATGTCATGTTGCAAATTTGCAGGTCCATACCCCCTTGAGAATTGAGGCAGCATCAACATATAGACATTAAATTAAAGGCTTATGATTAAAGCTGCAATTCTTACCAAGTTTGAGATAATTGCCTTGTTGGTTGTCCCTGAAGCAGCTTGGAAAGCTTTAGACTTTCTTCCATATAAAGAGCAAAGAACAAAACCTCCACAATCACTTGCTATCTTTCCATAACCATCGGAAAGGAGAATGATAGCAGGGGAATTCATGTCTCTAAAATCTAAGCACCAGCGTAGATCCCCAGTTTTTAATTCAACCAGTTCAACCCCCACATAAGTAACTTTGAATTTCTGCACAACAGTAAAAAGCATTACAAAATCAGTATTTTGAAAAAGTCCGTGCTATACGGCTATACCATATATTATGACAACTACTCCTAGATAGAAGAAAAAGTGATAAAACCACTCCTTATATGCAGGAGACTTTTCAACAGGATTTTTTTTGTCATCCTCTTTGAAAACTGATTTTATTTAATTAGGTATCATAATTGCTGCAATTGGAAAGCAAGGAAAGACTTGGAATGACATGGGGCAAGATGTTGAAAGAAAAAATAGAGTGATAGAGAGAACTTGCATCCCTTGATCTTTCTAAAGTAATAACACTAAGTCTAAAACTGAGTAAAGTGGAAGAAAATAATGCATCTAGCTGACACTAGCCAACTGGGAACTAAGACTTGAATAAGTTGAAAATAAGGCTTAGGTGAGTATAAATATTGCACACAGAAAGCCCTTCATAGAATTCTCGCAGATCATGAGTAATTAGAGACCTTTAGGTGAGTACAAATATTGCAACTATATAAGGAATGAAGAAACATGTCCAATTAGTGAGCCATCACTCTTCGAAAGGATGAACTAATAAGATTAAAAGATTAACAAAGAAGATGAGTGCCACCCATAGAAATCTTCAATTTAGATGAACCATAACTTCTCATAATTTCTTTTAGGGTCCATTTGGAATAAGAATTTCGCAAGAATCCAATTCAATTGATTTCTTTTTTAACAATTCTGTTGTTTGGAAGGAAAGAGTTCAATTCTTTTTTAAATTAAAAAATTTTCAGCAAGAATTCATTTAAATTCTTTTATTTGCAAAACGAATTATACCAAAAGAAGGCCTATAGAAAAGAGAAATGCAGGAATAGAACACATTGCGAAAATCAAACACAGCAAGACTACAAACTGCAAGTGAAATGAAAAAGTCACTTACAAAAGGCACCCACTCGCCATTCCTTCTCCTAAGATGCAGCACTGGGAACTCCGCCACAGGACTTAGCCTATTCCAGCGTATTCTATGCAACTCTGTAAGAATACTAGCTCTATACCTGGACGAAAACTTAATCGCCTTGAATTTACCTTTCCCATCAGTCCTAACACTCAAATTGAACTCGTTCGAATTCTCATCGCGACCAATAATAGGAGAAGCCCCGTCGAAATCACTCCCTACATCATAGGAGTTGGTGACAGAGAGAGTGTTAGGGTCCAGAGTAATAATAGAAACATTGGAAATACACAGAATCCGCTTGTATCGGCCCCGCCATGAGTGTTTAACGACAAGGTATCGGGCGAGGTACTCAGGCTCTTCCTGGAGGGGAGGAGCAGAATTGGCAGGAGAAGAAGAAGAGGAGGAGAGATTATTAGAGGGTTCCATTGGAGGGCGGGAGTGATCGGGCGCGTGTCGGGTGAGAGATTGCTGGTGATGTTGTTCTAGGTAGTGAAGGGTGTGGGTGCGAGGAACATTGTTGGAGCGGATAAAGAACCGAAGTCCCACGCCGGGTTGGGGGTGAGACCGCGACTGATTCGCACCCAGTTTTCGGCCTTAATTAGCGATCACTCGGATTAGATCGATCGCAGCAGTAGCTAAGCCTAATCGCATTGACATGAAGAAATTAATAATTTTAAGAAAAGACTATTGAGGATCTCAATTTGAAGGACTGGATAAGTATCGAAATGAAGGGTTTTTGTCATATAATATTTTACTTTTTTTTTTCCTTTCAGACAGCTAGAAGAAAAGGAAGATGAAAAAGAAGAGAAAGTTGGTGCTGTGCTGTTGTTTCAGCGACCTCACTGTCGAGTTAATTTTTTTGCGGGAGGACGAAGAGAAGTTTCCGTCACCTGTCGGTGAGTTTTAATCCGGTCTTTGTGTGGTGAGCTGGCGCGTATGGGATAACTGTATAGTTTACAAGTGATGCTTAAATTCTGTTAAAAAAATCATTAATCCTTAAGAACTTCTTTACTAAAACTTTTCAATAATCCGCGGAAACTTTTCTCCAAATTTAAACTCACTGCTCTTAAAAACACTAGTTTATTTTTCAATGTGCAATGTGTAGCAGTGTTGTGACACTTTAGGGTTTCTAATATTCTATTGGCTTGGTGAGGAGCGGATAAAAATAAAAGTCGCTATTCTAATGAAAAAAAATGACTTATCCTAATAAAGGCTCATTATCCTTTATAATTCACAACTCGATAGACTAAATTCAGAACAGTGAATACGGGAGAGGGAAGGCATTAGGCATCTCGCCTGAAATTTACTACTCAGAATGGCACCAACCTCCTAAACATATTTTTTATATTATGATATAGTGTATTAATTAAGAAATTTCTTTCAGACAAATACATCACTAATTTTACTATGCACATTGATCACACAAGTACTTATTTCATGTTCATCCAATAAGTCTACATATGTGAGGCATCTACTTGACTTTAGATGGGATGATTACCCAGTTGTCTTATTACTTGCTTTTCTAAATTAATTTCATGTATTCAATTTGTATCCAAGAGTGAGTTCCTACCATACATGGTTTCTATGTTCAAGTTTGCTACGTAAATAAATAAAGATTTCACTAGAGTTTTTAAGCATGTATGTTAACCTATTTTTTATGATTACTCTAAGATCATTACTATTTAGTGGTAAAATTTAAACTATATTTTAAATATATAGTGCAAGCAAAATTATAATATTTTTGCTGCAGATTGAGTTTTTTAAGAATAATCGAATGTTATGTTTTAGAGGAAATTTACAATAGATTTAATTTGCTTATTTATTATATTTTAAATTTACTTATAAAATTGAATTAATATGAATTGAGATTATCAGTTAATTTCGCTGCCGATGAGACTTCAGTTCATTGAGTGAAAGTCTTCATTAGTGGATTGAACTCTCTAGGTGTTAATTAACTACTTTTGAATTAGACTTATAATAATTTAATTTTAAATAAATTTGTAAATAATAAGTTATGTGCTTAAATTTATACTTAAAATTTTTAATCGAATTAAAATGAGTTGCAAATTTTTTTTTAATTTTATTGATAATAAAACTTTAATTTATTTATCAAAAGTCTTCATTGGGTTGAATTTTTAGGTATTAATTCCTTTCAAACTAGAATCCTAATTGAAAGAGAAAATTGTGATCGATGTTGGTTCAGTTCCTTATTTTTCTTGAGTATTAATTCATATTATATCCATATGCATCCTCTTAAAATGGAAATGAAAAATAGGACAAAAAATAATAAACAATGCTCTAGTTATTTTCAAAGTTCTCATTTAAAGAGATTTGTGAAGTAAAGAGATGATATTTTCCATTATATAAAAGACCTTTTTTTTTTAATTATTATCTTGATTTAGCACAACAATTATTTAAAAAGAGTCATGAGCTGTCATCACAAGACAGGATCACGTGATAAAGGTCTAATAAGTCAATACGTGATTCCGCCTATTGAAAGAAAAATCTAAATACTATAGTATCCGGTTCCTCATCAAGAATCGCACTCTTCTTAAGAGTTCGAGTCTTTACATAAAGTTGCCATTAACAGGTACAGTCAAGTAGATCCCCGTTACGTCTATAATTACAGAATCACTGATCAATTAGCCTGCACCACTCGAATTTCCAAGAAATACTATAATTAACTCCATTTTCTTATAATATAAAAACTAACGATTGCAGAGACAAATATATGCAATTCTTATACAACTACTCTTGAGTTTTGAACGTTACATTATACTCGCCCTATTCTTCAATTTACTGTTTGAGAGTTGGAGTGATTGTCATAGACGCTGACCACCCCACTTTCTCTTTCTTGTAGATTAGTTAATCACAACACAATTTTATTTTGGCCACATCATTTGGTTCTACTGCCGAAAAATCCATTGAATTCTCTCAATTCATTTGGATTAAAATCGATCTCTTACCCCATTTTCTCTTAAAAATAAATCTATATTTTCTCTCTCGAAATTTTCAGCAATTCACGAACTACCACTGAGATTGCTACCAATGAAGGTGCTATTATTTCTTCTACTTCGGGCAGTGGACAAAACACACCCTCTATGGTAAACGAAGTAGATCTCAATGATCAGAACAATGAGCAAATGCTCCAATACATCAAAAGGTTGTAGACCACTCTCGAGCAATACAAAGTCTGAGAGGAGGCATTATTCATGGCTCCCAAAAGCAGGGAGGAAGCCTCCGTTGATACTCCAAGGTCTCGAACAGAGGCGATCCATATGCGGCCCAAAGGAAAAGCCAAGTTTGAAGAAGAAAAAGTCACCAGACAATGCTCCAAAAGATGTCGACTGGAAGCTAGTACAAGTTGTTTAAATGTACCAAAAAGAGCAGGAAGAAGACTAAGGCTTGGACGGTGTCTTGCCTCTATCAGAAGAGATCTTAGCAGAAATTTTTCCTACTAAGTTGAAGTTGCCAAGCTTGGACAAATATGATGGAACAGTAAATCCCAAAAGTCACTTAGCGATCTTTAGGACGGCCGTGTAGCTTCAGGATGTCAACGACTTCGTGTTGTGCCGAGTGTTTCTGTCAACACTCACAAGTTTGGCTTAAAAATGGTACCAACATCTGAGCCTAGGTTTAATTCAGAGATTTATGCAATTTGATATGTTATTTAAATCCAGGTTCATTACTCATATACGTCCTAAAAAGCTCTCTTCTGACCTGCAGAAGATTCGCTAGGGAGAGAGCAAATCTTTAAGGAGCTTTATCTCATGGTTTAATGTATAAGCAATACAAGTGGAGGAATTAAATCATGAGATAGCATGTGAAGCATTGAAGAAAGGAATATGCAACGTCAAGTTCATGGACTCCCTAATCAAGAACCCAGTCTCTACATACCAATAGCTAATGGACAAAGTCTAGAAGTATATCAGGCTGGATGATGAAGTCCAAGTATTGAGAGAAGACAAAAGGACGAGCCAAAAATAAAACCAAAAGCTAGAGGGCGAGGATATGAAGGAGACCATAGAAGCTACTCAGTCTCCCGAAGAAGGAATGATCAAAGTAAGTATAAGAATTATACTCCATTGAATGACTCACAAACACGCATTCTAATGTGAATTAGGAAGAACGACAAGGAAGTTAGATGGCCTCCCAAGCTTATCCAGAGAGAGCCAAAAGATGAGACAGGACTAAGTATTGTCATTTTCACGAAGACCACAGATATACAACGAAGGAGTGCTAGCAGCTGAAAGACGAGATCAAAAGGTAATAAGGAATGGCACACTTTGAAAGTTTGTTAGAAAGAATAGAAAAGAGATAAGGCCCGTACACAAGGCAATAACTTCTAAAACTACTCCTGACCGTGAACCAGTAGGGGTTATTCATGTAATTGCAAAAGGACCCAGCGATGGAAAAATTAATGAATTGTAGAAAATGTCCCGAGTGTTCAACAGAAGAGTTAGGTCATCTATCCCTAATGTAGGAGACTTAGTCCTTAAAAGGACAGATGTAATAATCCGTAATGTCAGGTCTAGTAAGTTAGAAGAAAATTGGAAAGGACCATTTAGGGTCTCAAAGATTATTCTTCCAAGGTCTTATAAGCTGGACAAGTTAGATGGTCGAGTCATTCTCCACTCCTAGAATATTTGTAATCTGAGAAAATTTTATCAATAACAATTAACGATATATTTTTTATGTGTTGTGTTCTTCAGTGACAAGGAACATTAGAGTTGCCTTCTTCAAAAAGATTAAGGAGCATTCATTAAAGGCTACAAGGTGGAAATCCTTTAGGCCATAATTTGGGTGTTAGTCCCACTAAACAAGGCATTTTATGCCAGGCCACAAGATGGAAATCCATCAGGCCATAATCTGGGTGTTAGTCCCACTAAACAAGGTACCTTATGCCAGACCACAAGGTGGGAATCCCTCAGGCCATAATATGGGTGTTAGTCCCGCTAAACAAGACATCTTATGCCAGGCCACAAGATGGGAATCCATCAGGCCATAATCTGGGTGTAGTCCCGCTAAACAAGGCATCTTATACTAGGCCACAAAGGTGGAAATCCATCGGGCCATAATTCAGGTGTTAGTCCCACTAAACAAGACATCTTATGCTAGGCCATAAGGTGAGAATCTATCAGGCCATAATTCGAGTGTTAGTCCCGCTAATCAAGGCACTCTATACTAGGCCACAAGGCGAATTTCGCCAAACTATAATTCGGGTGTTAGTCCCGCTAAACAAGACATCCTATGCCAGGCCACAAGATGGGTTCTGCCAGGCCACAAGATGGGTTCTGCCAGGCCATAATCCGGGTGTTAATCCCATTAATAAAAGCATTCGATGACAAGCCACGAGATGGGTATTTGTTAGGCTCAATGACCGAGTGTCAGTCCCATATTCATAAAAATATTTCTAAGGCATTTTATACCCAAGCTACAAGGTGGATATCTGTCAGGCCGTATGTCTGGGTATTGGTCCCATTTTACAAAATTTCCAAGTTATTTCATGGCCACTAGTTAGGCCAGTAACTGGGTGTTATAATCAGGCATTGACCCCGTAGCAATTTTTTCAAGAAGTTATTCAAATCTGGTTTAACAAAGGTTATATGAGGATTCCAGACGAGTACCAATCATACAAGCACTTAATAAAAATAATAACAAGATATGAGAGAAGATATTTTTCATTAAAATCTTGGAAGATTACATAGGAGGAAAGATGACTTCAGGTTCATCTTTTCGAGTCTCTATTACATTAGTATTTCCTACATCTATTATATTTTTTGTAGAGACTCGGTCGATACCATTGATCCTCTCCTCTTCTGGGTCATCCTCGCCCCCCTCCTGGTCATCCTCGCCCTCCTCCTCTAGAAAGATGTCATCTATCTAAGAAAAGTCCTCAAAAGAAAACCGTTTCACCAACTCCTTCCTGACTGAGTCTTAGCCCTCGACGAACATCTCTCCTCTCCGGGCGTCACGATTTCAGATTTTAGCAATCGTCTGGAATCGTGCGGCACTTGACTTGAACGCCTTCAAGCCAAGTCAGCCTTAAGAATCACCCGATACCCTGTAAACATGAATATCCTGATTAGTCAAGATTATATAAACGGATAGCGAAGCCAGCAGGCAGCATTCCATCAGAAGCCTCACAGTAGGCACAAAAGGTAAGAACTGAACATGAGAATTCATGAACAGGCTACTTATTTTATTCTAGGGGCAAAATAGTAATTATATATTATTATCGATGCAATCGTTATAATAATTCTCACCTCCTTTGTAGACAAGGGGAAAGGTCTACAAGGAGTGAAGGCACAACTCAGGATCTCTGTAGGCCTACGGTAGCCAACTGGGCCCAGCCCCAGCTGGTGGCCAACTAGTCACTCCCCCCTAAGGAGCCTTAGAAACAACTAGGCTTGTAGCAGGAGGAGACATCAACATGTCTCATATGACACCCCTCCTAAAATAAATACAAGGAAAGGAATTACAACAAATTGTCTCGGCCATTATCTTCCTACTAATTTCTACTAATTTATCCCACTATTGCTTCCTAGGAATTCCAATATTGAAAAATTATAGTTTTGGTCCCTGAAAACTCTATGACCTTGACACTCCCCCACTTAAATAATCGACGTCCTCGTCGACTGGGCTTGTTGGGATTCTTCAATCTTCGAGTTCAATACTTTTAGGCTTGTTCGCAATGTAATCCGATCTTAGTCTTACTTGATTAAAATGTTGGACAATCTTAATCTTTGATATGAGATCCTTTAGTTCTCGGTATCTCTCCCCCCTCAATTGATCTCTGTGAGCTGCTAGCTCTTATTGATGATGAAACAACAAAAGCTCTATCTTCGGTTGGTAAATGTTCTGCCCTTGATTCATTGGTCTACTGCAAATGTTGCGAAAAGTTGTTATTTCACTCCTCCGCACGAACTTATTGCCTGAACTCGTTGATCGCCGGTTCTTTTCCCCTTAACCTGTCTCGCCATTACTTGACTTTAACTGTTGACCTTGCTCCTTGCCTCAAAAAGCATGACCCTATCATACAGCAAGTCCACCAACCTGCGTACACTCATGCCCTCCCCGCACCATGATCAACCTATAAGAATCTTATCAGAAAGGTTAGTGTTAGGTTCTAACACGAATTAATATACCAAGTCATTTAGAATGCAATACACTATGAATAACAGGTGTGCCACCAACACTTGACCACTAAGGCTTGAACTGCCTTTACCCATCTCCTTGACCCAACACAACCTTCTTCCACTTGTAGCGAGGCTCGGCGAATCCTGCTATGAAATTGGTGTCCCCACTTTCAAAAAGGAGTTCACTCAGTACTCTACTCCTCTTTTGTACCTCTTATGATCCTCCCCTTCATGAGCTCTGGTATTCTGCACACTTTATCTCCTTTTCTCTACTTAAGAATGTAGTTTACTCAAATGCCTACAAAAGATGCACATTACACAAAATATCCATGACGACTAAAAGTCGCATTTTCTTGTTGAAACATATGAAAAACATAAATCTACTCAAGACAATTATTAAGATTGACTATACACGAAGTAATTAATACCATCATTATGAATCAACACTAAGAGAATACTAGAAGATACTCCCTTTTATTATACTGCTTTCACCACTGCTCACAACATCGACCTGCCTCATCAACTTGCCTCAAGCAACCTGTGCTTCTTGACCTATCTCGGTTCTCCTCCACATTGGTCCACTTGTGAGAGCTTTTGTTTAGTCATGAGATCTTTTTCCTGTCCAATGACAAAGGTAGGACTAAACTTGTCCTTTTAATACTATACATTATCTTTCAATCCCTTCTACTGAAAGCTATACATTATATGTTCGCAAAATCTGTTAGCACCAACTTATCAAGTCCCACATCTCGAGGAACCCAACTCAATACTACACAAAATATCTTAGAAAATGAATAACTAAATAAAGTAAGATAAAGAATGATATCAAGAAACACAAAAACATTATACTTATCTGATGTGAGAGGGTTCCCTCTCATTAGATTCCCTTCTCTCGTACTGAATTATCATCAAGGGGAACAACATCTCATATTTACCTTGAGCACCACACTCTTTTTGACTAGTTCCATGGCCCTTCCTTCTGTCAGTTTTCCCTTATCCTCCTTCTTCCTTTTTGTCGTAGGATGAGTGAATTATTTCCTTTCACAATGTTGTTGCTCCCAACGACATTCGATACAATTCTCGCTCAATGTTACCCTACATTCCTCTTGGCTATCCTATCAAAACGTTTACTTACCTCAAAGAGAACAAACATGTGCTTGACGACCATAGTTGGCACTTATCATACACTGTTTTCATACTCTTGTAATTGTTGTTTTCTCTTTTTTTTCCCTCTGGACTCCCATCTATTTCACTTTTGATCTATCCCCCTTTCATCCATACCAGTGTTTCCCACGAGTCTCTCAAAACTTTTCTTTTGCACTAACAATGCGGCCCAACATACCAAGAATTATAGAAGCAATAATTTGCTCACTAGGTACGCATCACGATCAAGTAATTTATAAAAGAATATCGTGACAGTTGATAACCACTTTACTCATTTCTCATAATCACCACATTTGTTATTATCATCATTTTTTTTTCACTTACGCACGGAGAGACAATACTCCATCGAATGCTACTTTTTGTGGAGTTTACTCTTACACCACGTCGTGCTGGATAGCCACTAGTTCCCTCTTCACTACTCTCGATTACCTTTCCTTTATCAAGGAATAATTATTGGTCGAAACATAGATAACTTGTGTCGTTCTGGGAGACCCCCATCTATTGACGTCTCGGGTTCACAAAAAGGAGAAATTGCGAAGTACATCTTACCTTTCGATGTCCTCGATTAAGCGGGTTTGTCAAAGGGACATGCTCACATTAATCCCTGCACTCAAGCTGTCTGTTTTATCTCTATTTCCTCATATCACCCACTTCAATTTTAGTCGTGAGTCTAACAATTGTGTAAATAGTCCACGAATCTTGTATCTGAGCTCGCTTTGTAGTATCAACTCGAATATACCTGATATTGGGCAACGATATGTTATTCTATACTAGCTTTGATTCTCATTTCTCCTCTTAGAGTCCTCAAGAAGACTTTAAAGGTCTCCTCCTCCATTCCATGTCCCTTATTGAATACAACACTCCCAAAATATTTTCCTCATACTCGATCCCTTCATGCGAACAATACTACCTTGGGCGGGAAGGAACAAGAAAGCACAAACAACCTAGAGTTGACAACTCTGTGATTTATACCTTATGTTCCCTCCTCCCTTATTCACCAGGTCCTTCAAGACCTTTGAAGCATTTCTGCACAAGCAATTTGTAGAATAATATGGCTATCTTCATAGAAAACACTTCATACGGCTTAGTTATGCCACTTCTATGTCATCTTGTTTACCACATTTCAGACCGCTCCCCCACTTACTGCTTTGGCCCATCTTCTTAGACGGTTATCAATCAGATATCAGAGTTGAACATCTCTTTAACTCATTGGTAATAGAACCAAATCAATATTGGTCACCCTTTTCTCTACACCATATTCCTCCAGGTTTCGACCTTCTTCAGGAAGGTTTTAAACTCAGTCATGTCTCTTGAGTTTGTTGTCACAATCTGCTTCCTCTATTAAAATCAAGTGCCATATTCTTTCGTGTTAGCCACAGATACTGAAAAGTTCCTTTATGTACTTTCCTTACGAATACCTTGTTGGAGTTTACCAACTCTCTTGAATAACAAATGTGACATTCTTGCAATAAAATTGAAGCTTATCATATCATATCCCCCTTTTCTCATGTATAGTGTGAACACTCCCTATCCATAGGACTTTACACTTTCATTCTTTGAATAAATTTAGCTTTATAGTTTGATCACATAAATGTTGTTCTTTATATATCTGCACAGCCACTGTAACGACCCGAATATCGGACCGCTACCGGC
Organism: Manihot esculenta; assembly: GCF_001659605.2. NCBI lineage: Eukaryota > Viridiplantae > Streptophyta > Magnoliopsida > Malpighiales > Euphorbiaceae > Manihot > Manihot esculenta. The sequence goes on from NC_035163.2 coordinate 9,335,595, forward strand.
GCTAGGATCCGGGTCGACTTAAGGCCGCCGGGACCCGTAGCAAGCCAAACATACATCTTGGAAACCTGTATAATCCCATACATGATCAACAACATGCATAAAAATTTAAACTTTTCTTTCATACATCCAACTCAACCTGAACATACATCACATAACCATAGTCATGACCCCTCTATGGGATCTCAACAATGCCCCAATGAGCACTATAACATGAGATGAGTTGGCTCACATCTGTATCATCAAATATCTAAGATTATGCATCAACAAGGGATTACAATACTCATAGGGTCAAGCACATCTATAACCTCAATATACCTCATTACATAACATACTGAAATCTCTTACATTACATCATAGTACAATTGTCATGTCCACAATCTAACTATTACATAGACATACTTCAAAACTCTGGCTAACCTCCTGGTCTACCCTGTACCTGCACAGCTGGGGTTAGGGGAGAGGGGTGAGCTACAAAGCCCAGTGAGCAGAATAGTGAAATCATATATTAAAATTTCATGTTTTCATGAAATGCAACACATCACAACAAATCACATCTCGGATGGTATTGTCACCTATAGTCCTCTACATAGTCCAACTGTGCCGGGACGTAGAATGGGTACAACCGGTCTTTCTCTTAACATAACATATCATACAGTCCAACTGTGCCAGGGACGTAGAATGGGTACAACCTGGACTTCCTCTTACATCGTGCCAGGGACGTAGAATGGGTACAACCTGGACTTCCATACCATATCATGCCATAACATCATCATATCATATGAGGACTAAAGGATCATCCAATAACCAATCCACATCATCATCATAAATGCAATGCAACATATTCGTGAATACTAATGCAACAACCTACTATATCTCATGGCATTCATGATGCATGGATCATGCTCAAAATTCATATTTCATTTATTTTAAAACTTAAGGTTTATTCCACTCACCTCTGGCTAGCTCTGACAAACTCTGTAGCAGCTGGCTCACTGCTGGGGTCCTCGGTTCCTCGGGTCCGAACCTACACAGGTGGACTCCAATGAGGGACCAAACATACATAAACATAACTCTAACATACTCCCCAAAAACCCCCTAAAACATCATGAAATCATCACATAAAAACATGCAAGAAATGGCTGAACAGGGCACTTTCGGCGGCAGGTTCGGCGGCCGAAACTCCCAGACAGAGGCGAAACTCATGCATGTTCGGCGGCACCTTCGGCGGCCGAAAGTCCCAGACAGAGACGAAAGTCTCTTTTCGGGGGCAACTTCGGCAGCCGAAAGGCCTGCCTCCCAAGCCACGTTCGGCGGCCGAAAGTGCCTTCGGCTGCCGAACCTGGTTTCTGCCAAAGGGCAGAAACTTGGCTCCTTTATGCACATTTGCCTCCCAACTCTCAAATCATGCATAAACTTGTTCTAAAACATGCATACATATCATACATCACACCTAGGGGTCTCAAACTATCAAATACCCCAACTACAACACTTCAAACACACAAAAATCAACATACATTGTTCATCAAAACATCAAAACCCATAAACTCATCAACAAGCCTAAACATGCATCTCTACCCATAAAACAACTTAATGCTTGTTTAAAACACATAACAAGGGTGGATCCGAGCTTACCTCTTGAAGAAACGAGAGGAAAGGCGATCCTAGCTTGGAGATGGAGAGATTGAGCTCTTTGAACCTCCAAGTACCCAAAACTTGCTCTTTACTCACAGATCTTCAAAACAGAAGTTAAAACCCGTGAAAATCATGGAAGATCTAAGGAAAACACTCAAGATCGAGGGAGGGGTGGCAGAGACTCACCTTGGCCGACAACGGGGGAGAAAAAGCTCGCCTGTGCGGACCTAAGGGATCCTTTTATAGGTGGCTGGCCAGGCCACGTTCGGGGGCCGAATGTGCCTCCGCATGCATGCCATGTTTGGCGGCCGAACTTGACTTTCGGCGGCCGAACCTGGGTTTTCCTCCAAAGACTTTTCATGCAAAAACTCATTAAATTTTCATACTTAAAACCATGAAATACCTTAAAACATTTTAAGAAAACATGTTTCTATCCTACTAGAGGCTTCCGACATCCGAGATTCCACCGGACGGTAGGAATTCTGATACCGGAGTCTAGCCGGGTATTACATTCTCCCCCCCTTAAGAACATTCGTCCCCGAATGTACCTCAACTAGCACACATAGCATGGCATAAAACATAACATATATACATAGCACATAAAACTCACAGGGGACTAACCTCAGAAAATATAAGGGTATTGCTGGAGCATGGACTCCCGTGTCTCCCAAGTGCATTCCTCCAAATTGTGGTGGTTCCACAGGACTTTCACCATCGGGATTTCCTTGTTTCTTAACTTTCTGATTTGGGTGTCTCGGATCCGTACTGGCTGTTCAACATAAGTGAGATCCTCTTGGACCTCCACATCAGGCTCACTAAGAACCTTGCTCGGATCCGACACAAACTTCCTCAACATCGAAAAATGGAAAACCGGATGGATTCTTTCCATTGAAGCAGGTAAATCCAGCTTGTACGACACATTCCCAATCTTTTGCAAGATTTCAAAGGGTCCGATGTATCGTGGGGCTAGTTTACCTTTCTTCCCGAAACGAACCACTCCCTTCATTGGAGACACCTTGAGCAATACCAGATCCCCCTCCTGAAACTCTAACTGTCTTCTGCAGACGTCTGCATAGCTCTTCTGTCTGCTGGCAGTAGTCTTGATTCTCTCTCTGATTATGGGTACCACCCTGCTGGTGATCTCAACAAGCTCAGGCCCTGCCAAGGCCTTTTCTCCAACTTCTTCCCAGCAAACAGGTGACCTGCACTTCCTCCCATATAAAGCTTCATATGGAGCCATCCCGATGCTAGCATGATGGCTGTTATTGTAGGCAAACTCCACCAAAGGTAGATGCTGCCTCTAAGAACCGCCAAAGTCCAGCACACACATTCTGAGCATATCCTCGATAGTCTGGATGGTCCTTTCTGACTGTCCATCAGTCTGGGGGTGGAAGGCAGTACTGAAATCCAACCTGGTACCCATGGCATTCTGCAGACTCCGCCAAAACCTGGAGGTGAACTGGGGCCCTCTATCTGACACTATCGAAACAGGAACCCCATGTAGCCTGACGATCTCATCGACATACACCTGCGCTAACTTGTCCACAGAATAGCCACTCCTGACAGGAATGAAGTGAGCAGATTTGGTGAGTCTGTCCACAATCACCCATATGGAGTCCACTTTGTTGGACGCCGCCGGTAACCCCACTACGAAGTCCATAGCTATATTCTCCCATTTCCACTCTGGAATAGGTAGCGGGTTAAGCATTCCAGCCGGCTTCTGATGTTCCAGCTTCACCCTCTGACACACTTCGCAGGCTGACACGAACTGTGCCACTTCCTTCTTCATCGCTGGCCACCAATAAACTTTCTTCAAATCTTGATACATCTTGGTGCCTCCGGGGTGAACGCTGTATCTTGCATTATGAGCCTCCCTCATAATGTCTCCTTTTAGCCCAATGTCATCTGGTACACATAGTCTGCTCCCATAGCGGAGGATCCCCTTGCTGTCGAATCTGAACTCACTGTCATTGCCTGACTGAACAGTCCTGGCAATCTTTACTAACTCCGGGTCCTCATGCTGTTTTTGAGCCACCTGTTCCAGAAATACGGGTGCCACTCTCATCTGGGCCACCAAGGCACTTGTACCAGACAACTCCATCTGTAGACCTTCCTTAATGAGCTTGTAAAACTCCTTCACCACTGGCCTCCTCTCTGCCGATGTGTGGGACAAACTGCCTAGTGACTTCCGGCTTAGGGCGTCTGCCACGACATTCGCCTTACCCGGATGATACTGAATCTTGCAATCGTAGTCACTCAGCAGCTCCACCCATCTCCTCTGTCTCAAGTTCAAATCTCTTTTACTCAGGATGTACTGCAGGCTTTTATGATCTGTGAAGATCTCACATTTTACCCCATAGAGGTAGTGCCTCCACATCTTGAGTGCAAAGATTACTGCTGCCATCTCAAGGTCATGCGTGGGGTAATTCAACTCATGCTTCTTCAACTGCCTAGAAGCATAAGCAATCACCCTCTCGTTCTGCATCAGTACACAACCCAGTCCCACACGGGACGCATCACAAAAGACTGTAAAGTCCTCATCACTAGATGGCAGAGCTAAAACTGGTGCTGAAGTCAGCCTCTTCTTAAGCTCTTCAAAACTCTCTTCGCACTGGTCGGTCCACACAAACTTCTGATTCTTCCTGGTTAACCTGGTCAGAGGAGCTGCTATCTTTGAGAAGTCCTGAACGAACCTCCTGTAGTAACCTGCCAAACCCAAGAAACTTCTAATCTCTGTCACTGAAGTGGGTCTAGGCCAGTTAGCCACAGTTTCTGTCTTCTTGGGGTCTACCTCAATCCCATTCTCTGACACTACATGCCCCAAGAACGAAATGCTCCTCAGCCAGAATTCACATTTAGAGAACTTGGCATACAAGCCATGTTCCCTCAAAGTCTGCAAGACCAACCGCAGATGATGGGCATGCTCCTTTGCATTCCTGGAATACACCAAGATATCATCTATGAAGACAATAACGAAGTGATCCAGGTACTGGCTAAACACTCTGTTCATGAGATCCATGAATGCTGCAGGGGCGTTGGTTAACCCGAACGGCATTACAAGGAACTCAAAATGCCCATATCTGGTCCTGAAAGCTGTCTTCGGCACATCTTCATCCCTTATCCTTAGCTGATGGTACCCCGATCTCAGATCTATTTTGGAGAAACAACCCGCTCCTGCTAGCTGGTCGAATAGATCATCGATCCTTGGCAGAGGGTACCTATTTTGTAGTGACTTTGTTCAACTGCCTGTAGTCGATACAAAGTCTAAGGGATCCATCCTTCTTCCTCACAAACAAGACCGGAGCACCCCAAGGTGAGGTACTCTGTCGGATGAAACCCTTTTCTACCAGCTCTTGCAACTGCTCTTTCAATTCTTTCAACTCAGCTGGAGCCATCCTGTAGGGAGGGATAGAGATCGGTCTAGTTCCAGGCACCAACTCTATCTCGAACTCTATCTCCCTAGCAGGTGGTAAACCTGGAAGCTCATCCGGAAAAACATCCTGAAACTCTCTGACAACTGGCACCGAGGCCGGCTCCCTGACCTGACTGTCTAGCTCTCTCACATGAGCTAAGTACCCCTGACATCCCTTCCTAAGCAACCTATGAGCCTGGAGAGCTGATATCAGACCTCTAGGTGTGCCCCACTTGTCTCCTCTGAAGACGACCTCTGACCCGTTCTGATCTCTGAACCTGACTACCTTGTCCCTGCAGTCCAAGGTAGCACCATGGGTAGATAGCCAATCCATCCCTAGAATGACGTCAAAGTCTGTCAAATCTAGAACCACAAGGTCGGCGGAGAGGCATCTTCCCTCAACAAAAACTAGACTGTACTGGCAGACTGACACTGCCACTGACGGGTCACACTTGGGTCCACTGACCCATAGGGGACACTCTAACCCAGAGACTATCAGACCCAACCTCTCAACGGCTCTCGGAGTAATAAATGAATGAGATGCACCCGGGTCCATTAATGCATACACATCAGAACACCCAATGACGAGATTACCTGACACCACGGTGTTGGATGTGTTAGCCTCCTGCTGTGTCATGGTGAAGATCCTGGCTGGAGCTGATGGACCTTCACCTCGGGAACCAGAAGAAGAGGCTGCCCCTCTCCCTCTACCTCTGCCACTGCCCTGAGTTGTGGCTGGAACTGCTGGCTGTGCCACACTATCAGAAGCTGTCTGCTGGGGCTGGCCCATAAAAGGCGCTCTAGGACACTCCCGAGCTATGTGTCCCTCCTGTCCACATCTGAAACATGTATTTGTCCCAGCTCGACACACTCCCCTGTGCGGTCTTCCACATCTCTGGCATTCTGTACCATCTGAGCCTGAGCTCGAGCCACCGCCAAATCCCAGACCGGATTTCAACTTGTTCCAAAACTTATTCTTCTTCGGCTTCCTGGTGGTGTTATCCCACCTCTTCTTACCTGAGCTCTGAGAAGAGAAACCTGGTCCTCCTCTGCCTGGGGTCTTAACCCCTGAAGACTGGGTCACTGACTGCTTCACTGACCCTTCAACTATAGCACTTGCTTCCATTCTTCGAGCCATATCCACCACAGTGTGGAAACTTTCTCTCTCAGCTGACTGAATCAACGAGGAGTACCTGGAATGCAGCTTCATAACATACCTCCTGGCTTTCTTCGTATCTGTATCTAGAGCTTGCCCTGAAAAAGGTAATAGCTCCAAGAATTTATCAGTGAACTCCTCTACACCCATATGCTCTGCCTGCCTCAGTTGCTCAAACTCAATCATCTTCAGTTCTCTAGAACTGTCTGGAAAAGCCCATCCAGCGAACTCATTCGCAAATTCTTCCCATGTCATACCGTCTAGTCTCGGGTCCACATAACACTTGAACCATTCCCGTGCCTTCTTGCACTTTAAAGTGAACCCTGCCATCTGAATGGCCCTACTGTCACTTGCCCCTAGCTCATCAGTTATTGTCTTCACTACTCTCAGATACTCAAAGGGGTCATCCCCTGACTTGTATTTGGGAGCATCTAGCTTGAGGTAATCTGTCATCTTTACCTTACTCCCATCAGCTGAGCTAGGTCTAGGAGGTTGAGTAACTGGGGCTGCTGGTTCTGTAGGTGGTGGAGGTGGAGGTGGAGGTGCAGCATTCCCCGAGGTGGGGTTTGCCGGGTTTGGATAGAAGGGTGAGGGTGGATAAGCTGGGTACTGTGTGTAAGGTGGATAGAAAGGTGGATAAGGCATGTAGGTAGGGTAAGGGTTAAAGCTGGAGTAATCCGATGTACCTCCCATCGGATACCCTGAACCCTGAGGGAAGGGTGGATAATGGGGTGGAAAACCATACCCCGAGGCCTGAACGCCTCCCTGAGACTCCCCTGTCCCTTCTTCCTCCATGCTCACATCCAAGTTCCCATCCCTTCTCTGCTCCTCTTCCATAACCTCCCTCACATCTGAAGAACTTCCTCCTCTATCAGTCCCCCTTCTGCTAGCATCAAAAGACCTTCTAGGGTCCCTTGACACTCTTTCTCTGTTGGCTCTACAAGACATTGCCCTAGGCAATGTGGGAGGGCGGGCGCTCGTGCCCTCATCCTCAGGTGGCACTCTAGTCAATCGTGCAGATCGACGAGTTCCTCTCATCCTATTTTCTGAAAAACAGTACACATCATACAAACATTAGCATCACATGGTTCATGTGGGCACACATGAACCCTCATCACATATGCATCATTCATCTCATAGCATCAATGCACATGTCTATAATCATGGCATTTCACATCATCATACAAGACAGGACTCCACATCCTATCCTAGTGGACATGATCTTTCCTATTGTGCTTGACCTTCTAGAACATCTATGAGCCCGACACTCTAGGTCCGATCCTATGAACCTAGGGCTCTGATACCATTATGTAATGACCCGAATATCGGACCGCTACCGGCGCTAGGATCCGGGTCGACTTAAGGCCGCCGGGACCCGTAGCAAGCCAAACATACATTCTGGAAACCTGTATAATCCCATACATGATCAACAACATGCATAAAAATTTAAACTTTTCTTTCATACATCCAACTCAACCTGAACATACATCACATAACCATAGTCATGACCCCTCTATGGGATCTCAACAATGCCCCAATGAGCACTATAACATGAGATGAGTTGGCTCACATCTGTATCATCAAATATCTAAGATTATGCATCAACAAGGGATTACAATACTCATAGGGTCAAGCACATCTATAACCTCAATATACCTCATTACATAACATACTGAAATCTCTTACATTACATCATAGTACAATTGTCATGTCCACAATCTAACTATTACATAGACATACTTCAAAACTCTGGCTAACCTCCTGGTCTACCCTGTACCTGCACAGCTGGGGTTAGGGGAGAGGGGCGAGCTACAAAGCCCAGTGAGCAGAATAGTGAAATCATATATTAAAATTTCATGCTTTCATGAAATGCAACACATCACAACAAATCACATCTCGGATGGTATTGTCACCTATAGTCCTCTACATAGTCCAACTGTGTCGGGACGTAGAATGGGTACAACCGGTCTTTCTCTTAACATAACATATCATACAGTCCAACTGTGCCAGGGACGTAGAATGGGTACAACCTGGACTTCCTCTTACATCGTGCCAGGGACGTAGAATGGGTACAACCTGGACTTCCATACCATATCATGCCATAACATCATCATATCATATGAGGACTAAAGGATCATCCAATAACCAATCCACATCATCATCATAAATGCAATGCAACATATTCGTGAATACTAATGCAACAACCTACTATATCTCATGGCATTCATGATGCATGGATCATGCTCAAAATTCATATTTCATTTATTTTAAAACTTAAGGTTTATTCCACTCACCTCTGGCTAGCTCTGACAAACTCTGTAGCAGCTGGCTCACTGCTGGGGTCCTCGGTTCCTCGGGTCCGAACCTACACAGGTGGACTCCAATGAGGGACCAAACATACATAAACATAACTCTAACATACTCCCCAAAAACCCCCTAAAACATCATGAAATCATCACATAAAAACATGCAAGAAATGGCTGAACAGGGCACTTTCGGCGGCAGGTTCGGCGGCCGAAACTCCCAGACAGAGGCGAAACTCATGCATGTTCGGCGGCACCTTCGGCGGCCGAAAGTCCCAGACAGAGACGAAAGTCTCTTTTCGGGGGCAACTTCGGCAGCCGAAAGGCCTGCCTCCCCAGCCACGTTCGGCGGCCGAAAGTGCCTTCGGCTGCCGAACCTGGTTTCTGCCAAAGGGCAGAAACTTGGCTCCTTTATGCACATTTGCCTCCCAACTCTCAAATCATGCATAAACTTGTTCTAAAACATGCATACATATCATACATCACACCTAGGGGTCTCAAACTATCAAATACCCCAACTACAACACTTCAAACACACAAAAATCAACATACATTGTTCATCAAAACATCAAAACCCATAAACTCATCAACAAGCCTAAACATGCATCTCTACCCATAAAACAACTTAATGCTTGTTTAAAACACATAACAAGGGTGGATCCGAGCTTACCTCTTGAAGAAACGAGAGGAAAGGCGATCCTAGCTTGGAGATGGAGAGATTGAGCTCTTTGAACCTCCAAGTACCCAAAACTTGCTCTTTACTCACAGATCTTCAAAACAGAAGTTAAAACCCGTGAAAATCATGGAAGATCTAAGGAAAACACTCAAGATCGAGGGAGGGGTGGCGGAGACTCACCTTGGCCGACAACGGGGGAGAAAAAGCTCGCCTGTGCGGACCTAAGGGACCCTTTTATAGGTGGCTGGCCAGGCCACGTTCGGGGGCCGAATGTGCCTCCGCATGCATGCCATGTTCGGCGGCCAAACTTGACTTTCGGCGGCCGAACCTGGGTTTTCCTCCAAAGACTTTTCATGCAAAAACTCATTAAATTTTCATACTTAAAACCATGAAATACCTTAAAACATTTTAAGAAAACATGTTTCTATCCTACTAGAGGCTTCCGACATCCGAGATTCCACCGGACGGTAGGAATTTCGATATCGGAGTCTAGCCGGGTATTACAGCCACGATTCCCAATAATATTAATAAATAAGTTCATATTGAAAAGAGAATTATTTACCTCCATCCCATGACAAGGCTCGAGGTTATGGGATTCCATCCTTGTCTACTTCATAGGCATTAGCTCGTAATTCACGCCATTGATAAGTGTTCCTCTGGTTCACTTCTGCAGTATTGCTCATAGTCTCTCCTATGTCATATTTAATTTTCTTGCACCATTCCTGCAAGCAAAAGAAATATATGAGAGGTCACTGCCTCAATTTTGTCTTAGGAGGCCTTGACTCGCGATTGTCGAAACCGGTAAAAAATAACCTTTCCGGTTATCAATAATATTACTACTGCAGATAGTGGTAAAGGATCGAATCCACAGAGAATTGAAAACTTATCTATTTTTCTTAACAAAACCAAGAGAATTAACTGAATGAGAAACTGAAAGCAATTAACTGAAAGCAAAATGAAAATAAAGTGCAATAAAATTAAAATGGGGGGTTTTGAGATTGATTTGATTAAGCAATTACTGAAAGCAATTAAATAAGCGAATAATAAAATAAAAGGTAAATCAAATATGAGAAAGGTCTAGTTGAAGAGTTGGATCCACTTCAGTTGTTTGGATTGAGCATTGAAACTTATGTTCTTTTGATTGATTCAATAGATTAGTTATGGAGATGGAAAACGCTTCTCACCACTATGTCTCTCCTTATGATTAAACCAATTAGGGAACGTCCTCTAATTAATTACTAATTAACAAATTGCCAAGGAACGTCCTTGGGCCTTAGGCATCAAACAATTGTTAACTGCATGAAGAGAGAGAGAGATCCAATCCTAACTACTCAAACGCATGAGATGTTGCTAGATCATACAATTTCCTTAGTTTTCACACCAAGTGTTCTTATGTTTGAATAATCAAAGCAATTACAGACTTAAAATTATCCAAACTAACAATATATTACCTTGCAATCAATAATCAAGTGGCCAATTTGATCAAAATAACAAAGCAATAATAGAATCAAGCATGAACTGTATGAATATTAAATAACCAAAAGACAAACAATGTGTGTTCAGATATCACAATCCATAAAACAACAAAGTTTCAACCAATCTTCAACTAGAATAAAAGGTATCAACCACTCATGGCTGAATCAAAAATCAAAAAATAAAGAAAAGAAGAAGAAGAGATGGTATCACTTGCAATCCCGTAGGTGTGTCCAAGGGGGTGTGGAAAAAGCTATGGGGAGGCTCCTTATGTGTCTTTTTATAGTTGAAAGTGTTGCCCTAGGTCCTTACTTGCTGTCCAAGAGGTGCTTGCTGCCCAAGTTGTGTCTGAAAAGGAAAGAATCGCGTTGCAAGCTCTTTAGAAGGCAAGAGGCGAGCGCGGATGCTCTGCAGAAGGAAGTTGGCGCGCGCGGATGGATGTGCAGAAGGGAAAGTGAGTCTGTCCAGTCTTTCCTTTTTAGGTGGAGCCTTCGTTTGAATTTTGAATGCTGAATGCAGAAAAGGCAAGTGCGTCTTCATGAAATCTTGCTGCCTAAATAGGAAGATATGACTGCTGCAGTGTGTGCACATCTTCGAACAAGGAAAGAAAGATCTGCGATTTGAATTTCAAATAATCTTCTGACTGAGCTTTCCTTATTTTCTTTTGCTTATGCACTTTCCTTATTTGAAAACTTTCCTTTTCTAAAAACTTTCCTTATTTGAAAACTTTCCTTTTTTGGCATTTTCTATATTTGGCACTTTTTGGCAGTTCTAAGAGCATTTTCACCAGATTGTCTCTTTACACCTATTATCTGCAAACCATGATTAAAACCACAAAATTAGGCAGAAAAGATGCAAATAAACATCAAGAACATAATGATAAAGTGGACTAAAATATGCTCTATCAGGCCTCTTGCCTCAATTTTGTTTCAGGAGGCCTTTTGCCTCAATTTCGTCTCAGGAGGCCTTTTGCCTCAATTCTGTCTTAGAAGGCCTCTTGCCTCAATTTTGAGCAGAACCGTCTCGGGATTCTCAGATGGCCTCAAGCTCTATTAGTTCATCCTCCCCCTCATCATTGTATCCTGAGGTCATTACTCTCTCTCCAAGGATCACTAAAAGGGAGTCTGTAGCACCTAGTCATTACCCTCTCTCCAGAAGACATTTCCAATGGAGTGTGCAGTACTAGGTCATTACCTCTCTCCTAATTGTGTCCCCAATGGAGCGTGCATCACCTCTAGTTAATATGGCCAGTCTAGCCAGAAGGCTTACGCTTTTGTCTTCTTTGCCTCATAACTGTTCGTGCTACTACTCCTCATCGCTTCATAATTGGGAGGTCACTGCCTCCCCCTTTCATCACTTTACACTCGAGATCACCCCATCGGGTGTCATTCGCATGAAAAAGGTTTTTGGTGGCCTCAATCTCCTCACAATTTGGCTATCATAGCCAACAACGTTCATTTTTCCCTCTTAAGGGCCTCAAGGCTCTTCTAACTAGAATCAATCTCCAACGCCTTCCCCTATCAGGTGGCATAGACATCCAACCATGCAGCACGGTGCCCACCCTTCTCTCAAGGGCCTTCATGCGTGTGCCAAACTTCATCATTCCTTTATATTGCTCGCAGATCTTTCTTGCTCTGATACCAATTGTCACGGTTTCAGATTTTAGCAATCGCCTGGAACCGTGCGGCACTTGACTTGAACGCCTTCAAGCCAAGTCAGCCTTAAGAATCACCCGATACCCTATAAACATGAATATCCTGATTACTCAAGATTATATAAACGGATAGCGAAGCCAGCAGGCAGCGTTTCATCAGAAGCCTCACAGTAGGCACAAAAGGTAAGAACTAAATTGAGAATTCATTAACAGGCTACTTATTTTATTCCAGGGGCAAAATAGTAATTATACGTTATTATCGACGGAATCATTACAATAATTCTCACATCCCTTGTAGAAAGGGGGGACGATCTACAAGGAGTGAAGGCACAACTCAGGATCTCCGTAGGCCTACGGTAGCTAACTGGGCCCAGCCCCAGCTGGTGGCCAACTAGTCACTCCCCCCTAAAGAGCCTTAGGAACAACTAGGCTTGTAGCAAGAGGAGACATCAACATGTCTCATATGACACCCCCCAAAATAAATACATGGAAAGAAATTATAATAAATTGTCTCGGCCCTTATCTTCCTACTAATTTCTACTAATTTATCCCACAATTGCTTCCTGGGAATTCCAATGTTGAAAAATTATAGTTTTGGTCCCTGAAAACTCTATGACCTTGACATCGGGCCACTGTCTCTTAAAGCTCGGCCTCTAATTCAGTAATTCTATTGGAGGCCACTTGATCCTCAACACTCTTAGCCCAATTCTCAAGGGCAAGCTTAGAAGCATTGGCCTCACCCAGGTCCGCCTGGAGCTTGTCTACAAACTCCAGCATCTCTTTCATGGTACCCTCCAATTCATCAACCCGAGTCTTCAGCCTCGAGCATTCCTCCGCCAGGAGTCTTCTATTCCTCTCTTAAGCCCCTAACTCTCACCTTAGAGCCTTGTTATGCTCTTTAGCCATGTATGCACAAAGAACACTCTCTGTGGCAGAATGTATGATGTTGTCAAAAAGCTCATCCATCTCAACCTCGTTTAGGCGATGACAGTCCCTGACTCGTGGTTATCGAAGCCGGTCAAAAATAACATTTCCGGTTATCAACAATATTACTACTGCAGATAGTGGTAAATGATCGAATTCACAAAAAATTGAAAACTTACCTATCTTTCTTATCAAGACCAAGACAATTGACTGAAAGCAAATAACTAAAAGAGAAATAAACTGAAACGAGATAAACTGAAAGCAAATAAATTGAAAGTAAAATGGGGGGTTTTGAGATTGATTCAATTGATCTAATTCTGAAAGCAGTAAAAGAAGACAAATAATTAAAATAAAGGAAGTCAATAATGAAAAAGCTCTAGTTGAAGAGTTGGATCCGCTTCAGTTGTTGGGATTGATCATTGAAACTTATGTTCTTTTGATTGATTCAATAGATTAGTTATGGAGATGGAAAACACTTCTCACCACCATGTCTCTCCTTAAGATTAAACCAATTAGGGAACGTCCTCTAATTAATTATTAATCAACAAGTTGCCAAGGAACGTCCTTGGGCCTTACGCATCAAAACAACTGTTAATTACATGAAGAGATAGAGAGATCCAATCCTAGCTACTCAAACGCATGAGATGTTGCTAGATCATACAATTTCCTTAGTTTTTACACTAAGTGTTCTTATGTTTGAACAATCCAAGCAATTACGGACTTAAAATTATCCAAACTAACAATATATTACCTTGCAATGAAGAATCAAGTGGCCAATTTGATCAAAAAACAAAGCAATAATAGAATCAAGCATGAAATTGTATGAATATTGAACAAACTAAAGACAAACAGTTTATATTCAGATCTCACAATCCATAAAACAACTTAAGTTTCAACCAATCTTCAACTAGAATAAAAGGTTTCAGCCACTCATGGCTGAACCAAAAACCAAAAATAAAAGAAAAGAAGAAAGGTAGAAAAAGAAGAAGAAGAGGTGGGCGTCGGCCCTTGTGCAATCCGAAGATGAGAGGCGTTGAAGGAGTTCAAGAAGTGGAGAAGTGTCATTGGGCTGGTCTATGTGCTTCTTAAATAAGATTAGAGGCTGACCTTTCTGCCCAAGAGGTGCTTGCTGCCTAAGTTGTGTTTGAAAAGGAAAGAATTGTGTTGCAAGTGCTTCAGAAGGAAGGAGGCACGCGGATGGCTCTTCAGAAGGAAGGTAGGCGCGCGGAAAGGTTGTGCAAAAGGGAAAAATATGCTATCCAATCTTTCCTTTTTAGGTGGAGCCTTCATTTGAATTTCGAATCTTAAATGCTGAATGCAGAAGAGGCAAGTGCGTCTCCTTGAAATCTTACTGCCTAAAAAGGAAGATCTGACTGCTGAGGTGTCTGCACATCTTTAAACAAGGAAAGAAAGATCTGCAATTTGAATTTCAAATAATCTTCTAAGGCCCCACTTCTTGCACTTGAACACATGCCCCACGTTTTTCCCTTCTCACATGTGCATGGATGGCACATCTTGGACCAAGGGTATTTTGGGCAGCCTCTTGAAGTCTTTTGGGCAGCCTCTTGACACCTTGGGCAGCCTCTTCACTAATTGGGAAGCAAGTATCATCTAGGGCAACACTTTTCAAGTATAAAAAGATACATAAGGAGCCTCCCCATGCTCTTTGAAGCCCCCTTAGAGACACCTACGGGATTCATATCTCTTCTTCTATCTTTCTTTTTTTCTTTTATTTTTGATTTTTGTTTCAGCCATGAGAGGCTGAAATCTTTTATCCTAGTTGAAGATTAGGTGATGCTTTAGTTGTTTTATGGATTGGGAGACTTGATCAAACATTGTTTATCTTTTGTTATTCAATATTCATACAATCTCATGCTTAATTCCATTGTTACTTTGTTGTTTTGATCAATATGACCAATTGATTCTTGATTGCAAGGTAATAATATGTTAGTTTGGGTGATTTAAGTCCGTAATTGCTTGGATTATTCAAACATAAGAACGCTTGGTGTAAAAACCAAGGAAATTATATGATCTAGCAACTTCTCATGCGTTTGAGTAGTTAGGATTGGATCTCTCTATCTCTTCATGCAATTAACAATTGTTTTGATGCCTAAGGCCCAAGGACGTTCCTTGGCAATTTGTTAATTAGTAATTAATTAGAGGACATTCCCTAATTGGTTTAATCATAAGGAGAGACATGGTGGTGAGAAGTGTCTTCCACCTCCATAACTAATCTATTGAATCAATCAAAAGAAACTAAGTGTCAATGATCAATCCCAACAACTAAAGTGGATCCAATTCTTCAACTAGAGCTTTCTTATTATTTATTTCTCTTTTATTTTATTATTCGCTTATTTTAATTGCTTTCAGTAGTTTGTTAATCAAATCAATCTCAAACCCCCCATTTTACTTTTATTGCAATTTATTTTTATTCCGCTTTCAGTTTATCTCGTTTTCAGTTTTATCTCGTTTCAGTTTGTTTTGCTTTCAGTTTATTTTGCTTTCAGTTTTATCTCGTTTCAGTTTATTTTGCTTTCAGTTTATTTTGCTTTCCGTTTATCTCGTTTCAGTTTATTTCTTTTTCAGTTTATTTTTATTTTAGTTTATTTTATTGGTCTTGATAAGGAAAATAGGTAAGTTCTCAATTCCCTGTGGATTCGATCCTTTCACCACTATCTGCAGTTGTAAATTGTTGATAACCGGAAAGGTTATTTTTGACCGGCTTCGACAACCGCGAGTCACTTGCCATGGTGAAAAATATATATTGCTCATTAGAGAGAATGAATTGAAAGATGTGTGAATGAACTTAACATGACTTGTTTTAGCAATTGGTGTTGATTTGCCCAATGCATTGATTAAAGAAATTCGGCAAAGGCTTAGACTTTATGAGCACAAATTGAAAACTGTTCCAATGGTTGAAAAACTATGAACAGAGCTAGTAGCCACTTGGACATGTGACCAACTGAAAATATATACCTTCACATCAAATACCTTCACATCAAATCACTCTAAAAGCTAGAAAGAGTCTTAATTGAACAAATAATATATGCATGTATAATCTCTCTCTTGAGGAAAACAAATACTAGCCATGGTAGGTGAAGGGAGACAAGGAAAGAAGGTGAGTAACCTTGATGCATACATTCTTCATTGCAATGATTCAAAGTAAGTATCTAGAGTAGGAGCTTAAGTTGAAATAAAGGATCAAGTAGCAAAGAAAGCTTGTTTGACTATGTTTATTTGCTTGAGGACAAGCAAAAGGCTAGGTGTGGAGGTATTTGATAGAGCATAATTTAGACCATTTTATCATGAGGTTATTGATGTTAATTTACACTTTTTCTGCCTAATTTTGTGATTTTAATCTTATTCTGCAGAAAATGGTGTAAAGAGACAATTTGGTAAAAATGTCCCTAAAACTGCCTAAAATGGAGTAAAGGAGAGCGAGTATGCCAAGTGCAACTGAAAGGAGCCAAATAAGTAAAGTAATTTGAAATTTAAATTCCAAATCCTTAAGAGAATTCAAATTTCAAATTCAAGATTCAGCTCATTAAGGAAAGTGCTAAATGAGGAAAGTGTCAAATAAGGAAAGTGCAGTCTGCAGAACAGTTTGAAATTCAAGATCTTCAAGAATCATTTTCCTTATTAAAGAAGCCAAATCTTTAGAAGATGCACATTCAAATTTGAAATTCAAATTCAGCTTGTCAAAGAAGCCAAAGAAGTCACACATGCCACCTCAAGTCTTGCACATTCAAAAATTCAAAATTCAAAAGAGAAGCTCCACCTCATCAATGCAAGATATGGGCGGCATGGGCAGCCAAGAATTCAACTTGGACAGCAAGTAAGGACCTACGGCAACACTTTCAACTACAAAAGACACATAAGGAGCCTCCCCATGCTTTTTCTACTCTCCCTTGGACACACATACGGGATTGCAAGTGGCACCATCTCTTCTTCTTCCTTTCTTTATTTTCTTGTTTTGTTTCAGCCATGAGTGGCTGAAACCTTTTGTTCTAGTTGAAGATTAGGTGATACTTTGGTTGTTTTATGGATTGTGAGATCTGAACATAAGTTGTTTATCTTTTTGTTATTCAATATTTGTGCAATTTCATGCTTGATTCCATTATTGCTTTGTTATTATGATCAATGTGGCCACTTGATTCTTGATTGCAAGGTAATATATTGTTAGTTTGAATAATTTTGAGTCCGTAATTGATTGGATTGTTCAAACATAAGAACACTTGGTGTAAAAACTAAGGAAGTTGCATAATCTAGCAATATCACCATGCGTTTGGGTAGCTAGGATTAGATCTCTCTATTTCTTAACGCAATTGACAGTTGTTTTGATGCCTAAGGCCCAAGGACGTTCCTTGGCAACTTGTTGATTAGTGATTAATTAGAGGACGTTCCCTAATTGGTTTATGATTAAGGAGAGACATGGTGGTGAGAAGCGTCTTCTATCTCCATAACTAATCTATTGAATCTATCAAGGGAAACTAAGTGTCAATGATCAATCCCAACAACTGAAGTGGATCCAATTCTTCAACTAGATCTTTCTCATTATTGAAATCTCTTTACTTTTATTATTCGCTTTCTTTTATTGCTTTCAGGTTTAGATCAATTTAATCAATCTCAAAACCCCCTTTTTACTTTACTTGCACTTTATTTTTATTTTGCTTTCAGTTTCTTTGCTTTCAGTTAATTCTCTTGGTCTTGACAAGGAAGATAGGTAAGTTTTCAATTCCCTGTGGATTCGATCCTTTCACCACTATCTGCAGTAGTAATTTTGGTTTGATCAGAGCATGCTTAGGTGGAGGCGTGGTCGCTCCAGCAAGAGCCTTGTCTTTTCGGGCAGCACGTGCAGCTTCGACAAATTTGTTTCTTGACCCAGCCATATCTGCATAGAGCAAAAGGTGAGTAAGTAAGGCAGTTTGAAAGATAAAAAAAGTCAAAAAGAAAATACCCTGCTCAATAGCCAGAGAAGTGCTTTCCCCAAGGCAGGGAAGGCTAGATAAGTGAGGACCTCAAGCTTGGCTTGCCTGAAGAAGGCTATGGCTAGATAAGATGGTTTTCCTCATCGCTTTGGTGATGTCCATTTTCTAGGATGTGGCCATTGTCTGGAGGAAGTCTAAAGCTCCTTCCTCATCCCTCCGCGGCCGAGCCCCATCCTTCCTCAGCTCCACCCACATGTTCCAACTCGTTTGGACGCGTCCAAAACCCCTGAATGTCCGATGACGGAGGATAAAAAGCTTGTTCTTCCATCGTTTTAGTGAAAAAGGTATCTGGTCAAATAGTGTCTGGTGTTTTCTCCCACTGAAAAACTAGAACTCCTTATTTCTTCAAGTTTCTAGCTGACACAACTGAGAGAAGAGGGCCATGGTCAACTCAATGTTGTTATTAAAACAAACAAATCGGAAGGCTACCAAGATTCTTTAGCTGTTGAGATGTAGTTAGGCAACAAAAGTTTATGAAAATGAAGGACCTCAGCAAAAAATGGGCCCATGAAGAACCGAAGATCTGCCTTTAGCTGCTCCTCGTAGACTATAATGGTATCCTCTGCAGGGATCTGGTCATCTACGCGAACGCTCGAGGATGGAGCAAATACGCAATAGGTTTCTCAAGAAATTTGGTATTTGTCGTGAAGGTGATCTACATCTTGCTTTGATAGTAGTGAAGGGATTTCACTGATCAGGCTACCTTCGCTTGCATAAGCCGCCCTCAGTAGAACGATAGGAGCTGGGGTGCAGATAGCACCATCGGAGGAGGAGCTTGAGGCAGAACTTTCACCGAGAGTAAGAGAAGAAGAAGAAGTATTCCTATTCATTTTAAAAGAAAAAAGCAAAATATGAATTACTACAAAAGTAAGGAAGTATGAAAGAAAAAGAGTAGTGATCGAGTATTTTCTAAAACAAAGATGTAAGTTGAGAGCAGAAGTGATATTTGGGGAAGAATAAGGGTTCTTATATGATAGTTTTGATGGTAGGTTTTAAATGCGACTCGAGAAACAGGGCAGTCATCATTAATGGGTAGGAGCAAAAGAAGCAACGTGAACAAGGAAAGGCCAATCTAAATTAGCCACGTGCCCCAGATCGTGAAAATAATTGTCACCTTTCAATCTGAAGAATCAAAGACTAATAATGGAACCTCTGATGTAACACAATAATCGCCCAAAAGGAGTCATGAGCTGTCATCACAAGATAGGTCATGTGACAAGAATTTGATAAGCCAATATGCAGTCCCGCCCGTGGAAAGAAAGACCCGGACACCATAGCACCCGGTTCCTTATCAAGACTCGTTCTCTCCTTAAGAGGTCGAGTCTTCATATAAAGTTACTGCTAGCAGATACAGTCCAGCAGATCCCGTTATGCTTGTAATCACAGAATCACCGATCAATTAGTCGACATCAATTGGATTTCCAGGGAATACTATAATTAACTTCATCTTCTTACAGTATAAAAGCTAACGATCACAGAGACAAAGGTATACAATTTTTACACAACTACTCTTAAGTTCTGAGTATTACATTATATTCACCCTATTCTTCAGTTTATTGACTTGAGCGTCGGAGTAATTCCCGTAAGCGCCAACCACCTCACTTTTTTTTTTCTTACAGATTAACTAATCACAATAAAATTTCATTTCAGGCACATCATATCTCCTTAAGATTTATTTTCAATAAAATGAAAATCATGTGTCATGTTCATAAGATCGCTAAATAAAATTCAAATTCAAATTTTCTTAAACATGGCTTTCACTTTTCATAATATGGAGTAATTTTAAATTTTATTTCCTTTTTTTTTTTCAAAATTATTAATGTTATATTCATATTTAATCCTTCAAATTTTAATTTTCAGCAATTTTAAATTTCAAAAAACTCAAGGTCAAATTTTTAAAATTCGAGCAAATTCTAATTTTCATATGAATATTTATTTTTAAAGTCTCCAGTTATATTTAATATTAAATTATTGTTATTTTTTGAAAATTCATCCATCTTTTTTTTTATACCCTAAATACCTTATTTCTTGATAAAAGTTCCAGAAAAATTAAAAATTTATGGCTTTAGCAAATCCTAGTGATACTCCATTAGTGCCTTAATAATGCAAGTACACATCTTATTCAACCTCAACTATTTATGTTTCAAGACAATTATCAAAAACTATTGCAAGCAATGTAAAAATCGAGACAATTACCAATATAAATACTAAAATATAAATACTAAAATACTGTTTATGATTCAATCAAAATTTCAAAGAATTTAAAAGTGAAAGAAATAATCAAATTGCAATGCTTACCAAAATGCATAAAAAGAAATAAAAGAAAATGCATAAAAATTAAGAAAAATAAAAAAAAATGCAGAATAATAAAACAAGAAATAAGAAATAAGAAAATGCAACATATATAATTTTTCTCCCCCACATTTGACCAACACATTGCCCTCAATATATGTAAAAAGCAAAAAGTGATACAAAGAAAGCTAGAATAATACTCCCCCGGTCAAGTTGATGTGAGTAAGGCATAAGGCAAGACTCAAGTAATTGGTGGAGGGAAAAGGATCCCATCACAATTAAGTAAGAAGTGTAGCACGCCTTTTGTAATACCCAGCTAGACTCCAGCGTCGGAATTCCAACCTTCCGACGGAATCCTCGTTGGAATCCGGAATCTCGGATGCCGAAACCTCTTAGAAGGATAAAATAAGTTTTTCACAAATGAATTTTATGGTTTTACCGTTAGTTTTTGTGATAAAGAATTTTAAAAGAAAGAAAATTATTTTGGAGGGAAAACCCATGTAATACCCGGCTAGAGTCCGTCATCGGAATTCTACTTTCCGGTGGCATCTCGGATGTCGGAACCCTCTAGAAGGGTAGTAGATATGTTTTTTCGATAGAATTTTAGTATGTTTTAATGTTTTGAGGGTAAAAGGCAATGAGGTTTTGAAAGAAAAGAGCCAAGGAAGAAATGCAAGGTTCGGCCGCTGAAGGTGAAAGTTCGGCCGCCGAACATGCATGGCTTTTAATCTCACGTTAGGCCGCCGAAGGTGGTCTGGCCAGCCACCTATAAAAGGCTCTAGGTCGGTGAATGGATAAGATTTCCTCCATTTTCACAGACAGATGTGAGACCATGCTCTTTCTTGGGTGATTTTCATGTTTTCTTCAAATCTTTCAAAGTTTTGATGAGTTTTATGTTGTTTTGAAGCTTTTGAGCAAATCAACCAAAAGTTTTGAAGTTGGAGACTTTGAGGGAGCATTTCTCCATATCTCCACGTTGGGATCGTTTATCTTCTTGTTTGTAAGAGGTAAGGGAAGATCCTGAACTTCTTTTTATGATTTATGCAAGTGTTATGGAGGTTTATGTGTAACGACCCGAAAATCGGACCGCTACCGGCGCTAGGATCCAGGTCGGCTTAAGGCCGCCGGGACCCGTAGCAAGCCTGACATACAACCTGTAAACCTGTTTAATCCCATACATGATCAGGAATATACATAAAAATAAACTTTTCTTTCATATATTCTCTCATACACCAAACTCAACCTGTGCATGCACTGAACACATTCATAATCATAAGCATTGACCCCTCTGTGGGATCTCCTCAATGCCCTAATGGGCGATGTAACATATGTTGGGCTGGTTTACATGAACATCATAAAACATCTAAGATCATGTATTAAAAGGGATAACAACATTCTATGGTCAAGCACACCTCTATCATCCATAGGCCTCATTACATTACATGACTATACTGTACTTTTACATAACATCATATTCGTTTATCATGTCCACACTATCTATTACATAGACAAGACTTCAATACTCTTGCTGACCTCCTGGTCTACCCTGTACCTGCAAACCTGGGGGATTAGGGAAAGGGGTGAGCTACTAAAGCCCAGTGAGCAGAATAATAAAAACATTTAAAACATATGATAACATGGAATGCATCACATCACAGCTAATCACATCAAGGATGAACTTGTCACCAATAGCCCTCTACATATCCAATAGTGCCAGAACGTAGAATGGGTCCTGGTCTTTCTCTTACATAGTGCCAGCGAACGTAGAATGGGTCCCACTGGTCTTACATTCCATACCGTACATATCATATCATCACATCATAGGTCGAAGGCTATGGATCATCCAACGTTCATCCACATCAACATTATATGCAATGCAACATATTCGTGAATTCTAATGCAAACAACCTAAATCATCACATGGCATTCATGATGCATGAACATGCTCAAAACTTTATAATTGATTTGCTTTAAAATGTAAAGGTTTATTCTACTCACCTCAACTAGCTCTGACAATGACTGAAGCAACTGACTCACTGTTGGGGTCCTCGGTTCCTCGGGTCCGAATCTACACAGGTGAACTCAAATGAGGGACCAAACAACTAGAACATAACTCTAAAAACATCCCCCAAAAACCCCCTAAAACACCTCAAAACAATCACGCCAAAACATGCAAAGGAAGGCTGAACAGGGCACTTTCGGCTGCAGGTTCGGCGGCCGAAAGTCCCTCCAGAGCCGAAAGTCAGGCAGGTTCGGCGGCACCTTCGGCGGCCGAAACTCCCAGATAGAGACGAAACTCATGCATGTTCGGCGGCACTTTCGGCTGCCGACACTGCCCTCCAGAGACTAAAGTCCTCTTTCGGGGGCAGGCTTCGACAGCAGAAAGGCTTGCCTCCCAGGCAGGTTCGGCGACCGAAAGTCCTTCGGCTGCCGAACCTGGTTTCTGCCAAAGGGCAGAAACTTGGTTCCTCAAGCATATTTGCCTCCCAAAACCATCCAAACATGCATTTCTCCTAATCTACAACATACATACTCAAGCATACAAGTTCCTAAGGGCATCAAACTATCTTAAACCCCATCTACAACACATCAAACATCCACATTGTCCAAAAACATAACATAAACCCATAAACCTAACCATGAGCTAAACATGCATTCTACCCCATAGATCTACTTAAACTTACTTAAAACATGCCAAAAGCTCAAGATCGACCCTTACCTCTTGAAGATCGAGAGGTGAACGACCCTAGCTCGGAAAATGGGAGAGAGAGAGAGTTCCTTGAACCTCCAAGCTCCAAAACTTGCTCAAATGCTCAAAATCTTCAAAATAAGGGTAAAACTAATGAAAATCGAGAAAGATTTGAAGGAAAAAACTCAAAACCGGCAAGGGATGGTGGAGAGCTCACCTTGGCCGAAAATGGGGAGAAAAGCTCGCCCGTTTTCGGCTAAGGGACCCCTTTATAGGTGGCTGGCCAGGCCACGTTCGGGAGCTGAAAGTGCCTCCGCATGCATGCCATGTTCGGCGGCCGAACCGCCGAACCTGGTTTCCCTCACTTATGCTTTCGGGGGCCTAAGGCACACCCGAAACGCATGCATGTTCGGCTAACGAACTTGAGGTTCGGCGGCCGAACCTAAGTTTTCCTCCAAGGTTGTTTTCATGCAAAAACTCATTTCCTTTTTACTTAAAACCATGAAATACATTAAAACATTTTATGAAAATATGTTTCTACCCTACTAGAGGCTTTCGACATCCGAGATTCCACCGAACGGTAGGAATTCCGATACCGGAGTCTAGCCGGGTATTACATTCTCTCCCCCTTAAGAACATTCGTCCCCGAATGTTCCTCAACTAGCACAAGCATAGCAATCAATATAACATACATACATAGCACATAAACACATAGAGATCTAACCTTAAAAGAGATGAGGGTACTGCTGGAGCATAGACTCCCGTGTCTCCCAAGTGCATTCTTCCATATTGTGGTGGTTCCAAAGGACTTTTACCATCAGGATTTCCTTGTTCCTTAGCTTTCTGATCTGGGTGTCTATGATTCGTACTGGTTGTTCAACATAGGTGAGATCCTCTTGGACCTCCACATCAGGCTCACTAAGAACCTTGCCCGGATCTGACACAAACTTCCTCAACATTAAAACATGGAAAACCGGATGGATTCTTTCCATTGAAGCAGGTAAATCCAGCTTGTACGACACATTCCCAATCTTTTGCAAGATTTCAAAGGGTCCGATGTATCGTGGGGCTAGTTTACCTTTCTTCCCAAAGCGAACCACTCCTTTCATAGGAGACACCTTGAGCAATACCAGATCCCCCCCCTTGAAACTCTATTTGTCTTCTGCGGATATCTGCATAACTCTTCTGTGTAGGATCAGACCTGGGAGACCGTAGAGGCCAGTAGTGAGTCAGCTGCTACAATGTTAGGCAAGCGTCAGCCAGAGGTGAGTAGAACTGAACTAATCTCTTGTTTTAAAGTAATTAATTTTTTTGAGCATGTTCATGCATTACGAATGCCATGTTATGTAATAGGTTGTTTGGATTAGAATTCACGAATATGATGCATTGCATAATTTACTGTTGTTGTGGATAGATATTGGATGATCCACTAGCCCTCGAGCATGTTATGTTATGACGGATACGGAAGACCAGGGCTGCCCATTCTACGCCCCTAGCATTTATGGATATGTTATGTTTAATCGAAAGTCCTGAGGAGCTCCATCGAGGGCCGGGTACATTGGATTATGTAGAGGGTTACTGGTGACAAGTTTATCTTGTTGTGAATTGTTTGTGCTGTGACGCATTTCATATGAGCATATGTTTATTAAACTGTTTTTATGGTTCTGCTTACTAGGCTCTTGTAGCTTATCCCTTTTCCCTAACCCCAGGTTTACAGGATCAGAGATAGCACGGGGAGTCAGCTTAGTGGCTAGTATAGCTGATGTAATAGAATAGTTGTGGACATGTAATGTATAATGGATTAGAATTGTACTTGGCCCTAGTTTTCTTTACCTTTGTAATCCCGGTTTACATGATCTTTATATAAAATTTTTATGTATATGTTATGTTTGAACCAAGCTTGAGGCATGTGATGTTAACTATACTAGAGCATTTGATGAGGGCTCTAGTATGGGTTTTATGTTTTCAGTATGATACATGCACAGGTTGAGCTCGGTTTCATGAAAATATTTAAGTTTTTGTAATGATGTATGATCATGTATGGGATTTTATCAGGTACACAGGATGTATAGTAGGCTTGCTACGGGTTCCGACGACCTTAAGTCGATCTGAATCCTAGCGCCGGTAGCGGTCCGGTTTCCGGGTCGTTACACCTTTTGTCTTTATTATAATCCATCCTATTTCTTCCATGTACTCATGAAGTAACATGATTAGTTTATCATCTCTTTTAAGTGAAGTGTGTCCCCAGCCCCTATGTTTGAATTTTTGAGGTGATTGGGCAGTACTTTGAACTCCAATTCATGTTTCTTCATTCGTGGTTGCGGTCTGGTACTGGATTTGGGCAAATCATTTCTGGGCAAATCAGTCTGAACTGTCAATTTGGACAAATCACTTCTGGACAGTGGTAGAATTCTGTCCAGAGCATGAACAACATCTTATAACCTTTTATCAGCCAAAATTTACTGATTTAATGGCCTTGAATCGTCCATATCCAAACCCCTGTATTGAGCACTATTTAATGTGTCATCAACACTTAATTCAAATGTATTTTGGCTCAAAGTATCAAGAACATCATGAGTTACATCACTAGGAAATTTCAAAAAATCATAAATATTAAATTTAACCACTTTTCCATTAAATTCCATAGTGAGAGTACTATCATGCACATCTATTTTAGTTTTAGCCATGCTAAGAAAAGTCCTACCCAATAAAATATCAGATGAAATATTAACTTTATTCTCTTTCATGTCAATGATGTAAAAATCTGCAGGAAAATTAATCTATCAACTTGGACTAGGACATCTTCCAAAACACTCTCAGGATAAACAATGGATCTATCACCAAGTTGAATGATAACATTTGTTTTCTTTAAGGGACAATAATTCAATAAATTATAAATAGATAAAGGCATGACATTAATTAAGGCTCCAAAATCACACATAGTCATTTTAAATCCAAGATTACCAATGGTGTAAGAAATAGCGAATATACCTCTATCACTGCATTTAGGAGGCAATTGCCTTTGAATAACTGCAGAAATATTTTGCCCTCACACTTACTCTTTTATTCTCGGGTAGCTTTTCCTTTTTGGTACAAAAATCCTTCAAAAATTTCGCATATTTAGGCATTTGTTTGATAACATTAAGTAAAAGAATGTTTATCTCAACCTTGCAAAAAGTTTCAAGAATTTGCTTTTCTTCTTTTTCTTTTTTAGATTTTGCAGACCTTCTTGGAAAGGGTGGTGGAATTTTGAACTGGTCTGGTGGTTTTTCTGCTCTATGCTGCCTTGGTCTGGATTCTGTCGATTTGGGCAAATCGATTCTGCTAGATAAATCTGTCTGTCGGTCGATTTGGGCAAATCGAAGTTTAGGGTCATTACTCTATAGTTCTTTTTCAACAGTTTGCCCAAGAATTTGGGGAAATTGCTGCTCAAATCCATCATTCTACAGTACTTTGCTGTTGATTTGCCCAGAAGTTTGAGCAAATCGCTAGTCAAATCCGTCATTCAACAGTACTTTCTCGCTTCTCAAGGTAATAGCGCTGATATTCTGTTTTGGATTAACCACAGTTTGTGAAGATGATTTCTCTTGTGACTCCAGTCTACTCACTAATGTGGCTACTTGGCTTATCTGTCGTTCCAAATTTTGCACATAATTAGCAAAAGAATTAATAATATCTTCAAGAGGCATACCTTGTTTTTGATGGGTTGTTTGTACAGAATTTCTTTGCTGATAATTTTGGAATTGGTTTGTCCTAGCATAACTGAAATTTGGATGCTCTCTCTAACCTGGGTTGTAGGTGTTAAAGTATGGATTAAATCTCCCAAATGTATTGACTTGTTGCTCTTACTCTTGAAGAGAAGGACACATGTCGGTTGGATGTCCTACCATGGCACTTGGCCTTATTTGCTGAATTTGATGAGCTTGCCAGGCCTGTCCTACAATAAGGCTTCGGATAGCAGAGGTTAGATAAGAAATTTGTGAAACTAAGAAAGATGTACTTACCTCATTTACTCTCCTTGAGAATTCTCTTTGATCTCCATATTGCTTTGAGGCTACTGCCATAGTGGAGATTAGGTCTCTTATGGCTTGAGGTGTCTTATCTTCAATTAATCCCGCACACGCTGCATCAATCAACCTCCTTTTTGAAGGTAACAAATCTCCATAAAAGTATTCAATTAGGGACTTATCAGAGATGTCATGTTGAGGGCAGCTTGTACACAATCATTGGAATCTCTCCCAATACTCATATAGGTCTTTCGAATTCTTTTGCTTGATACCACTGATTTCTCTCCTTATGCTAATAGCTTTTGAGGGTGGAAAGTATTCGATCAAGAAGGCTCTCACCATCCCAGCCCATGAGGTAATGGATCCGGATGGCAAATGAATAACCAGTCTTTGGCAAAATCATCAAAAGAAAAGGGAAAAGCTCTTAATTTAGCATGTTCTTTGGAAATACCTTGAGGTCTCATTGTTGAGCACACTATGTGAAATTCTTTGAGGTGCTTATGTGGATTCTCATTTTTCAAACCTCTGAATTTTAGAAGGAGATGAATTAATTCGGTTTTAAGCTCAAAAGGGGCTGTCAAAGGTGGGTAAGTGATGCAACATGGTGTTTGATCACCCACGGGTGTTGCTAGTTCGCGAAGAGTTCTTCTTATGCCATTGGAGCTCTTACCTCAACGTTTTCAGCTTCAAATTTAACAAGGACAGCAGCTGGTTCAAGAGCAGTAGCTGCTGCGTTTCTGCCTCTTCAAGTGCTGCTGTAATTGACTTTATACCAGCTAGTTCAGCTGCTGTTCTAAGGGCTGGTTCTGAAATTTTTTTAGCAAAAATTTTTGGTTCTTGGGCTGGTTCTGGTGTATTTTTAGGGGCTGATTTAGGTGCAACAGCTTGTGTATTAGTTGCGGCCACTTCTGCAATATGTTGTGCAGCAAGTTGTGCAACAGATTTTGCAGCAAGTTGTGCAACAGATTGTGTAGCAGATTCTCTTTGCTCCAGTTAAAAATATATTAGTTTAAATCAATTATCTGGGAACATCGCTAATTTTTGATAGCAGTTATCGAAACCGTTAAAAATAAACTTATTAGTAATCGACAATTAAGAACCGCAGAAATAGAGGTTATAATAAACCCTTTACTGCTCAATTGCAAATTTGGGCTGTGATGGGCCTTCTTTTTTATGGGTCTACAGTCCACTTAGTGAGCGTCCAAACGACGTCGGGAAGTGGGAGTCAAAACCCTTCCGTATCCCATGCTTTCTGTTTCCCGCTTTGGCTATTCTACTGGGGCTAGGGTTTATCAGTCTTTCATAGAGGGGATCAATATTTAATTCGACTAAATTTGTTGCTTCTTTCTCTATTTTGATCAGCGGGCTGTCTAAATCAACTCTTGAACTTCGAAATGTTGGATGAGAACAAGTTTGATGTGCATTTCAAGTTACTGGCACTGAGAATCCCTCGTGAATTCTGCAAGAGCTTCACTCGCTTACTAAATGGGTACCCGTTTTAGCTCGCAAATCCATATCTTTTTTTTTTTTCGTTCTAGCTTAAAGTTAGGAATTTAATCTCTTTTTTTTTTTTTGAATTGTGTTGCATTTTGAAATTTGTGCAGGTACTTGTTTGATAAAGCTCGGGTTAAACCCATTACTGAAGATCCTACTTGCGATAAGAATCGTTATGTTATATTATCTGAAAGTGTTCAAACACCTGGTGAGAAATTTTATATGGATATTGTTAAGAAACTACTGTTTGTGAAATTGTTGTACTACCTTTTTTTTTAAAAAAAAAAAAATCCTCTTTCTCTGGTTAAAATATCCTAAATGTAAGATTTTATGCTTTGATGATAGGATGAATATGGGGAAATATTCCTAGGAATAAAAGGGATAGAATGTAATTCAATAGGTGACGGTTAATACACTTAGTTACAAGTTGTTAAGAGGTTACATGATCATTCTAGTTATAATTGGGAGAATTTATATGAGTCAATGGCAAAAAAAATGTATTTTTGATTTTGTTGTAATATATATTTTTTTTACTGATTAAAACCTGACCTTTTGAAGTTGCTTTAATTGGCAAAGAATAAAGGTACATGGTACATGGTTATTTTAACGATTAATTCGAAACTTTGCTGACGTGGCGTATGACATGGCTTTGACGTGGGTAGGGTACAATTGGAGTAACTTTAAAAGGTCAGGTTTTAATTGGCAAAAAAAGTATAGGATGTAATTGCAACAAAATCAAAAGTATAGATTTTTTTTTTGCCATTAACTCAATTTATATTTGTAAATTTGTTGTAGAAGTTCTTAGAAATGAACTAGAATCCCATTCTTTCAATTTTTTTTATTCTTTGAGTCTTCTTCCTATGTTGTTATCTAATAATCCTGAGTATCAAGTTATGATTTAACAGGCAATGAATTGTCCTCAATTTTAATGGCAATTTCTCTTTTTAAAACAGATTTGTCGGAAATTCCAGCTGAAAAACTTGATGAGCTAAAGAAATTATGCAAGATTGAAGTGGTTCCTTATTCTATTACTCTTGGATATTCCTACTGGGGTGCAGGTTTGGGGCTGTGCTCTGTAATCATGTATACAAGTTGTTACAAAATGTTAAAACCTTCAGAAATATGGCTCGTACATTTGTATCAACTGTTTTCTGGCACATTAATGGAACTCTCCAATATTTATATTCAGCAATAACTTTGCGGGCACATTGTCGTCCACATGATATCTCCTGATGTTTTCTTGGTGAAATTTCTAAAACTTTTTCAAACAGCAATGGCTATATCGGGTGACCCTAGTCTTCTATGTCAAATATGCAATGCCTCCGTGCTGATTCTTAGACTAAGACATAAAAATTCATACTTTAAGGACTAGTATTAAATTTATATTGACAATTTCTGGATCAGATGTGCCCATTCTTTTGTTAATAATGATATCTGAGTTGAATCTGTATATTGACAAGTGGCTTAAACATCTGAGCTGTTAATGTTGCTTGCAGATCATATATTGAAGCAGATCCTACCTCCTGGAGTGGAGATCCCTTCATCTTTTGAAACAATAGTTAAGTATTCAATTTATCCAATTTCCTTTAAAGTCTTGCAGAATGCAGATTCATATATATCATTAATTACCATGTGGTTTTGTAATTCCTTAGAAGATGGCCATCTCTGATGGTAGGTTAAGAGTCTGCAATGTGGAGAGCCTCATTATCTTATGAATAAAGTATTGGCCCTTCTTATATCTGCAGGTCACATTGCACATCTGAACATACATGATGAACTACATCCTTACAAGGATGTAATTGCTAAAGTTATATATGATGTAAGTTTTCATCACCTAAGCACATTCTTTCTTTTTATCTTTTTTTGATCTTTTTTTTTTTTTTTTTGTAAACAAGCATGATTTTCCTGCTCTCACTTTCCATTCTAATTGTCCATAACATCAAACATGTATAATTTGCTTTTTATTTGAGGAAACTACACATTGTCATTTCTTGCAGAAATTGAAAACTCTCTTGAATGATAGATTTCTTAACTGTCTTTCTTTTTTCGCTGTCGTGTATAGGTTCTATTTTCTGCTTGAATGTCCATTTCTTTAGCTGATATTTTTCTTGGATGGTTAAAAAGGATTTTATGTTTATTGTTTTATTTTTGCTGCAGAAGAATCATCCCAGGATTAGAACAGTTGTTAATAAAGTTGGAACTATTACAAATGAGTTTCGAGTACCGAAGTTTGAAATTTTGGCAGGAGAAAATGATATGGTCACAGAAGTGAAGCAATATGGAGCAACATTCAAGCTTAATTATGGCTTGGTTTACTGGAATTCAAGGTTGGAACATGAGCATATAAGGCTAGTTTCCCAATTCCAACCAGGGGAGACAATTTGTGACATGTTTGCTGGAATTGGCCCTTTTGCAATTCCTGCAGCGCAGAAAGGATGTTTTATTTATGCAAATGATTTGAATCCGCACAGTTTTCAATATCTGAGGATTAATGCAAAACTCAACAAGGTTGAGGATCTCATATTTGCACACAACATGGACGCCAGGAAATTTATTTCCCAACTGATGACAGTGCCAATTTGTCAAGACAATTTAGAATCTGATGCATCCCCTCTTATTGCATGTGGTAATCATAGCATACAGACCAACAGGGAAACTCAGGGGGCAAGTGATAATGTCACAAGTGATTATGAGGATGTACAAGATTCATGCAGGCAGGCAGATGCATCTGTAGCTGCAGTCAAAAGGCCTTCATGTTGTTTCCAGGAAGGTATGATAAGCAACAATTAAGAGTTGGGCATTGCAAAGCTTTCGGCATCTTGAGTTGCATGAAGTAATGTTTTTGTTACATAATTGCCTTGAATGTGTAAATTCTCTTTCATTTCTTGAGCAGAAAGTGAAAATACCCATGGTGCTGCTATTCCCTTCAGTTCTACGAGAAAAGGAAGTGCAAATAAGAGATTGAAAACTTCTGAATTGGCCAATGCTAAACCTTGGGAGCATGTTGATCATGTAATAATGAACCTTCCTGCATCTGCCTTACAATTTTTAGGTACAATCAATATTCTTCTGGTTAGTCTTTCTCATTCGTGGATACTCTTTATATCAATGAAGATTAGCTAGCAATTTTGTGGTTATGTAGCATCCATTACATCTTTTGCCTCCTCTTGTCTTTTTCCCCTTTGAACTGCTTTCTTTATTTTGGGAATTCTGTCTACCTTCAACTGATTTAGGACTGGGCCAAAAGGATTCTTTTAGTTGCAGAATGCAGGCTTTGTTCATTCTAGAATATGAATTTCGGAGTTTGTGATTTTTCTGTCATAGCTTACTTCAACTTCAAAATTCTTTTCTTTGTTTTAGTACTTGTTCTATTCATTGGGTGGGTTCTTGTGCTGATCTTAGTTCTTCTTCAATCACATCTCTTTGCTTTAAGAATGGGGAATAATTCTCTTCTTTGTGGAGGAAAATTGGGCAAAGTTCTTTTTCAGTGTTTTATGTTGACAGTGTATATTGCTATGTCTGGATTTTTTTCTTCACTGCTCAAATTTGTTCTGTTGCTAAGACTATGGAACCGAAAATTAAATAATTCTTTTCTTTTTGTCTCCTCTCAGATGCATTTCGGGGTGTTATCCAGAGGAAATATTGGAAGGGGCCTCTTCCTTGGATTCACTGCTATTGCTTCATGCGGGCAAATGAAACCAAAGAATCTGTAATCTTGGTAAACTTTGTTTGTAGAGTCATTTTGTTAATTCTTTTGGTGGTCGTGTTTTCCCCCTCTCTCTTTCTGGTTCTTCAACTTTCTTCTGAAGAGCTATTAGAATTGATCTTGGTGCACTAATGGTATAGACTATAGATGCTTAAAGCTTGTTGATGGTTCGCATCACGGAAAGCTGCAAAGTCTCTGTGCCTTAAACTTTGTGTGCGTGTGTGTGCCTTTTTTTTAAAACTTTTTTCTCCCCCATGTATTGTTATTTAAATTGTGTTCCTATCCAATCAATTTACAGGATGCTGAAACTGCTTTAAGTGCTCATATCCAAGACCCGATATTTCACAGGGTCAGAGATGTTGCTCCAAATAAGGTAAGGTTGTTACAATTTATGAAATTACTTGCTTATAACAGCAGTTTTTGTTTTATTTATTTATCTATTTATTTTATAATGCAGGCAATGTTTTGCTTAAGCTTTAGGCTACCAGAAGCATGCTTCAAAGATAATGGTGCTAACCTTCATTCTCCAAATGGAAATGCATGATCTCTCTTTGCTTCAAAGATGATCACTCTTTGCTACTTAATATCTAGGACTCTAGTGGCCTTAGCCCCATGTACTCTGAATATATCAACATAAGCATTAAGGAAAAATTTTAACAAACTAACATTTTAAGGAAACTTGATATAAGATGCATCTTTTATTTCCATTACAAGCATATACTGTCATTGCAATAATGTATATGCACATCTTCACTAATAGTCAGGAGTTATGATTAAGCAATCCATTCTTTTCTGTGTTATTTTGGTTGAACTTGCAGCGCTCACTCAGTGAGTGAATCACATAACAACAATCGAGTCTTCAATCCCGAGCTGATTGGGGTCAGCTAAACAGATTCTTTTTGCTATTTGGTACGTGTGATACCACTTTTATTTTATTTTAGTTAATTTTTTTTAACCCACAGGTGTTCCTCACAAACGCAGCACAGAATTAATATATGCTGAAGAAGTGAAAGACTAAAGTGATAAGATTAAAAAGCCGTTGGCTGCTTACCAGACATTTATGTCCAATATCGCCTTTTCAAAGTGCTATTACTAACTAGAAGCGATCAGCCTATGTTATGCTAGAAGTGAAGGTGCAAGTGAAGCTACAGCAATATTAGAGTTCAATTATGTAAATTAAGGGTTTATTTGGTTGGGGTAAACTTAGATAACTTAAACTTGACTTTCCCAAAAGGTGTTAAAATTATATCTATTTGGTCTTTTTTTTTTTCCGAACTTTTTGGAAAGTCTTAAGATTTTTCTTCTATTAGTAGGGGAAGTAACTTATTACTTTTAACGTAGTTAAGTTATTTCTTGGAAAATAAACTTCTTAGGGAGTAATCTATTTTAACCAAACAATATTTAAAATCATTAGGAGTATATGGTTCTACAAGGATTGTTCTCGAATAGTACACCATTAAAATTCTTGTTTTGTTGTGGTAAGTTTCTTTCTTACTCTTTGTTGGTATGATTCATTTGAAAAAAAAAAGAATTTAAATGAATTTTTATAAAATTATGTAAAGATTTTATTTTTTTTAAAATAAAAATTTTTATATTAAAAAATTGAGTTCTTGCATTTTAAATATAAAAATTATTAAAAAAAATTTAATTGAATTGAATTCTTATAAAAAATTTTATTTCTGAACAAGGGGTTAATGAATTTTAAAAGTATTCTTCCTCCATTTAGAATAATTTATTTTATTGGCAAAGAATTCAAATAAATTTTTATAAAGTATATGTGATTTTATTTTTTAAATAAAAAAATTGACAGAAAAAAATTGAATTAAATTAAATTTTTATAAAATTTTTTATTCTGAATTAAGGGTGTTAGATACTGGTGTGATTAATAAGTAAATTTTTATATTTTTATGAAGTAATTAATAATTAAATGGTTTTTAATGCGGTTGGAAAACAGAAATATGCTGTGATTGATTAGACCTGCAAGAAAGAACGGGAGGTGGTAGATGTTCATAACAGTCATTTTAATGTTCAAATAATTAAACTGGAGAATAGAAATTTGAGTAGTGTAAGAATTGTATATTTCTATTTTAGTAATCGTTCCTTTTTTATACTGTAAAAAAGTAAAAATAAATATAATATTTGATAATCCGGTGATGATGTGCCCTGCTGTGTGATAAAGGACTTTACCGAATTAGTTGGTTGGGGATCTCGTGATTACAGGCGTAACAGAAGCTGACTAAAGTGTGCTTGCTAATAGTAACTTTATGTTGAGACTCGATTTATTTAGGGAGGGAGAGTCATGATGTTGAATTGAATGTTAAGGTATTCGAATATTTCTTTTCTTGGGTGGGATCACGTTACCCGCTTATCAGATTTTTGCCACGTGGACCTGTTCTGTGGCGATAGCTCATTGCTTACTTTGGGCAACTTTTGTGCAGTATTAGAGATCCCTCTGCTGGTCTTCAATTCTTCAAATTCGAAAATGACGGTTTGTCTTTTCGATCTGGGATACATGGCACGATTTGGTTGGTCTTTCATGTTTTGTCAGCCTTTTGTCTATGATAATTGCCTTATTTCTTGAGCCGTATTCAAAACTTTGCAGGCTACGTCACTGTATAATAACCTTTTTTCCTCTACTTTTGCTTACAATTGTTGTCTAAAAGTTCTATCTCTAGCTCTTCCTTTGTTAGGAGTGCTTTCTTTCTTCTCGTGTAGATAACTAGATCCATGCGGAAGATACTGTTGGGAATCTTATGAGCTTAATATCATATTGGTGCAGCGGAAAAACAAAATAATTTTAAACCATAAAAACAAACAAGAGTCGATGCATGCAACAATGACATTAAAGATGCAAGAGTTACCTTTGTTGAATTATTTGCAAGACTAGACCAAAATGAAACGAATTAAAATCACATTTTTGATCTCCTCTCCAGCAGCAAAATGTGACCAAGGGATTCCCCAATAGCGACTCTCCTCTACAATTTCACACATTGAAATCAAAGGAAGTGTGCTAGCACCTAGAATGTTTGCCTCTTTTTTTGGTTTTGTGAATTCGACTTAGGTAGAGGATTAGAGATCTGATGTCTTTCAATCCCTGAAGTGTTTAGTGCCAAAAACTTGAAGAGTAAATAGGAGAAAAAATCTCTTTTTTTTCTCTAAGAGGCTCGGCCAAAAAGAGGAGGTGGAAGAAACTTGCCCTTCTCTCTCCTTTTTCTCACTCCTTTTTCTCATTTATATATAGCCACATCTTTAGAATCTTATTAGGCTTTTATTTTCCCTTATTTTAGGTACTCTAATTTGGCCAAGGGCGTGGAAAACCTGGAGAGAAAGTTTTTGTTTAATTTGAATTCAATCCATTAAATATTGACATTTAATTCAAAATAAACTTTCTTAAAACAAACCCTAATCCTATTAGAACTCCCTCTCTTTTAACTAATTAATTAAACCTTTTAATTAACTAATTATATCAGACCTTAAGCCACATTAAGTAGGCTTATTGACTGTGCGGTTGTCGAAGCGCTCAGAACTTAAAAGGGGAAACAGTGATCTTTTAATTTTTCTATTGTGTAGTTTTGGATTACAGTGATCTCTGAGTTTCCTTACACGGCATACATATACAACATGCAAAAGTGTATATTATGAAGATATTTCATTAAACATATTAAGATTAACTATTAATACCTAAAAACTATGTTTATCACTTAATTAAAATACTCATTTCAGATCTAATCTGAATGATGTTTGAATACCCTAAGAGGATTTAAACCTGACTAATCATATTAGAAAAAAAAATCTTAGCCAATTATGAAAAATATCTTTTAGCTGATTATGAAAAATCTGTTTAGCCGATTATGTTCTTCATTCTAGGGGTAGTTCTGAAAATTTAATAATTATGTACAGATTTTTTTGATCAAATATAATAATTCGCATGTACTTGACATCTTCGATACTTCTGGACAAGATTCTTTGCATCTTACATTATCATTGGCTAGTAATACCCTTGCTTGAATGCTTTTCGGGTGATCGTTCGAGCTCCTTTATGGCTCCCACAATCACCCTTATCTATGCCCTTTAGGATTTCCTGGCCTTCCTCCTTCATAACATAACGCAGTTATGGCTGAGTTGAGTAACTCCTATACAATCAGCCATCAATTAGTGCATATTTAGAGGATTTTCTTATTACTTGTTTGGCCAATAATTCATCGGCTGACAGATTATCTTATATAAAAAACTTGTATACGGGCATCATCTACGATTCCCCCTCCTCTATGGAAAAAGAATCCTCCACGTCCATTGTTGAAGTGTGCAGTTCCTCAAACTGAAACAGTTGAGTCAGGTGCTGTTCAGCTGCTGCCACTATTTGGTTAGGAAATCTGCCTCTTTGTTGTAGCCTCTAGCCACCTAGTGAAGCTCGTAGTTGCCCTGTTCGTCTTTGATCCTCTCCATTAAGGACTAGACCTTTTTATTGTATTTGACAAGTTTGGTTCTTAGATTTTGAATTATCCTTAGCACTGGTTAACAACCAACTGTGAGTCATTAAAAATATTAGATTTTTGTATACCTAGTTCCTTAATGATTCTCAGAGCCATTATTATAGGCACATACTCAGCTACATTGTTGGTAGTGTCGAAGGCAAGTTTTGCCACATATCGAAGTTTTATATCGTTTTGAGACTGCAACAGGATCCCGATTCTAGAACCCCCGGCCCCGTAAGCTTCATCTGGCCAAACCTTCCACTCCTCCATGGTTGATTCAGGGGATTCTGAAGGCTCTAATGGCGGAGTTATTTTTGCAATAAAATTGACGACTGTCTGAGTTTTCATGGCCTTTCTTGGAACATACCTAATATCAAAGGCTGACAGTATTACCGCCCAGATGGATAGCCGCCCTGACAACTCCGGTCTATGTAGAACCTTTCACAGAGGATAATTTATTCTGACTTTTATGGTGTGTGACTCGAAGTACGGAGGTAGCTTTGTGGTTGACATTAGGACTGTAAATGCCAACTTTTTCAGAGGAGGATTGTAACAGCCCGGAAACCGGTACCCTTCCGTAACGGTTCCAAACTGTTCGGCACTAGGATCCAGATCGGCTTAAGGCCGCCTAGACCCGTAGTAAGCCTGACATTCCTTCTATACGTCTGGTCTAATCCTTTACATGATCACTCTTTTCATAAAACTTTATACCTTTCAAAGCCCCAGGCTTACCCCGAGGGACTGTGATTAAAAACTCTTCTTTCATTTTTTTCCAAGCTCAACGCATGCATGCTCTTATTTATTAAGCTTGGCCATAAAATCCTCTGTAAGACATTTCATTCTTCCTTAAAACATCTTTTCTCTTTAAACTTACTCGTTCTTGAAAACATTTCATACATCATGAAAACGTATCCTTTCTTAAAACTCATTGATCATGTACCCCTTATAGGATTAGCCAACCATAGACATAACATCACTCTATACATTAGGCAAAGCACATATCTATACCATCTTTCTTAAACTCTTCCTAACATGACTCTATCTCTTTATAACATGGTCTTTCCTTTCATACCTTTTTCATTTCATATTCGTACATCCTTACTTACATACCTTTCCTTTAGCATACATCATGTCCACAACTAAACTTCTATACAAGCATACATAACATAAAATATCATTTTTTTGAACTTTCCATCTCTTCACAACATATACATAACCTTCTATATACATCCACACTATACTATTACATAACTTCTTCATCTTTGACTTCCTCTACTCATCTCTGATCAACTCTGGCCCTGCATACTGGGAATAGGGGAGAGGGATGAACTTCTAAAGCCCAGTGAGTGGAATCCATAAAAACCATTCATTAAAACACATGCTCTTATGTCATACTTCACATTACAATAATACACATTAAGGAAGAAGTTGTCACCTATAGCCCTCTTCCTAACTGACTCACTTGTAAAATTTATTTTGTACTTAACTTTCTGAAAACAGATTTGTCAGGGCGATTAGGCCTCCTGACTGATTTCTGAAAACGTTTTGTCAGGGCGATTAGGCCTCCTGACTAGCTCATGAAAACATTTTGTCAGGGCGATTAGGCCTCCTGACTGCTTCCTGAAAACTGCTTTCCTGAAAACTGCTTTCCTGAAAACGTTTTGTCAGGGCAATTAGGCCTTCTCTGACTGTTTTCTGAAAACGTTTTGCCAGGGCGATGAGGCCTCCTGGCTATCTACCTTTACTAACAGGGGCGGTTAGGCCTCCCTGCTCACACTTATCATAGCATACCAAACTGAGGGCTAAAGGATCATCCAACATGCATCCGCATACTCATCAAATTATGCAATGCAACACCTTCGTGAATACTAATGCAACAACCTAAGATCTCATGCTCATCCATGATTATCTTTGATTTTAACCATCCTAACATTATGGCAATTATGAGGCATGAATCATGCTAAAACATTCTTGAATTTAAAATATGCATAGTTAGTCCCACTCACCTGGAACCTCTGCTTTACTAACTTGGGCCAACTCTGTACTGTAGCTACACACCTCTCCTCAGATCAAATCCTACACAAAAGGACTCTTATGAGGTGTTAAACATCTCTAGCATCACTCTAAAACACCTTCCCAAAACCCCTCTAAAGCCTCATAAACATGCATGAAAATTCATGCAAAGGAAGGCAAAACAGAGCACCTTCGGCGACACTTTCGGCGGCCGAAAGTCTCTTCTAGAGACGAAACTCGCCTACTTTCGGCGGCCGAACCTCTACTTTCGGCGGCCGAAAGTCCTATTATCTCTCCTTCGGGTGCACCTTCGGCAGCCGAATGTGCATGACAGATCCGAAAGTCCAGCTTCCGGAAGCAGCCTTCGGCAGCCGAAGCCACCTCCACAAGGCTTTTCGGCGGCCGAAACTCACTTCGGCGGCCGAACCTGAGTTCTTCCAGAACCCAGTTCATGCACAAACACCTCTCCTCAACCTTTCCTCACATACCCAACATGCATAAAACCTCCTCAAGACATGCATAGACCGCTAAACATACCCAAAGAGGCCTAAAACACTCTTAAACTCTAACAACAATAACATATAAACACATAGTGCACAAAGGGTCCCTAAAACCCTCCCATGCACTCCCATGCTCATCTAACCCTTTCTTCCCATAAAACTCCTAAAACTACCCATAAAACATGCTTAAAACATCATAAAACGTAGAGATCAACCCTTACCTCTTGAGTTGGTGTGACCTCAACTTCAAAACGTGGAGCACCAAGCTTTGCAAGCTTCAACTCCAAAATTTGCTGAAAACCGTCAAAACCAAGTTACAGCTTACTAAAACTTTGAAGAATCATGAAAAAACTAAGAAATCATGCCAAGGAGGACATGAGCTCACCTTGGATGGGAAGAGGGAGAAAACTTTCCTCTTCCACCGCCCTAAGTGGCTTTTATAGAGGAGCTGGTCAACCACGTTCGGCGGCCAAACATGCAGGCGAACCATGCAATGTTCGGAAGCCGAACTTTTCTTTCGGAAGCCGAACCTCAAGCACTTTCGGCGGCCGAACATCACCTTCGGCGGCCGAAACTGCAGTTTGTCTCCTTCGCCTTTTTCTCTTCAAAACTCAAAATCCTTTTTAAAACTTTTGCTAAACCTTTTGAACACCTTTGCTTAACCCCTTACCAACATCCGAAATTCCACCGGACTACAGGAATTTCGATGCCTGAGTAAGCCGGGTATTACAAGGATAGTTTAGCTTTGCCCCCTTCAAGACCTGGCTAGCATAATATACTAGGCTTTGTTTCCTATTGTTCTTGCGAACGAGTACCGAATAAACTGTTTCCAGCATCACAGATAAGAATAGAAACAAAATCTCGCCTTCAACAGGCGAGCTTAACAATGGAGGAGATGATAAAAGTTTTTAGATTTTCAAAA
Source organism: Manihot esculenta (assembly GCF_001659605.2). Taxonomy (NCBI): domain Eukaryota; kingdom Viridiplantae; phylum Streptophyta; class Magnoliopsida; order Malpighiales; family Euphorbiaceae; genus Manihot; species Manihot esculenta. Next base: position 9,375,911 of record NC_035163.2, read on the forward strand.
GCCTCTGCACATTCTTTTCTCCACACAAACTTATCTTTGCCTTTTAAAGTTTTGAAAATCGGGAGACACCTTCTGGCCGAGCATGATATGAACCGACCTAGAGTTGTGACTTGCCCATTCAATCTTTGTACTCAATTAATAGTTTTGGGTACTTCTATGTTTTGGATGGTGCTAATCTTCTTAGGGTTTGCTTCTATGCCTTTTTATGAGATTATATACCCCATAAACTTCGTAGCTTTTACTCTGAAGGTGCAATTTTCAAGGTTCAGTTTCATACCCACCTTGTCCAGTACGTCAAAGACTTTTCGGATATCTTTCAGATGGTCTTCCAAGGATCAGCTCTTTACTACCATGTCATTTACGTACACTTCAACCGTTGACCCTACCATGTATTTAAAAATGTCGGACACCAGCCTTTGGTAAGTCGCCTCCACGTTTTTTAATCCAAATGGCATCATCTTATCGCAGAAAACTCTTTCATCTATTATGAATGTAGTCTTCTCTGTGTCCTCGGTGTCCATTATATTTTGGTAGTAACCTGAAATAGCATCAAGAAAGAAAACCGCTGCGTGACCCGAGGTCAAGTCTATTAACCTATCGATAGGTGGTAATGGGTAATTGGCTGTGCGGTTGTCAAAGCCGGTCAAAAATAACCTTTTCAGTTATCAATAATTTACAACTGCAGATAGTGGTGAAAGGATCGAATCCACAGAGAATTGATACTTACCTATCTTTCTTATCAAGACCAAGAAAACAAACTGAAAGTAAAATAAAAGTAAACTGCAAGTAAAGTAAAAAAGGGGGGTTTTGAGATTGATTCAATTAAACTAATAAAGAAAGCAATAAAGTAAGCGAATAGTAAAAGTAAAGAGAAATCAATAATAAGAAAGCTCTAGTTGAAGAATTGGATCCACTTCAGTTGTTGGGATTGATCATTGATACTTAGGTTCTTTTGTTTGATTCAATAAATTAGTTATGGAGATGGAAGACGCTTCTCACCACCATGTCTCTCCTTAAGCATAAATTAATTAGGGAACGTCCTCTAATCAATCATTAATCAACAAGTTACCAAGGAATGTCCTCGGGCCTTAGGCATCAAAACAACTGTCAATTGCATTAAGAAATAGAGAGATCTAATTCTAGCTACCCAAACGCATGGAGATATCGCTAGATCATGCAATTTCCTTAGTTTTTACACCAAGTGTTCTTGTGTTTGAACAATCCAAGCAATTACGGACTTAAAACTATTCAAACTAACAATATATCACCTTGCAATCAAGAATCAACTGGCCACATTGATCAAAATAACAAAGTAATAATGGAATCAAACATGAAATTGCATAAATATTGAATAAACAAAAGTTAAACAATGTGTATTCAGATCTCCCAATCCATAAAACAACCAAAGTATCACCTAATCTTCAACTAGAAAAAAAGGTTTCAGCCTCTCATGGCTGAAACAAAACCAAAAATAAAGAAGAAAGGTAGAAGGAGAAGAAGAACCGAAGCTTGGAGAAGAAGGGCTTACGCCAGCCGAATGTGAAGAGAAGAAGAGAAGAGAGAATGTGGAAGAGGCCGATCGAATGTGAAAAGGAGCTTATATAGGCGTGCGACACTTTGAAGAGAGGGAGAGAGTGTTGCCCTAGTTTCCTTGTGAGGTGGAGCCTTCTTTTTGAATTTTGAATTTTGAATGTGCAAGACTTGGGGGGCAAGTGTGTCTTCTTTGGCTTCCTTGACAAGCTGAATTTGAATTTCAAATTTGAATGTGCATCTTCTAGAGATTTGGCTTCTTTAATAAGGAAAAGAATTCTTGAAGATTTGAATTTCCAATTGCTCTGCACTTTCCTTATTTGCAACTTTCCTTATTTGCAACTTTCCTTATTAAGCCGAGTCTTGAATTTTAAATGCTCTTGGAGATTTGAAATTTTAATTTCAAACTACTTTCCTTGTTTATCTCCTCTTCAGATGCAACTTGGCATGCTTGCTCTCCTTTGTTCCATTTTAGGCAGTTTTAAGGGCATTTTCTCCAAATTACCACTTTACACCATTTTCTGCAAAATAAGATCAAAATCACAAAATTAGGCAGAAAAAGTGTAAATTAACATCAATAATATCATGATAAAATGATCTAAATTTGGACTGATCAGTAATGATCTTTCGGACATGCTTTATTCAGGTCAGTAAAATCCACGCATATTGTAACGACCCGGAAACCGGACCGCTATTGGCGCTAGGATCCAGATCGACTTAAGGTCATCGGGACCCGTAGCAAGCCTACTATATATCATGTACAACTGATAAAATCCCATACATGATCATACATTTTCATAAAAACTTTAAACTTTTCACATATACCAAGCTTGACCTGTGCATGCACTAAACTGTAAACATAAAACCCCTTACTGAAACCCTCATCAAATGCTCCAGTTGGGTCAACATCTCATATGTCAAGTCTGGTTCAACATACCATATCATTAAAACATTTACATCAAGGTCATGTATAAACACTAGGGCCAAACACAATACTAATCCTCATTACAATACTTTACATCATTTTACATTTTATTACATTACACGTCCACTAATACTCTATTACATGACATAACCATTACCCATGCTGACTTCCTGCTAGCTCTCCTGAACCTGCAAATCTGGGGGTTAGGGGAAAGGGGTGAGCTACTAAAACCTAGTGAGCAGAACAATAAAAATAATTTATAAAGATATGCCATCATGAAATGCATCACAACACAAATAAATCACCTTAAGATGGTATTGTCACCAATAGCCCTCTACATATCCAATAAATGCCCGGCTCTCGACGGAGCTCCTCAGGACTTCCTCTTAAACATAACATAACATGTCCAACTATGCCAGGGGCGATACGGCCACACCTGGTCTTCTCTTACACATATAACATATTGCCAGGGGCGATACGGCCACACTTGGTCTTACGATCTCATATCATATCATATCACATCGAGGGCTAATGTATCATCCAATAACCATCCACATCCACATCATAATATGCAATGCATCATATTCATGAATTCTAATGCAAAACAACCTAATACATATCATGGCATTCGTAATGCATGAATCATGCTAAAAGATTTCATTATTTTAAAATAAACAAGTTGTGTTCTACTCACCTCTGGCTGACGCTTTATCGACTCTGTAGCAGCTAGCTCACTGCTGACCTCTTCGATCTCTCAGGTCCGATCCTACACAGGTGGACTCAAATGAGGGACCAAGCATACTCTAACTGTAATACCCGGCTAGACTCCGGTATCGGAATTCCTACCGTCCGGTGGAATCTCGGATGTCGGAAGCCTCTAGTAGGGTAGAAACATGTTTTCATAAAATGTTTTAAGGTATTTCATGGTTTTAAGTATGAAAATTAAATGAGTTTTTGCATGAAAAGTCTTTGGAGGAAAACCCAGGTTCGGCCACCGAAACCCAAGTTCGGCCGTCGAACATGGCATGCATGCGGAAGCACTTTCGGCCCCCGAACGTGGCCTGGCCAGCCACCTATAAAAGGGTCACTTAGCCGAAATGGGCGAGCTTTCTCCCATTTTCGGCCACAGCTAGCTTCCGACCTCCCTCTCCCCAGATCTTGTGTTCTTTCTCCAAATCTCCTCCATTTTTCTTGAGTTTTCACCTCTCATTGCAAGTTTTGAGCATTTAAGACAAGTTTTGGAGCTTTGGGAACTCAGGAGCTCATTTGCTTGGATCTCCGAGTTTAGGTCGTCTCTCTCTCGATCTTCAAGAGGTAAGAGCCGATCTTAAGCTCATTGTATGTTTTAAGTATGTTTTAAGTGGTTTTATGGGGTAGAATGGCATGTATAGGGTTGTATGAGTTTTTAAGCAAATGTTATGTTTTTGAACAATGTGAGTTGCTTGTGTGTTGTAGTTGGGGTTTTTGTTGGTTTGATGCCCCTAGGAGCTTGTATGTTTGCTTGTGAATGCTTGGAAATGTTGTAGAATAGGTTTATGCATGATTGGTTAGTTTTGGAGGCATAAATGCATAAGGGAGCCAGGTTTCTGCCCTTTGGCAGAAACCAGGTTCGGCAGCCGAAGGAGCTTTCGGCCGCCGAACATGGCTGGGGAGGCAGGCCTTTCGGCTGCCGAAGTTGCCCCCGAAAAGAGACTTTCGTCTATGTCTGGGACTTTCGGCCGCCGAAGGTGCCGTCGAACCTGCCTGACTTTCGACTCTGGAGGGACTTTCGGCCGCCGAACCTGCCGCCGAAAGTGCCCTGACCAGCCATTTCTTGCATGTTTTTATGTAGTTGTTTTATGATGTTTTAGGGGGTTTTTGGGGAGTATATTAGAGTTATGTTTATGCGTGTTTGGTCCCTCATTGGAGTCCACCTGTGTAGGTTCGGACCCGAGGAACCGAGGACCCCAGCAGTGAGCCAGCTGCTACAGAGTTTGTCAGAGCTAGCCAGAGGTGAGTGGAATAAACCTTAAGTTTTAAAATAAATGAAATATGAATTTTGAGCATGATCCATGCATCATGAATGCCATGAGATGTAGTAGGTTGTTTGCATTAGTATTCACGAATATGTTGCATTGCATTTATGATGTTGATGTGGATTGGTTATTGGATGATCCTTTAGTCCTCATATGATATGATGATGTTATGGCATGAGACGGTATGGAAGTCCAGGTTGTACCCATTCTACGTCCCTGGCACGATGTAAGAGAAAGTCCAGGTTGTACCCATTCTACGTCCCTGGCACATTGGTATGTTATGATATGTTATGTTAAGAGAAAGACCGGTTGTACCCATTCTACGTCCCGGCACAGTTGGACTATGTAGAGGACTATTGGTGACAATACCATCCGAGATGTGATTTGTTGTGATGTGTTGCATTTCATGATAGCATGAAATTTTAATATATGATTTCACTATTCTGCTCACTGGGCTTTGTAGCTCACCCCTCTCCCCTAACCCCAGATGTGCAGGTACAGGGTAGACCAGGAGGTTAGCCAGAGTTTTGAAGTACGGTTATGTAATAGTTAGATTGTGGACATGACAATTGTACTATGATGTAATGTAAGAGATTTCAGTATGTTATGTATTGAGGTATATTGAGGTTATAGATGTGCTTGACCATATGAGTATTGTAATCCCTTGTTGATGCATGATCTTAGAAATTTGATGATACAGATGTTAGCCAACTCAACACATGTATATCGCCCATTGGGGCATTGATGAGATCCCACAGAGGGGTCAAGATTATGATTACGTTTTAGTGCATGCACAGGTTGAGTTTGGTGTATGAGAAATGAATGAAAGAAAAGTTTAAATTTTTTTATGCATGTTGATCATGTATGGGATTATACAGGTTTACAGGTTATATGTCAGGCTTGCTACGGGTCCCGGCGGCCTTAAGCCGACCCGGATCCTAGCGCCGGTAGCGGTCCGATTTTCGGGTCGTTACACTAACATAACTCTAAACATCTCCCCAAGAACCCCCCCAAAACATCATAAAACATTCATAGAAAACATGCAAAGGAGGGCTGGATAGGGCACTTTTGGCGGCAGGTTCGGCAGCCGAAAGTCCCTCCAGAGCCGAAAGTCACCCACTTTCAAGGGCGGGTTTGGCGGCTGAAACTCCCCTCCAGAGCTGAAAGTCCAAACTTTCGGGGGGCAAGTTTAGGTGGCCTAAACTGCCTTCCTTGGCAGGTTCGGCGGCCGAACCTGGATCCTTCTGAGTGGCAGAACTCGATTCCGCCTCATGCATTCAGCCACCCAAAACTTCACAACATGCGTTTAACCATTCTAAAACATGCATAAATACTTATTCAAGCATATAGGGGCATAAAACTAGCCTAAACCCCAACAAACATCATATTAAGCATACATTTAACATAAATGGTACATAAACCCTAACATTAAACAAATAGCCTAAACATGCATTAAAACCCCTTAACCCTTCTTACAACTTACTTAAAAACATAAAAGAAGATAGGATCTACACTTACCTCTTGAAGATCGAGAGGAGGGTGATCCAAACTTGGAGATTTGGAGAAATCGAGCTTCGGGGGTCTCCAAGCTTCAAAACCTTGATCTTAGCTTAAAATCTTCAAAACATAGTAAAAACTCATAAAAACTCTGGGAGATTTGAAGGAAAACATAAAATCAACCATAGAGGGTCAAGAACTCACCTTTGCCCGAAAATGGAGAGAGAAAACTCGCTCATTTTCGGACAGGGGGCCTTTTATAGGTGGCTGGCCAAACCACCTTCCGAGGCCAAAGGTGCTTCCACAACCCTACCATGTTTGGCGGTCGAACTTGAGGTTCGGCGGCAGCAAAAGGGAGCCACCTTCGGCGGCCGAACATAAGGTTCGGTGGCCAAACCTGGCAATTCCCTTCAAAACTTTCTTTTCTTTCAAAACTCAATTTTCTTTCTTGATCAAACCATAAAAACGTGTAAAAACATTTTTGAAAACCTTTATTTTACCCTTCTAGAAGATTCCGACATCCGATAAATTCCGGATTCCAACGGAGGTTCCGCCGAAAGGTAGGAATTCCGGTGCCGGGTCTAGCTGGGTATTACACATATTCTCTATTTTCTGTTAGCCTTTTTTATCAGGACCATATTTGCAAGCCATGTGGGATACTGGACTTCCTTTATTAATCCTGCACTTAATAGCTTGTCAACCTCTTCTTTGATCACTTGTTGTCTATGTAGTGTGAACCTTCTTTTCTTTTATTGAACCAGTTTAATGGCTTTATCAACAGACAACTTATGAGTGATGAGAGTTGGGTCCACCCCTATTATATCTTTTGAAGACCAAGTGAAAGTGGTTACATGGCACTTTAGCAACTCTATTAAACGAGTTTTTATTTCACCGATCAATGCAGTACCGAACCGTACCTTTTATTCTTTACCTAGTTAGACCTCCTCTACCAAGTCTGCTGGCTCTGGCTTTATATGAGATTCTGACTTTTCTAGCAGGTCGATGGACATTGTTGCTTTTTGAGGCTTTTTGTGGGGTGTCCGTAACAATCTTTGCCAACCTCGGATTGCCTTGGATCACAACTATCCCCTTTGGAGCTGGTAGCTTAAGACATATAGCACCAATGTTAATAACAATACCGTAACAGTTTAGAATTAGGCGGTCGAGTATCACATTGTATGCAAATAAGGTATCTACCACCGTAAACTCTGCATATAACTCTCACCTATATTTTTCGTTACCCAACACTAAGGGGTGGTTGATGGTGCCCAGTACTATCATGGTCTTATCTCCTAATCCTACTAACGGATAGGAAACTATAACAAGACTATTTTTATCTAAGCCTAACTTGTTAAAAATATTTAAAATAAGAAGGTTAACAGAACTACCTGTATCCACCAATACTCGCCTTACTTCGTACATATTTAGGAGGAACTTGACGGCCAACGGGTCGTGTTGAAAGAATGCAATCTCTTTGTCTACAGGATCGAACCTTACCTCCTGCTTGCTCCATGGCTCCTGTTCAACTAACAGGACATTTTCTGCTATGAGTTTATTTTTTCCTTGGCTCTTATTAGGTCCTCTTGCAATGACATGTATGACTCCGGCTATTTCAAGAGATTGAGAAGAGAGATTTCTTTTTTAGATAAAATAAACAAGAGATCGGTTTTAATCCAACAAAAGGGATTCAATGGACTTTTCCACAATAGAACCAAATGATACAGTTGGAAAACAGAGCTGTGCTATAATTAGCTAGACCTGCAAGAAAGAGAAAATGAGGTGACTCCGATACTCAAGTCAGTAAACTGGAGAATAGGGCGAATATAAGAAATTGCTTAGAATTTAAGTAGTGTAAGAATTCAATACTTTTTTCTCTATGATCGTTTTCCTTTTATACTGTAAGAGGATGGGGATAAATATAGCATTTCCTGATAATTCGACGATGATGTGGCTAGCTGTGCGATAATGTGACTAGCTGTGCGATAAGGGATCCTACCGGATTACTTGGTTGGGGACCCTGTAATTACAGGCGTAACGAAAGTCCATTAGATTGTGTCTGCTAACAGTAACTTTATGTTGATACTCGACCTATTCAGGGAAGGGTGAGTCTTGATGATGAAACGGATGATAAGGTGTCCGGATCTTCTTTTTCTCGGTTGGAACCGCGTTATCTACTTATCAAATCCTTACCACATGGACATGTTTTGTAGTGACAGCTCATGGCTTATTAATTAGTAGAAAAGGATGAGGTTGAAGGAACTGTGTAAGAAGAGTAAAGGCTGAAAGAAGAAATCGTGGCCTCAAATGTACGAGGAGGTTGAGCTATTATTTGGTCTCATAGATGTTAAAATCTTGTCCAGAGTTCTTTGGATGGCGAAGATCAGTAAAGAGTAGTTAATCTGGTGTGAAGAAAAAGTGAAAAAAGCTAGCTTTAGCAGATAGGAAGTTTCAAAGAGATCCCTCTCCCATCCTGTTCCTTGTTGATAGATATGTGGAAATATTAGAAGACTGACTCGTTCTTTGAACTGTAAATTTAACGAAAGAAAATGGTAAAATTAAGTTTTAAAATTTTCTCCTCATAAAAAAATAAAAAATTTAATTATTAACAGTTTAATTGTATAAAAATTTATTATTCAAAATCAAATGATTCACTTGTTAATAATAATAAAATCATAAACTTTAAATAGTAATATTTCTTTAAAAAATTAAGGGGTATTAATTATTTTTTTTAATTTTACCCTTATGTTTATTAAACATAATTATTATATTTACACTTTCTTAAAATATATCTAATTATTATTATTATTTTTATCATTCCTTTAGTCATCTCATTTTTTTTATTGGTAGATTAATGGAAAGATAATTATTAAGATTAAATTGAGTAGTTGGGATAAAAGTTCATTAACTAAATTAAAGATTGTTTTGCTATAATTTACGTAATTTAATTACTTTTTTAATTATTGTATAAATTAATGTAAATATTTAACTTTTTTAGTCTGCTTGATCACTGACAAAAATGTGCTGAATATGCTTAGAAAATTGATAAAATATCGGAAGCCTTGAACATAATTAAAACTTAAAGATGCTTTAATAAATTTATCAAAATACAGTAATTATTTTTTAATAAAGGTAAAATTCAATGATATTTTTGTAAATCACCTTTTTTTTTTCTGTCAGATTGTTTTAGCCAATAGTTTTTATTAAAATTCAAAATTTACTAGTAAAATTCAAACTGAAATCCATACTAATGGAACAATGAAAACACTACTAAATTAAACTTTTATTTGCTTGTGAAAAATAATTTATATTTAGAAAATATTTTTTTAAAATTTTTTTTAATAAAATAATTTATTTTTTATTATTTAATTTTAATTAAAAAAATAAAAGATATTAATAACATATATATATATAGTGATATTAATAAAATTTTTTAAGTGAAAATATAAAAAAATATATATTTTTTTAAAAAGTTAAATTTTACTAATTTTTATTTTAAAACTTAAAACAATAGGAAAAATCATGTGAACTGTTAAGTAAATAAAAGTTTCGAGAGAAAGAGAAAGCGAGAAAGCTCCATTGCCTTCGGCAACTGTAGCACTTGTCTCAGTTTTGTTGGATCATTATATTTTTCTCTTTTTGATGATGGTGCATCGTGTTTTCATTCTCTTTTGTTTTGTTTTTCTAGAATTTAGTTTTGAGATTTCGGTTTTGAGACTTTTCGCCGACTAAGTGAGAGATCAGCAATAATAGATGTCGGTAGTTTTTTTCAAGTTCTTTAAGGTGACTTTGTGGATATATGAGACTGAAACTGTTATGGGTTGAACTCTTTTTCGGTGAGGTACTTCAGTGTGCTATGTCAATATTGTAATTTGGTTTGCTTGACATTTTCTGGGTTGTGGTGTTGGTTCTGCGTTGATGGTGACTTTCTAGACTGTTGTCCCTTTCATTTTGCTGTTTGGTGGTTTTCTCCTGTCTTTAGTATGAGCTTTTGGGTGCATTTATGGTGTTTTGCTAATGATCGCTGCAACAGTGCTATGGTCGGTAGGTGTTTGGTTTGCTTGTGTGGATGTTGGACACATATTTAATCCATTTATCAATTGCATCGTTGCTCTTGAATTGGGGTGATTGACTGGTTTAATTGTTGTTGAGTTTGCCTTTCTTAGTTTGATTTGTGTAGATTATGCTGAGTCTAGCCTATGGTTGTAGACTTTAGTTTGTAATGGTGGCCTTTTAATACAATCTCTTTTGCATCTTTTGCATGTTAAGTAAACAATTCCTTTCGCATTTGAATGCAACCGTGGCTTCTTTTGTTAAAAGCATTATTAATAGCAAAAGGGAAACACAAACATTAGAAAGGTGAAGGTTGGATGAGAATGTACTACGTGGACTTAAGCTGGAAAGCTAACATTTCTAAGATTCCTCTCAATCGTCTTCGGAAAAGGAAGTCAATGACAGTCAATGACCTTTCTAATTAAGCAATGACAACGGTCTCCAACTTTGCATCAAATGTCCCTGTACGCCACTGTCTCCTATTTTTCATAATGGGAACAAGGATTTTGCTTTTAAATTACTTAGAGATATATTAGTTATATTTTAATTTTCTTTATCTTAGTTGCATCCACCTTTTTTTTTTTAAAAAAAAATGATTTATAAATAAAAAAATGGTATCTGAATTTAATTCATTATAGATTAAAATTATATGGGCGAATCTCTTTTTTTATTTTTTTTTATTTTTTATAGTTCATAATATACAATATTTATTAAAATAAAGAGAAAATAAAAAAATTATAGATTGAGCTCTTACTTTACGTTTTACAATAGTGATTTTAATTAATTAATATTTTATATAGTTATGGTTAAACTCATGACTTTTTGTGTACTCTTTTTTATTTGAATTTTTTTTAAATGATTTTTTTTTAAATAGGATCAGAGAATAAAATTTAAAATCTCTCGTATTTATTCAGATATATTTACCACCAGATTAAGGCCGTGAGTGTTTTTATGTAGAACACATCATTCATATATCGAAACAAATTAAATATCACTCCTTAAATTTTAAAATTGAAATTAACTAATAATTTATGGTGATTAATGATTATGTTTAATGAAGTCGAGCGACTTGGTGCATGGTAAAATGAAATGAAGAGGTGGTATTGCAATTGGCCAAAGCATTAAGAGACGCTTGTTAGCGTAGGGGCTGGCGCACATAACTAAATAACTGAACTAAGAAATGCATCTTCTATTCTTTTTGCAAAACTTTTTCCATGGAAATCAAAACCACCCAGTAGATTTCTCACCTTCCCCATGAAGCATCCTAAGCGTCCCAATAAGTTGCAAAAGCACTCACTTTTCATGCTCTTAAATTCTGCAACAACGATCAACAACTTCCCTCTTCCCTCTATTTTGGCTTCTCTTATACTTGCAATCGTTTTCTAGATTCTTGATTCTTTCTCGATTCAAGAAAGATTCATTTAAACCCAAAACCCCATTAAAGATTCTTCAAGAAAAGGAGAAATGGGATTACAACAGCATGTATATCTTATCCAAATCATGGTTCTGTTTGTTCTTTGTGTGAGAATGAGTATGGCCTCTAGGGTCACTGGTATTGGAGTGAACTGGGGCACCATGACAACGCAGCTACTTCCCCCGGAGAAGGTGGTGCATATGCTGAGACAAAATGGGATTCGGAAGTTGAAGCTTTTTGAGGCCGATGAGAGGATTATGGCTGCGCTGATTGGCACTGACATTGAGGTGATGCTGGCTGTACCCAATTACATGTTGCACCTGATGAGTGAAGATCCTGCAGCTGCTGCTTCTTGGGTTGATGCCAATGTCACTAGTTGGTTGTACACTGGTGGAGTTAATATCAAGTTCAGTAACATTTTCTTTTCTTTTTCTCAAATATCAAAGTACCCGTTATTTTTGAGACTGCTCTATTAATTTATAACCTTGTGCTTTCTTTTTCTCCAAATCTTGTGCTTGCTCTTATGATTGAATTAGGATTCTGGTTTCTTGTCCTCCTCCGTAGTTTCTGATCATTTTCCATGATTTTTGTTATTCCAGATCTTTTTTACATTAATGTCATCATTATGTCCTTCTCCTGACTTTTTTTTTTCAATTCACTTCATGACAGAATTTCTTCATAAGCACATGATCAAAATCTGACTGATAATTGGCTTCAGTCAAATAATTATTTTTGAGCTGTTCTCAGCTAAGTATGCTTTACTTGGAATGTTATGTTAGCAAGCGTAGCCATGTCTGTTCCTTATTGATATTTTAACGGCTACAGTAGTGATTTAGTAGCTTAATTCTTGAATAGCAGCAGATTAAAGCTTGCTTATGACAGTTTTGGTGTTCTTGGTAATTCATCTTGCAGGTATGTTGCTGTAGGCAATGAACCCTTCCTTCAAACGTACAATGGCAGCTATCTGCAAGTCACTTTACCAGCTTTAAGAAATATTCATCAAGCCCTTGACCGTGATAAGGTGAGCTCTAAGGTCAAAGTCACAGTCCCTTTCAATGCCGATGTCTATTACTCTGCAAATCCGAACCAAGTTCCATCTGCTGGTGACTTTCGACCTGAAGTTCGAGACCTCGCAATCGAAATTGTCCAGTTTCTCCATTCAAATGATGCACCTTTCACAGTCAACATCTATCCCTTCCTCAGTCTCTATAGTGACGAAAATTTCCCAGTAGACTTTGCATTCTTCGATGGAACGAAAAATCCAATCAAAGATGGTGGTTTGGTCTATAATAACGTGTTTGATGCAAATTTTGACACTCTTGTATGGGCATTAGACAAGTCAGGATATCCAGATATGAAGATCATAGTTGGAGAAGTTGGTTGGCCAACAGATGGTGATAAAAATGCCAATATCCCAAATGCTAAGAGATTCAACCAGGGACTAATTCAACATGTTTTGAGTGGAAAGGGTACCCCAGCAAGAAAGGGTAAGATTGATGTTTATCTATTTAGCCTAATTGATGAGAATGCTAAAAGCATTGCTCCAGGGAGCTTTGAGAGGCACTGGGGGTTATTTGAATACGATGGAAAGCCAAAATATGAATTGGACTTGTCAGGTTTGAAAGAGGAGAAGGGTCTAGTTCCAGTTGAAGGAGTGAAGTATATGTACAGAAGGTGGTGTGTTCTGAACCCTGATGCAATTGACTTTGATGATTTGCCAGAAAGCATTAACTATGCTTGCAGTTTATCAGATTGTACTTCTTTGGGTTATGGGTCATCCTGTAATCATCTTAGTGTTGAAGGGAATGCTTCTTATGCCTTTAACATGTATTATCAGGTGAATGACCAGAAAGATTGGAACTGTGATTTCTCTGGTCTGGCTGTAATTACAGACAAGGACCCATCTGATGGCGACTGTGAGTTCCCAATTATGATTTCTCATGGTCATTCATTGGCACAGCACGGGAGACTACTAGATGTTTTACTAAGAATTGCTGGTGGGTGTTTGGTTTTTTTGGGAGTAATGTGAACGTGATACATAGAATTCAAAAGGCAAGGAAGGTAGATTGTCTTTAGCCTAGTATTTGTAATAAATTTTTGCAATTCTAGTGATAAATGTTAAGTCTCCTCATTTTTTATACTTAAATATTTTTCATGTTTATTGAATTAATTATTAAGTGTATATATTTTGCATGACTGGAGCACATCAGAGATATGCACATGGGTAAAATAAGCAGCTCTTTTTGTGTCCATTTCCATTCTTTATTTCCTAGAAATCATGAACAGATCACCCAGAGAAAGATTTCATTCAAGTCAAACCATTTTGGGGAAATCATGGATCTCTATCTGCCCGGTGGGATCTTCCTCTGCTTGTTGTTGCTTCTTGGTTAGCAGCTGAGACTGCTGATATTTGCTTTCTTCGTATTTAGTCTCTGTTTTCTTCTTTTACTTTCATTTATTTTTATTTTTTTAACTTTTTAGTGATTCTGGAGAACATTACGAAGTTTATAAGATAATAATAATAATATTTTAAGTGTTTTTTTCGATAAATAGAAAAGTTTTAAAAGGCGATGAAGTTATTGTGATGTTAATTAAAAAAATAAAGAAATCAACCGACTAGATGAAAAGAATTTGAGATATTTTAACAACAAAAGGTCTATTTTATCCACAAACCCGTAAATTTTTATTGGATCTAAAAGATCCTTTAACTATTAAAATAAATCAACTATATTCTTTAATTTTTTTTAAAATAAATTAAATATGCTTTGAGAATGCATATATATCTTTTTAATTTTAAAATAAAAATAAATTCTTTTAACTCCTTAAAAAAAAAAATTAACTTATTTCAATTCAAGTTCAAATAAAACTATTTAAGAAAAGTTTTCTAGCGAATTAGATTCTTATAAATTATTTTATATATCCGATTTATAATATGGTGTAGTGTAGAGTAAATTAATAACTTGATCTTTGTTGAATGGTTTAAATAATTTATATGGATTTATTATCTTACTCAGAGTCACTATTACTAATTTAATATGATCTAATGAAACATAATATCAGTTATTCTATTGAGTTGTGAGAAAATAATATAAACTGAAAAATATCATTAAAAGAAAGACCCAGACGATTATGATGCTTGAAACCGAAAAAAAAGAAGACCTGAACTCAGGATAGGTCGGCCTTAGGTTTGATAGACTTACCCTCTAAACTTCAGGGTGAGACTCTATGAAGAAATTACCATTAACATGTATAATCCAGCAGATCCCTTTACACATGCGATCATAAGATTACTGACCAAGTAGCCGGTGAAGATCTCTTGCTTATGAGCCAACCACATTATTGCCAGATGATTGTGTGGTTGTCGAAACTGGTCAAAAATAACCTTTCTGGTTATCAACAATATTACAACTGTAGATAGTGGTGAAAGGATCGAATCCACAGGGAATTGAAAACTTACCTATCTTCCTTGTCAAGACCAAGAGAATTAACTAAAAGCAAAGAAACTGAAAGCAAAATAAAAATAAAGTGCAAATGAAGTAAAAAGGGAGGGTTTTGAGATTGATTGAATTGATCTAAACCTGAAAGCAATAAAAGAAAGCGAATAATAAAAATAAGGGATTTCAATAATGAGAAAGATCTAGTTGAAGAATTGGATCCACTTCAGTTGTTGAGATTGATCATTGACACTTAGTTTCCCTTGATAGATTCAATAGATTAGTTATGGAGATGGAAGACGCTTCTCACCATTATGTCTCTCCTTAATCATAAACCAATTAAGGAACGTCTTCTAATTAATCACTAATCAACAAGTTGCCAAGGAACGTCCTTGGGCCTTAGGCATCAAAACAACTGTCAATTGCATTAAGAAATAGAGAGATCTAATCCTAGCTACCCAAACGTATGGTGATATTGCTAGATTATGCAACTTTCTTAGTTTTTACACCAAGTGTTCTTGTGTTTGAACAATCCAAACAATTATGGACTCAAAATTATTCAAACTAACAATATATTACCTTGCAATTAAGAATCAAGTGGCCACATTGATCATAATAACAAAGCAATAATGGAATCAAGCATGAAATTGCATAAATATTGAATAACCAAAGATAACAATGTATGTTCAGATCTCACAATCCATAAAACAACCAAAGTATCACCTAATCTTCAAC